>NC_041384.1:718180479-718204288 GCF_002162155.2 Triticum dicoccoides
TAGCAGTGGAGCAACGAAGTCGGCTCGACAAGAGGCAGCCACAACAACAGTTTAAGTTGGGGAGATAGCAAGTACCAACAGTTGTGCCACGAAAGGTCCTTCCTCCTTCCTCTACCCATACTCAATTCATTCAGTTCTAGGTGGGTTTCAAGAAAGTATTTGTATGGGGAATGCAAGAGATGCAAGCTTTAAATAAGAACAAATGGCACAAATCATTCTCCAGATCAGTGAGGCCTCCTGTGATATCCCTAGCATGCATGTTCTTTCATTCACTCGCTTCAGTTTCACATACATAGGGTGCACCTGTGTTAGTCATGTACGCCATCTCTGTATGATCAACCAATGATAGTCTCTGTTATGGTGCAGCTTTTGAATTCTGATCATGTTTAATTTTCTTCGTTCAAGCTTATGCAATGTGCTATGTTGTTTTCTTTTTTCAGGTATATACCGAAGAGTGAAGAAAACCCTCCTTCAGTTTGTTTCAGTGTTGGAATCATCTACCAACCAGGCCTATGGTTAGAATTTGTACTATGGGATAAGGTTGACAAGACTGTTGATAAACATAGATTATACTGACGAATTAGTATTCCTATTAGTATCAGCATTTCCTCGCTTTATAAGAATCATTTAATATTAGTTTTACAAGTAATTTATATAGTGCATTTATAGAGGAATCAAACAAGCATAGGAGCCAGAAAATAAGAATGTCATAGTTCTTCATTTGGAAGTAGATCCGAGCATCACATGACTTATTTTTAATTTTCTTTATGATTGATAAAGAACATTGGTTTGTTTCATATTCACAGACGACATACATGCTGGTTAGCAATTCACGCTTAGTTTGCAATGTGGCCCGTGATTATTTTGGAACAGTTCACTGTCCCTGATCTAATTTTTTCATTGTTTTACTTTGACAGAAAATTCTGAGTTATCAATCATCTTATGCCTTTTCTGCTCGGCCTGATAATTGCAGTGAAGGTATTCCTGAAGAAATATAATAGTGGTAACTACTACCTAAAGTCATTTTCATTGCAAAAGTGAGTACTCCCATTATTCTAGGAGAAATTAGCTCAAATATGATAATGTGCCGATATTTAAGGGAAATTAGCTTCTAGGCACTAACAAATAAGTTCATGAACATTCAACTAGAGACTGAAACTATTCCAACTTAATTAGCATGCAGGTCAAACCTAGCTTGTCTTATGTGGGAAGGTTTCCTTACCTTGTTAGATTGTTGGCAGTGCTATCGCATGTACGAGTACTGAATGGCCTTGCAAAACAAGGTGCCCTGCCTAGAATCTAGAGAGATAGTCAAACTCTGAATTTCCCTCTTGCTGGTATCTTTTTGTTTTCGTCCATTGCTAATCATATCAAATTTGTGAGAGTTGGAAAACATGCTTTCTTCAGAGTTAACTGTCGTTTTGATATTACTTCAGAAGGATAATGCATGCTTTCTTCAACCGAGGCATGAGTAATCAAACGCTACTAACATGGACATTACAATTGTAAACTTTTTATGTACTATCTTAATTTTTAAACACTCCTTTCAGATAGCTTTCCCTGTTGGCGGTCCATTATATTTACATTGTATAAGTAAGCTGCCAAAAGGGAATGATAAAAGGAAACGACATGCCTGTCACGTTTCTAAAATTGTTTCATTTGTTTATGCGCATATAGCATGGTAACAAGTATGAACTACTAGCAGGTGGCTACTCCATACAATTGGCCTATGACCTCTAGATGGTCATCAGCGGTGTTGCAAGTTCGCTAAAAAATTGAGTATTAGTCAGTACAATTTATATTAGGATGATATCGGGGTAGAAGCTCTTTTCCTGTTTTTCATGCATGCAGATAGAGAAGATCATGATATGATGCACATGATTTTGAGTATTTTGAAGAATATTTTCTCAGTCTAACACGTACATTTTATTCACACAGTTGTTTTGTGTTTGAATTGGCTCGTGAGCTTTTGTTATATATATGTGCTGACCACATGAAGTTCCAAAAAATATTCTGACACAAGGGAAATATTGGGCGCTCTCACTAAAGCCTTCTTGCAAAATGGGTATGTTTGGGACTAAACAAAGATTCAAGCTAAGTCAATTATTGTGTTCTTTTAGATGGGTTCACATAGCTTTTAAAAACTATTCCTGTAAAGATATGTCACACATTTTTGTGAGTATAATTCTTCACACATTGTATCTAATGCCACTGATGGATCATTTAGAGTAGATATTTTGTTTTGTAATGTCGTTTTCAACAGGGGCGTGCCTACGGTTATGCTAAGGGGGTGCATAGGACACCGAGTCAAAAACATTTTTCTCTGTAAATTGTATCTACATATAGTGTGCGACACCCTTGATATTATTGAAAATTATATGTGATTACATAGTGTGACATCAGGTTGTTTTTGGTCTAGATCCACCCCTGGTTTTCAATTGTTAACTCTTTCTCTTAAAAGACATGAAAGGGGCAGCAGGATTATGTAAAATTAAGATATATAAAAGACAAGGAAATTCATTATTTATCAATTATATTCTTTATGATTTATCATATAAAATTTTTAATTTCAGAGTTTTTAATATGTTTAACTAAGTATATATTAATTCAGATGTGCAAAATTGGGTCATCACACGCAAGCAGAACCTGAATATAGGATAAGCAGTGCGTTTTGCAAAACTGCGGCTATCTATTTTTTAGCATAAGAAATGTTTAAAGAGAACAATACTTGCGTAAGTATATGGGCAGGAGTGCTCCAGAGTGTCCCACTATATTAAGAACTTTTGCCCCTCCAATAAAAGATCTATTGGTGATATATATTTCCTATTGAGACAAATCTTCTACTGTTTTTTTGTTTAATGCATACAAGGCACCCTGCAGCCTCTCTGCTTGGAAAATAAATGCTTTGTTTGGTACACTCATGACATTAGACCTTTCAGCTCAAGTTAGAGATTTGCATTTGATGGTTCTATATAGTATATATTTTTAGGGTGCTTCCTATTTGGATATGATGTGCTTTAGTTGGATTGACTAAAAAGATTGAAGGATCCTGTAAATATATTAGTTTTAATTTGTTTATTTAGTTGCAGTTGCAAAAAAGATCGAACATTTCCATAAATATGATAGATCTCCTTTGCATTCGCACAAAAATGTAGCCAAATGAAATCTCCACTATATATGTTTCAACCATATTATGTCAATTCCTTATTTTTTTTGATAGTTTCTGGGAGAACGGGGCAGAGGAGTGGAGGCCTGGGACGTAGCACGGGGCAGAGGAGCGATGGCGCGGCGGTTGCGCAGGGGGAATGTTCGTGAGGACGAAGCAGTATAGATTTCTAGGGGCTAATTGGTAGGATAATTAACCGTGCGCTTAATGTATGTTCGAAGGGGATTTTAACACCTTCCAAAACTATTAACATTTCTTAACATTTTGTCATGTTTAACAGACAGACTTGCTTGCCTTTTCGAGTTGGTTAGCACTCCAAATGTGATTTTAACATCTTGCTACTGTACGATGGTCGTGAAGTTATATTCAAAAGTTTGACTCTCTTCGTTAGATCTTTCATACACCTTTTCACTTTACATCTGTAAAACTAGCATAGATGGGTACAAAATGGTTTGATGGAAAATGATATGTCATAAGAATAACAAAGCAGTATCATTTTTATCTAGAAGTGTTGCTTCTTGCAGGTATGAAGTCAAGGGATCAAATCTAGACTCCTCCAAGAATTGAGGGGCGAAAAATATTTTTTTCTCTTAATATTATGGTTGTACTGCAATTTGCAAGGTTTCTTGTGTCTTTGTACGAACAGATTGAATCTAATTGAAGTGACTTTGATTAATTTCCTTTTCAAAGTTATTGTTGGGCCAGCTATTGACCTCTATAAAACATTTATCTTCACTTCTCTTTTGCTCCCAGGAAATTAGGTGCAAGCCCCACTACAGTTTTATATAAAGATGTTGGAGGCAGCATCGGAAGAGACAAGTCTGCGGTAAATTTCTCCCTGATACAGTAATAGTGTTATCTATAGTCTTTGGAAAAAAATCAATATTTATTGTTATATGAAACCTATGTTTTCTTAGCATTTTCTGGTTATCAATTGACTTATCATCCTATCTTTTTGTAAACCATGGAATTTTTGAAGTTCAAAAAAGTGTGTACATCAACTATTTCACTTCACAGTGATAAATGGATGGAGTGCTTGTGACACAGAAAACCTCTTTTGTGGATCTAACAACAAAAATATGTTTTCAGTATTTCTTTGGATATGGAAACTTTTTTGGGTCGTCACCTAGAAAATAAATTGGCACAAGCTTACTGACATAGGGTTGCAGGTCAGCGTGCGCTAAAAATATTCAAATTCAAAAGAATCTTTCTGAGATAGTTTGCGGTTCCTATTTTTTCTGGTCATGCTTAACTTTTAGTCATGCTTGCTTTTATACTGCTTGAAAATTCAATTTTACTATTAGAAGATGATGATAAATCAGATTCATACTAGAGTTCACTTTTCTTGAACAAAAAACAGAAGGATCAGGTTGTACGTGATAGAATATATGCCTATAAAATGAAAAGGATAATAGATTCCTAAGTACTAGAAATGTCATACCATTCCAGGAAGTTACTTCTTGATGTCATTCCAGAAAATAGAAGGATCAGTAGAATGTTCTCGATGATCATTTTAGCTGTCCTTTTAGGTAGCAACACCAAATTGCAGGGCTTCATCTTAGTACTGATCAATAGGAGCATGTTCGAACTATTGCATAGGTAAAAATAATTTCTTCACGATTTCTCTTATGCTCCCAGGGAATCTTGTCCAAACTCCACGTCGCTGTCACCGAACAAAGTTGGAGGTGCAATTGAAAGAGACCAGCCAGATTCTTCTTCCGGGTATTAAAAAGAAAACCTGGCTAGAGATTTCATGCCATGTCATTCCATTTATGTTTGCTTGTGTGCTTATCATATCTGATTACATGATTGGCATTTATTTCATAATTAGCATATACTTCGACACATGATACGTTTTGCTTTATTTATGGACAACAAGATACATTTACTTATTGTGATCATATAAGTGAACAAACATAGCCAACGGTTAAAGTTTATATCTACTATGTATATTCTTTTTTCATTCACACATGTTTCACTGCCTTTTAAGCACTTAGAGAGAACTGGAGATTGCTCTCATTAAATGTGAACAAGATTGACGTTCTTTTTTTTTTCCGAAATAGTAAATACTGTGTTCTCTTGATTGTTTTTGATTTTTCAGCTTACCTGAATCTAAGAAGTCCGACCATCAATTAATGAGAGATTTTTGCTTCTATCATTTGTGGAACCATAGAAATGAAATACAGACCGCGCCTCAACCAATACTTCGCAATCCTTTTGCCCAAAGCAAACAGTATCATTATTTATAGATTCTGAATTAAAATATTTTCACTTGTGTGCTCAAGTAAAATTTTACTGCTTAAAGGAAAATAAACCATTTTATCACTCCTACAGTTCACAGGGAGAGAGAACAAGAAAGAAAACCTTCCACCACAATCTTGTCTTCCTACTTTTACTTACCAAGAAGAATCAACAATAAGGAAATCTTTTAAGAAAATGGATAAAAGATCATTTTTAGTTAGTAATGTACAACTCCCAACTTGTCTCTTTTACTTCTTTTTCTGTGCATGTGCACCCCGTTGAATGGTGTTGTACTTGTACATACTGGAATTGCCGGCAAAACAATGTGATGGATGGTCTACAAGATTCTCTGGATGAATTCATCTCTAGGGTAAAAGAAGCCAGGCAATGTGCATGACGTTTGATTGGAAATAATGTTGCCTTGAAAATGTACGAGTGCTTTCTTCGCATCTGACATTGCAGAATCAAACATTGATGCATACCTTTGTAAATTTCTTGGGGAGAGAAGGTATAATTTGCAAGTTGCAACATTGATCCCAAAATACATGGTGTTCACACATATCTATTTTATGTAGTTTGTGATAAATCAAAATGTTCAGTCTTTGAAAGTAGCATCAGTGACCTCTATTTATATGGAGACAAGTTATGAAAAAAATGACATAAAACAACTTTGAACCTCTCTTGCTAGATGTAAGGGCCTGAAAACATGGTTTCGGGCCTATATAATAAATGTTACCTTGGCTGTTTTTTGTGTGTGTGTCATCTTACACTACCATCAACAACTATAAGTATACGGTGGTACGAGACATGTAGACAAGGTGTATTTGATTGGGAGTGGATTTATCTTCGAAAAGAGCATTAGCAGAGACGTGCGTTGCACGTGCAAGCTTACTAGTATGAGATTAAAAATCGGCAAGATTACGTGATGTCACTCAATATGTTAGTACTAACATTGATCTATAAACACATGAATGCAAACACAAATGCAGCCATTCCTCGAACTGGACATCACCCAGCAACGGTTTCAACAACAGTTTCCAATACATAAGGTAGGCTACGTATTCATATCAAACTGACACAAAACAATGAAGGAATATGCAAGCAGATCTAAGCCTGATAACCTGTAATACAAAATAGCACACACAAAGTAGTAGAAGGTTGAGTGCACACAACGGCTCCGCGTGATCTGCAACTAACCAGAAACAACACAACCTATTAACAAAGAATAGAGAAGGTACATATCAATCATGTACAGGCAACCCAATCCAAACCAAGCAAGGCAAGAACCCACGCATACTCACCAACATCGCAATTAACAGGACGTTTCCCAGTCGGATCTCTTTGTGCCGTCGACGCAAATCAGCAGCAGATGAAGTCTGACCTCGAACCCCTACACGGAACATCCAGGCAAATACCTTAATTACTTTGATGTGAATGCATAAAAGAATTAACACAAAACAGACCAAATAGAGACTGGACTAACCAGTAGATGCAGAGCCAACGACACGATGAACAGCAGGACGGCCCTCACATAGTAAATCATCATCGGACAGACGATCACCCACACGAGGTCCCGACATGGACGCACCATGGCATCACCGATCATTACGCCCAATAACTATCCCACGGATCCCATGAGGACGACCCGGATGATGGAGATGATGCAGATCGATACACCTAATAACTGCACCGCGAATTCTAGAAGGACGACCCGGACGGCAGAGGCCACTTCAGCAAGGCCTACCACGATCCATCTATGTGAATGGAGACCACGACGTGCAAGGCTGGGAGAAGCAACACGGTCGAACACCTATTTATAGAGTAACCAGAGTACCAACGACACGAACTAAACAGCGACATCTAGAGAATACGGCAACAGCGGCACCGCTCGAGAATTGTGGAAACTGCACATGTGCCAACCTAGGAATATCAATCTGAACAAATTGACAACGTGGCTGCACAGTAAAATAACACATACACAACCAAACCGACACGCACACACGCATCACAGCATCAGGAGACGTCCACATAATCAACCGGCGACACGTACGGAAGACAGATTGAACCACCCCCACGAACCACGTGCATGCAGCCAAGAATACAGCGGTGTTCAACCGACAGGGCCCACGTTTGACCAGGAATTAAATCGCAGAAAACGCAGCGTGCACCCCAGAAGCTTACCCATCCAGGTCCCAACGAAATAGCACGTGTCATCACCCTATTTACCAGTTCAAACTGCCAAAAAAGTCAAACAATCCAGAAAATTTAAACGGGTCTAGATTTAGTATATGTAGTATAAAGGATTTCTTCCAACAGATTGGAGTGGATGCTACAATTCCTATAAAATGTAGTTCAAATGAATTCATAGAAAAAAATCATATGGGGCTCAATCCTGCAAATCAAACGATCAACGCAGGAAAAATTCCGAAGGATTCTTATCCTTCAAAAATTCTATGAAAATCCTTTGAATCAAAGAGGCCCTTAGCCCTTCTTCGTCCAGTGGCAGGGTCTCGAGCAGCAATATTGTACAGTATGATTGAGTGGAAAGATTGAAAAAAAGATCGATAGTGCCACGAAACGACCCAATCGTTATATCACTTCACAACTAAAATGTGTGCATCAATCTGAACCAAAACAGGAGGGCGTACTATGAGTATGAGCACTGAGCAGACACGGCACATGCATGCACGTAGCAAGTTTAATCCCAACAAACACGAGCCTGGTTGGGTGTGTAGACTAGTGTGAAGCACTAGCATCTAATACTAGAATTAAGAAGTGATAGTCGGTGCACCCGCAAAAAAAAAAGTGATAGTCGGTGCACGGGACAGGAGAGAAGTGAACAAACAAGATCCTGAAGAATCTCACGCCATGCCGCTTTGGCGCATGCTGCCAAGCACAAGCACAAATCAGAGCCTCCCTCCCAGGACAAGCACGGTTGACGCCTTGACGGGGACACGACACGAGTAGGTGGTGCCGTGGTGGCCGGTGAAGGAATTTGCGATGCGTCCAACGAGACAGCCAGTGGGCGACGCCCAGAAGCACGCTACGGGACAGCGGCCGCGACCAAGCAATCTTTTGGTTTTTTGGCTCCTCTCTCTGTCCGCGTAACGTATGGGTTCATTTCATATACTCTCCCTCCCTCACTTTTGTTTGTTTGTTTGTTTCGTGTGGCCAAAAGGAGCTCTTGCGTTGTACTCTTGCCACGCCTCTTTCGTGTCCTCTGCCTCGCCGGACAAGTGCAGGTGGGAGAGGCCAGCGACAGTCCAAAATTATTTGGTTTGGACGCTTTTGGACTCTCCATCACCCGTGCCAGTGCACCTGCTACAAACTTCAGAAAGGAAATCAATTCGTTATGGCATCGAACGTACACACGAGCACCATATCTAGCAGGACCTTTCTGTGAAATGCGGCATGCGCTGGATCTCGCGTATCCGGCTACGGTAATCCAAAGCTGCTACCGTATTTACTCTGGACTTGTTGATCAACTTGCGTGCTCTCTTCGACAGCATTCGATCGGCGCTTGTATTCGATGGATCTCGGCGCTTCGGTGAATTATGTCTTCGTTCGCCTGTGTTTGTGTGTCTACAGGTTGGATCTTCTGATCTACACTTCTCTTTATCGACGGCGGTTACTGTTTTGGTGCGCTGGTCCTATGAGGCCTTACCATGACGACCTCCCGACTATCAACTACGACAAGGTTTGCCTGGTTCCGATAAGGGAGGGGCGAAAATGGCGGCGTGCCTTCGGCTCGCTCCAGTGCTTGTAGTTTTCTTAGGTGGTCTATGGACCTGGATGTATTTTTTTACTTCTCGTGTTCTTTGTACTACCTTGATAGTTGATAAATAGATAGAAAGTTTTCTCGAAGGAAGAAAAACTTGCTTGCTCTGTTCCCTCTTTTGGTCACTAGCATTACGGCAATGAAACAACAGAAATATCTATGTTGCTCTCGTGTATCTCATTAGGGCATCTCCAACACCGACCGTTAAGCCTCCGCATCCGTTCATACTTTGCTGTCCGGACCGCGGAAGTCATTTAGCGCGGTCCGGCCGTATTTTTTTCCTCAAACCGGACACAAACAAGAGGGGGTGCTTTGTAGGAATCCGAACCGCTCCCATGCCCGCTTTTGATAATAATCTTAGATGAGAGGCCAAAAGGCAATTTATTGCCTAAGGTTAGCCATGGAGAAGTTGACAGTGATCTTCATCTTGGAGACCCAAGCATCCTCAAGGAGGGCCTCCCTCAACCCTCACCTTTGAGCTTTTCTTGGTGGATGCTTTGTAAATAAGCGGTAGAGATCCAGAACAGATTTGTTATCTAGACTAGTTTCTTTCTTTGAAAAGAAGGTTAAACCCCAGGCTCACGCATCATTGTGATGCACACGGTCATATTTTTATTAATTATTGAGCAAAGTACAAAACAAGACTATCATGACCGAACTATTACAAGAAATGAAAAACATGTACAACTAAGCTAACTTCTTTTGGAGCAACACCTTCAGGAAGGGGTAAACGTCACCATGTCCGACCGCTGAGGGCCTAGACAAGGATTTTCATTCTGGTTGTAGAGACCAGCCAATGAAGCCCATCACAACAACGGGCAGGCAACACCTTCAACAAAGTAACAATACAAATTCGTCGTTGCTGATCCCAACCAATAAAGGTCAGCATGATGTGACGGCGGCCCGATCTTTCGATGAGAGTGGGGATAATTATCGATTTGGTGGATTTTGACCTTCACGATCCGGCTATACCGTACCCGACGATACGCCTCGACAATTGCTAAACCAATCTCCGATGGTTATTGACCTTGCCGTAGGCACGATCAACCTGAACAACGAGGTTCAAGTTCCTGCAAGCAACCGAAGAACTGGCAAGAACAAAGGTGAATTGCAACTGAAATTGCGGATAATAAACTGAGCACACGAACTAGATGAAAAGTTGGGGTTCCACTGTGGATCTGACAAGGCGGTAGTCCTACACGTCTCGTAGATGCGAATTGTAGCGATGGCTAGACAATACAATAAAACCCGAGTCTAAACCTTAACTTAACTTAGCTATTTATTAAAGCAGATGCCGCCTGGGGCTGATCGGACACCGGTCCGTACGGCGACCGAGTGCTGCACGTAGGAAGTAGTCGAATCGTGTTGGCCCACCATGGCCCAAAACGTGGTGTCTCTTGGTCCATGCAACAAAAATCAATTGGCTTGGGTCTTGTGGCGTCTGCTTCCTGTACCATGGCATGCACGATGGATGGGATGGATGGTGCGGTGTGTGCATGCATGCAAGGACGGTTGAGAGCATGCACGCAAAGAGTGTTGTTCCATTTGGTTTAAAGGCTCCTCTTCAATTGATTGTTTGATCCCTTGGTTTCTGAGTACAATTAAATCAGAACATGAGTATAATATCATATTCTCGTTAGCTAAATCATATGTATAAAGGAGTGATAGTACCTGGCCATTTATTTGTCTCGCTCGCGCTCTAGTAATAGGACCAGGTGGAATAACTGATGTAGGAGTCGCGGCGGGTGTAACAATAGAAGAGATGTCCTCATCATCCCCCCTTCTTGAATCGAAGTCGTCCTCGACGGCGTCTCATCGTCATCACCCAAATAAGGCTTTAAATCTGCAACGTTAAATGTGGGACTAACCCGAAATTCTGCAGGCAAATCAAGCTTATATGCATTCTCGTTAATTTTTTCAAGCACTTTAAAAGGTCCATCCGCACGAGGCATTAATTTTGACTTTCGTAAATCAGGGAAGCGGTCTTTTCGCAAATGTAACCATACTAAATCACCTGGTTCAAACACAATACTTTTCCTACCCTGACTACTAGCAAGTTTATACTTGGCATTCATGCGTTCAATATTTTTCTTAGTCATCTCATGCATTTTCAATACTAACTCAGCACGTTCTTTAGTATCAAGGTTTACCTTCTCCGAAGATGGAATAGGTAATAAATCAATTGGCGCACGAGGTATAAATCCATAAACAATCTCGAAAGGGCATAATTTTGTGGTGGAATGAACGGAACGATTATAAGCAAACTCTACATGAGGCAGGCAATCTTCCCACATTTTTAAGTTCTTTTTCAAAACAGCCCTAAGCATAGTAGACAATGTTTGATTAACCACTTCAGTTTGACCATCTGTTTGAGGATGACATGTAGTACTAAATAAAAGCTTAGTCCCCAATTTTGTCCACAACACCCTCCAAAAGTGGCTAAGAAATTTTGTGTCACGATCAGAAACAATTGTATTTGGCACACCATGTAAACGAACTACTTCTCTGAAGAACAAATCAGCAATGTAAGTAGCATCGTCACTTTTATGACAAGGTATAAAATGTGCCATCTTAGAGAATCTATCGACAACAACAAATATACTATCCCTCCCCCGTCGTGTTCTAGGCAGTCCTAATACAAATTCCATAGATATATCTTTCCAAGGAGTGCTAGGAACAGGAAGATGCATATATAAACCATGTGGGTTCAAGTGTGACTTAGCTTTTTGGCATGTCGTGCAGCGTGCAACATATCTCTCCACATCCCTTCTCATTTTTGGCCAAAAAAATGACTAGCAAGGATGTCTTCTATCTTCTTGACGCCAAAATGTCCCATAAGTCCTCCTCCATGCGACTCCTGTAACAACAAAAGACGAATAGAGCTATCTGGGATGCATAGCTTGTTAGCGCGAAAAACAAATCCGTCATTAATGACAAACTTGTTCCAAGTTCTACCCTCTCTGCAATTGAGCAATATATCTTTAAAGTCAACGTCATTAGCGTATTGCTCTTTTATAGTTTCAAGTCCAAAATTTTTGAAGTCAAGTTGTGATAACATAGTATAGCGTCTAGACAAGGCATCGGCAATAACATTCTCCTTCCATTTCTTGTGTTTAATAACATAAGGAAGGATTCAATAAATTCAACCCATTTTGCGTGTCTACGATTCAGTTTGCTTTGACTTCTAATATGCTTGAGGGATTCATGATCAGAATGTATGACAAACTCCTTAGGCCATAAATAATGTTGCCATGTCTCCAAAGTCCGAACTAGTGCATAAAGTTCTTTATCATATGTTGAATAATTCAGACTAGGCCCACTGAGCTTTTCACTAAAGTATGCTACTGGTTTTCCTTCTTGCAATAAAACACCACCTAAACCAATGCCGCTAGCATCACATTCTAATTCAAACATCTTATTAAAATCAGGTAATTGCAGCAAAGGGGCGTGTGTAAGCTTATCTTTAAGAATAGTGAAGGCTTCCTCTTGTGCGTCGCTCCAAACAAATGGCACATTTTTCTTTGTGAGCTCGTTGAGCGGCGCTGCGATGGTACTAAAATCTTTCACGAACCGCCGGTAGAACCCAGCAAGTCCGAGAAAACTTCGTACCTGTGTGACCGAGTTAGGGGTCGGCCAACTCTGGATCGCTTCAACCTTGGCTTTATCAACTTCAATTCCCTGCGCTGTCACAACATAGCCAAGAAAAGCGACTCGATCCGTGCAAAAAAGTGCACTTCTCGATATTACCAAATAAACGTGCATCACGCAGAGCAGAAAAAACAGCACGCAAATGGTCTAAGTGTTCCTCTAGTGACTTGCTATAAATCAAAATATCATCGAAATATAGTACCACAAATCGTCCAATAAAAGCTCGCAAAACTTCATTCATTAGTCTCATGAAAGTACTAGGTGCATTAGTTAATCCAAAAGGCATAACTAACCACTCATATAAACCAAATTTAGTTTTGAAAGCAGTTTTCCATTCATCACCTAGTTTCATACGAATTTGATGGTAGCCACTACGCAAGTCCACTTTAGAAAACACAACTGAGCCACTGAGTTCATCAAGCATGTCATCTAATCTAGGAATAGGATGACGATATCGAATTGTAATATTATTGATGGCCCTACAATCAACACACATACACGAAGTACCATCTTTTTTAGGAACAAGTAAAATTGGTACAGCACATGGACTAAGGGATTCACGAATGTAACCTTTTTCAAGTAGTTCGTGAACTTGTCACTGAATATCCTTAGTATCCTCTGGATTGGTCCGGTACGGCGCACGGTTGGGTAATGAGGCGCCAGGGATCAAGTCAATTTGATGTTCAATTCCTCTCATAGGTGGCAGCCCCGGTGGTACTTCCTTTGGAAAAACATCATGATACTCCTGCAAAAGGTTAGCGACAACAGGAGGCAAAGAAGAAGGCATATCCTCAAATGAAAACAAAACTTCTTTGCAAATAAGAGCATAACATTCATCAGTATGAGCATCTAACTCAAAAATTTCAGCACGTGTAGCTAAGAAAGATACACCTTTCTATTTAATTTCTTTAGATGTGCTAGGATCAAATTTGTGCAGCTTATTAAATTGTTCTAACTCATCAACAACTTTCTGATTTTCAGATTGAGTACGCTCAATATTTGTGTTTCTACTAGCCCTAGCAAGATCATCTTTTAAAATTTGCTCAGGAGACATAGGGTGTAGAATGATTTTCTTTCCTTTATGTGTGAGAGTGTACTGATTAGTTCTACCATCATGTAAACATTGTTTATCATATTGCCATGGCCTTCCTAGTAACATAGAACAAGCTTGCATAGGCACAATATCGCAATCAATAATGTCATGGTATGAACCTAAAGAAAAAGGAACTCTCACCATGCGTGTTACCTTTACCTTTCCACCATCATTAAACCATTGAATGTAGTATGGTTGTGGATGTTGTCGCGAAGGTAGGGAGAGCTTCTCCACCATGTCAATGCTTGCTAAATTGTTACAACTCCCTCCATCAATGATTATGCGAACGGAACGCTCCTTGACGACTCCTTTGATGTGGAAGAGGTTGTGACGTTGATCCTTCTTTGCTTTGACAATCTAAGCACTAAGTACACGATGTGATATAAGACTCATGTACTTATCGTCGTCGTCAGCGGTCACATGTTCTTCCTCTTGCTCCGGTCTTGTGTCAACGTCTTCATGTGTAGCAAGCAAGGCATATGTGTCTTCATCAAAATCACTAGCAGAGTCGTACTCGCCGTCTTCACGAATGATCAATACACGCTTATTAGGACACTCCTTCATGACATGGCCAAATCCCTTGCAAGTGTGGCATTGGATATCCTTTGTTCTTTTGGAAGAAGCGGACGATGACGATGAACTTTTTGTTGGAATTTGTGTAGTACTTTTCAGTGGTGCCGAAGTGTGTGATGCTGAAGTTGATGAAGAAGGCCCCAGTCGAGAGGTTGCAGGTGCTGTTGTAGAGGTGCGAGTGGACGGGGGCAGCAGGAGTGCGCGACGCCCATGTGGAAGTACGACCTGCAGAAAATTAGGACGCAGTCTGGAACGACCCTGCACTTCATGTTCAGCATGTATAGCAAGATGGAATAAACGGGTCATTGAATGATAATCTTTATAAGCAAGTATGTCATAAATTTCTCTATTCAATCCACCCAAGAACCTAGCCATAGAGGCTTCCTCAGTCTCAACTAAACCACAACGTAACATGCCCATTTGCAATTCTTGATAATAGTCTTCCACAGATTTAGATCCTTGGTTCAAGCGTTGTAGTTTATTTAGCAAGTCACGTTCATAATATCCAGGAACAAAACGGTGACGCATTACTAATTTCAAAGCTTCCCAAGTGGCAGGAATATTATTAGGATGTTTACGACAATGTGCTCTCCACCAAACAGAAGCAAAATCACTAAACTCACTAGTTGCAGCCCTAACTCTTTTATCATCAGGAAAATCATGGCAAGCAAATTTTTGATCAACTAGTAATTCCCAGTCAAGATAAACATCTGGATCATATTTCCCATCAAAAGGAGGCATGACAAATTTAATTCTACCCAAAGAATCGTCATGGCCACGTACCTGAGGACGCTGGTGTCGTCCCATACCTTGTTGATTATTGCGTAGTCGACGATGAACACGATCATTGTTATCATCAACTGCATCAGGATCCTCAGAATCACCATCATAGTTGTCATCTTGGATGTCGTCGGCTATCGAGTTGGTGTTGCGAGGACGGGGCTGGTCGACGGCATTGGTGTATGAAAGAGGGTGCCCCGGGTCTCCTGGGAGTACCCGACGAGCTCGTTGCAGACCTGTGTTGTTGGCTGGAAGATGCGGAGCGGAAGTGGAGGCGGCACCTAGACGGGCATCCTGGGCATCAAGACGTTTCATAATAGATGCAAGTGTTTGGGTGAACGTCTCATTGCTATCCTCGATCGACTCGAGACGCTTATCAAGTGCGCCCTCGAACGATGTGAACCGCTCGGTGTATGCATGCACATCCTCCTCAAGGCGTGCCACCGTGGCTTTCATGTGGTCTTTGTCACCTGCCATGGTTAGGACAGAACAAGAACAAAATCACAAGTATATTGCTCCTACAGTAACTATAATGAGGCGGTGGAAAATGTCTCTCAACTCTCGAGCAATTACCAAGCTCTTACCAGTTCTTACCGTGCTGCAGTGGTTGTCGGCCGTTGGTGATGTCAAAAGTGATCAAAAGATTGATATAGCGATTACCAAGGGACCGAACAAGATATGATATAGGAAGTGGAGCTTGGTGAAGGTTTCCTCAACTCACAATATGTGGCACAATTAAGCAAAAAGAATGCAAGCTGAATAATTGCTCAAACTCCTAACTAGTGCTGGCGGTCGACTAGTAAGAGAGAAAACAATCTAAGCCTAGATACTGAGTCACGTGAGTGGGAACCGATGAAAAATTTGAGACAACTCTAATTAGCTAGATATAAGTGAAGTACAAGTAAGTGTACAGCAACGGAGAAAAGACAAATGTCCAGACAGTGTCACTGGGATGATAAAGAATAAGTCCTGGACAGAAGGAAAATAATGCCCAAAAGATGCTAGCCGGCCTGATGTTTTGCAACTTTTTCTTTTAACTTTTTTTTTCTTTTTCTTATTTTTTTCTTTTTTTCCCACTTTTTTTCTTTTTTTTTCAAGCCAGTTACTAGCGAGTATACCCAAGATGGCACGTACACAAATTGGCCAAAAGAAGAAACAAAAGTGCCTTGGCCGAGTGCTACAGCAAGGAAAGAAGACTATAAAAGCTAGCTAGATGTGATTTGGAGTTGAGATTAGCCAGTACTAGTCAGCCGGCGGAGATTTTTGGGGTGGCGCGTGGTGGCAGACAAAACATGTGAGATGTCTGGTGCCTCGCGTAACGCAAAACCTGGTAGATGGCAAGCACGCATAGCGTCAGACAGAGATAACTGTGCGTCTGGTCGTTCGCATAACGCTGAGTGCGATAATGTGGAGAGCGATCGTAATCAACACCTGCCTATTTTTTTTGGAATTTTCTTCAGATTGGAAAGTAGCGTTGCGGCAAGGATTATGTGGGTGGACAAAAACAGATTGATCTAGTAGATGATTTGCTCTCCGACTAATCTAAACCAGCACTAATTCTAGGATGAATGCAACCAACAATTCAACTACACAAATACTAGATACAAAAATTGCTAAAGGCGAAAAAGGTAGGTGTAAAGGATGAACTAATCTATTTTTTTGGCTTTTTTTTGTGGGTCTATAGGACAGAAAATAACTAATCTAATAAAGCTGTAAATCTTTCACCGATCAACCTGAAAACTGATAGCACTTGATGTGATGGCGGTCCGATCTTTCGATGAGAGTGGGGATAATTATCGATTTGGTGGATTTTGACCTTGACGATCCGGCTATACCGTACCCGACGATACGCCTCGACAATCGCTAAACCAATCTCCGATGGTTATTGACCTTGCCGTAGGCACGATCAACCTGAACAACAAGGTTCAAGTTCCTGCAAGCAACCGAAGAACCGGCAAGAACAAAGGTGAATTGCAACTGAAATTGCGGATAATAAACTGAGCACACGAACTAGATGAAAAGTTGGGGTTCCACTGTGGATCTGACAAGGCGGTAGTCCTACACGTCTCGTAGATGCGAATTGTAGCGATGGCTAGACAATACAATAAAACCCGAATCTAAACCTTAACTTAACCTAGCTATTTATTAAAGCAGATGCCGCCTGGGGCTGATCGGACACCAGTCCGTACGGCGACCGAGTGCTGCACGTAGGAAGTAGTCAAATCGTGTTGGCCCACCATGGCCCAAAACGTGGTGTCTCTTGGTCCATGCAACAAAAATCAATTGGCTTGGGTCTTGTGGCATCTGCTTCCTGTACCATGGCATGCACGATGGATGGGATGGATGGTGCGGTGTGTGCATGCATGCAAGGACGGTTGAGAGCATGCACGCAAAGAGTGTTGTTCCATTTGGTTTAAAGGCTCCTCTTCAATTGATTGTTTGATCCCTTGGTTTCTGAGTACAATTAAATCAGAACATGAGTGTAATATCATATTCTCGTTAGCTAAATCATATGTACAAAGGAGCGATAGTATCTGGCCATTTATTTGTGTCGCTCGCGCTCTAGTAATAGGACCAGGTGGAATAACTGATGTAGGAGTCACGGTGGGTGTAACAATAGAAGAGATGTCCTCATCACAGCATAAGTGTTTTCACCCCAGACATGAAATAGTGTTATCTAGACAAGTATCAAGTATCTAGTCTGAAACTAAGAACTGAATGCAGTATTAACATTGTAGGTGCACACTGGAGGGAAGTGGAAAAAAGGAGATCCACAAGAATCGCACACTATATCACCATGACGCATGCTGCTAAATAGTAAAAGAAAACCGACCACAAGCACGGGTGTCTTCAGCAGTTTTTTTAGTGTAAATAAGTTTTTTTTTTGAGACACTAGTGTAAATAAGTTGTCTTCCCACTAGTAGAAAAAGGACCTATTGTCCCGGTTCGTAAGGGCCTTTTGTCCCGGTTCCTGAACCGGGACTAAAGGGTCGGTACTAATACCATGTCCCTTTAGTCCCAATCCAGAACCGGGACAGATGGGTCTCCACGTGGCCTGTGCGCGGAGCCCAGGCAGGAGGGCCTTTGGTCCCGGTTGGTGGCACCAACCGGGACCAATAGGCATCCACGCGTCAGCATTTCTGTGACTGGGGTTTTTGTTTTGTTTTTTGAAAAGGGGGGTTGGGGGGTTTGGGGGGTTAATTTAGGTGTTTCATATATTGTGTTAGCTAGCTATAATTAATAGAGAGAAGTGTCCTCTCTTATGTCCGTGCTTGGTCGACGCTACGTACTATACATACGTATAGAGATGACTAGACACGCTAGCTAGCTAGTAAGCAAACGAAGGAAACAGAAGATCGTCGTGAACATATATGCATATATAGAGAAGTGATATCGACCACCTCTCCTTCTTCGAGGGATTGGTCGAACAACAAGTTCTCGTATATCTATCTGACACTACCGGCTACATATATACAACAATTATGTCTTACAAATATAATCTCCTAACATACAGCCTCATGGTCCACATAGTATTCTCCGTCTTCAACGATCACGTGGTCAAGAAAAAATGCCGTAAATTCCTCTTGAATTGCTCATATGCGAGCTGGTGCTAGGAGTTCATCCCGCTTTCGAAACATCTAATTTGAAGAAGGGGGTCAATATATATATATAAATAAATGAATGAAACTCAACACAAATGATGGTAATAAAATAAAATTGTGAATGTTGTTATTTACGCACTTCATATTGTTCGTCAGAGTAGCCCCGCTCATAGGTCGTGTGACGGATGGACTCGCAAACGTAGTATCCACAGAAATCATTCCCTTGTTCCTGCCACAACCACTTTACAAGAAATAGAGGTCAATCAAACTGATAAGCAAGAATGCCAAATGGTATTAATGAAACTAGCGCTTGAATCAATAGGAGATGCGCGGAACATGCTACTATAGTACTTACTTTTGGGTGTCTAAATTGCAGCTTCTTCGGGACTCCCGGAGCTTTTTTGGTGAATTTTTTCCAAACCCTGCCAGACAAAGAAAACAATTACTTGATATATCAGGAAATGAACAAAGTTGCTGATATGGTGGATAATAATCGATTTAACTTACTTCTCGAGCATTTGAGTCATGTCCGCATAGTCCTGCGGATCTTTTCGTCTTGAGTCTAAGACGGTTACTAGTCCCTGCTCAAGCTTAATCTCTAGGAGAATATAGTGAAAATTGCACACGCATGCATAACTTATCAATTACATTACTATAACCTTGACTAATATATAAGGGAAACCAAATATGCACAAGACAGTAACACTCACTTGAAGTTGTCAGGAAAGAGTATTATATCTTTGTTTTCATTTATTACCAACGATCGTAGCAAGTTGGCCTCGGTATCTGCGGCATGAAATTTAACGTGAGTTGCATTTATGATATTTGTGTTAATGAACCCAATATCACCGATTTGTCCTTTTTTCAATTCGACGATCTTCAATCTGCATAATATAGTGAGGATAATTATAAATACATGCAATGAAAGAGCTGAGCTATATAGAGAGACTTAATGATAGAAGTAGTACTACTTACAGACAGTAGCCTGTGACTGTTGCTTTATCGAGGGTCAATTGATTAAAAAACTGAAAGAACTCCTCAAATGGAATAGGCAACAGATCAATCCTAACGAGGTCATGCTCCTTTTTAACTCTCACATACAAAGTACTCCTCCCCCCAGACTCTCTGCAGATTTTCAAGTACCAATCATGCAATCTTCGCATCATCGTTGATAGAGATCTTTCATCTTTGATGAGAGGCTTCCCGTACTCATATCTTTGTATCTACACCTCCATGAAATCATAATGTACATCGTCGGGCAGATAATCTCCAAGATTGCTATAACCGGACACCATCCTCGGATCATTAGCGACGATGTCGCTAGGCACCTTGAGCGGGGGGCACGATTGCTTCGCTTGTTCGCCGAGCTGGGCAATTTGTTTCCCAGCTCATCGTTCTTTTAGCCTTTGATCACTGATAGTACTTCCCGACCACTCCGCTTCGGCAAATTCCTTTCAATAATGCGCTCATAGTTTCCTTTCAGGGGAGACTTGGGTGATTTTGTCAGGGCAGTCAGAGTGCGCTTCGCTTTCACCGGATCTACCTTCTCCTCTGGAGGTGGATGTTTCTTTGCTTTCACCCCTTCAAAGAAGTTCCTCACTTCTTCTCGCGCGATCTCGGCGTTCTCCTCCGGGGTCCTCTCGTATGGTAACTTCTCTGGAGTCTTCAGAGAAGGACTGAATCTGTATGTCCTCCCGCCTCTGGCTATACTGCTAGACGCCGGCAGAGCAGACGGAGCGGTTGTCTTCTTTACTTGCTTACGAGGTGGAGGAGAAGGACTACGCCGCGCCGGAGCAGCCGGAGCGGCGGCAGGTCTCTTCCGCCCTTGCTGACGAGGCGGAGAAGGAGGAGGCTGGCTGCTCGGGCGCGCCGGCGCAGGCGGAGAAGGAGGCGGAGTGCCGCCACGCGCCGGAGAAGGAGTCGGCCGAGTGCCCTGATCGTCACTCGCCGGAGGAGGATGCGGTGGAGGAGGCGGAGTGTCCTGACTCACCGGAGGAGGAGGAGGAGGAGGCGAAGGCGTCCAGTTCGGAAGGTTGATGAGCTCCTTCCGCCATAGGCATGGAGTCTTCAGAGCAGAACCCAGTCGAGTCTCCCCTTCACCGGTAGGGTGGTCAAGCTGGAGGTCCTCAAATCCCTCCGTTATTTCATCCACCATCACCCTAGCATATCCTTCTGGAATCGGTCGGCAGTGAAAAGTTGCGCCGGGTTCAGTAGGAAAAACAGAGCCAACAGCCGCCTTGACCTTCATATTAATCCATTGCGTCATAAGGTGCCAATTTTAAGACTCCGTGATAGCATCCACGGGATAGCTGGCAGGAGCCGTCAAGACATGCTCCGGCTGAAGCAGCTCGGTGGAAGCCACGCTGCTTCTCCGCTGAGATGGCGGGGTAGCTTTGGGGGAAGCTTCGGCAGTTCGTTTGCTGCGATTTGCTTGTCGTTCCTCTATCGCTTGTACCCTAGCGTGCAGCGCCTGCAGTTGGGTTTGCTCCAATTTCTTCCTCCTCTCGTGGCATTTGTAACCGCCTGCGTCCGGAAACCCAGCCTTCCATGGAATGGAGCCTGGCGTGCCTCGTGTCCGTCCAGGGTGCTCAGGATTCCCGAGGGCCGTTGTGAGCTCGTCGTTCTCTCTGTCTGGAACGAACGTCCCTTGCTGCGCTGCTTCGATATAGTGCTTAAGCCTCTTGACTGGTATTTTCATTTGCTTATCCGTCCAAATGCACTTCCCTGATACAGGGTCCAAGGTTCCTCCAGCCCTGAAGAACCAAGTCCGGCAACGGTCTAGCCAGTTAATTGTCTCTGGTTCAATCCCTTTATCAACCAGATCATTCTCAATCTTGGCCCATTTAGGCCGGGCTGCGAGGTAGCCACCTGACCCCGTGCGATGGTGATGCTTCTTCTTCGCAGCATTTTGCTTGTTTGTCGCCGACATCTTCTTACTCTTTTCTGATGTCTTGTGGGCCACAAATGCGGGCCAGTGATCTCTGTTCTTCCCATATCTGCCCTTGCATTCTGGTGTCTCTTTACTTTCAACAAACTTATTCAGCTCTTTCTTCCACCTCCGGAATAGTTCTGCCATCCTCTTAAGAGCAAAAGACTTGATTAATTGCTCTTTAACTGGCTTCTCCGGATCATCCTCTGGCGGTAGGGTGAAATTTGACTTCAGCTCAGTCCAAAGATCATTTTTCTGCATATCATTGACATAAGACACCTCAGGGTCTTCTGTAGCCGGCTTTAACCATTGCTGGATGCTGATCGGGATCTTGTCCCTAACCAAAACCCCGCACTGAGCAACAAATGCGCTCTTTGTCCGGAGGGGTTCAATCGGTTGGCCGTCGGGCGCGATTGCTATGATCTCAAACTTTTCATCCGAGCTCAACTTTCTCTTCGGGCCTCGTCTCTTTACCGAAGTTGTACTCGATCCGAAGGGCTAGAAAAAAGAACAAAGACTTAATTAATATGTGTACATACCAAAACAATGAATGCATCAATTAGCTAGTCAGCAGAAGCTTAACTAATATATATACCTGCCCGGACTCGGTTCGGTCACCGGAGACGTCATCACGGTCTCCTTTTTGCACCGACATTGTGTGACCGGAGCCGTCCTCACGGTCTCCTTCTTTCACCGGCATTAGGCCACCGGAGCCATCATAATCATAGCCAGCTGCTTCCAGACCATCGGTGTCGTTGAGAAACAACGAGCATACGGCATCACTTCCTCGTGTGATTATGTCCCCCAACAACTCTTCTTGTACTTCATCTTGGGCGGTGTCCATAGTTTGTACAAATATTTACAACATGGCAATTATTATTCAAACATGACAGATGGATATATTAGTGGCAAACGTAGAACTAATATTAATTAGTGGTCTCAACGCTGCTTCTCTAGGGTTTGTGGTGGCCTCGACGCTGCTTCTCTAGGGTTTGGAGTGGCCTCGACAACGCTTCAAGGATAAAAAAAGAAGAGGAAGAAGAAAAAAAGAGGAGAAGAAATAATAGAGGAGTAAGACTCCTCTATTCTTTCTTCTCCTCTTTTTTTTCTTCTTCTTCCTCTTTTTTTTTATCGGGAACGAGGGTTGTCGAGGGTCGCCGAGCGGTAGAGGAAACCCTAAATAGCAAGTATCGTGGGTGTGAGATACATGTGGCCGTCGGTGTCGGACACTACATCCACGTCCCACAAGAGACGCGGGTCGACGCCCGCGTCACTTGTGGGACGTGGATGTACTGTCCGACACCGACGGCCACATGTATCTCACACCGACGATACTTGATATTTAGGGTATATCGACCCCCTCTCATGTTGAAGTTATCGGGAGGTGGTATATATATCGACCCCCTCGTGTTGAAGTTATCGGGAGGGGGTATATCGACCCTCCCTCGTGTTGAAGTTATCGGGAGGGGGTATATCGACCCCCCTTGTGTTGAAGTTATCAGGAGGGGTATATCGACAACGACAGACCCGATAAAACATAAGAATACGAAGAAGAAATAAAAAGAGGAGAAGAAGAAAGGAATAGAGGAGAAGATCGAAGGAAAAAAAAGAAAAAAAAAGAGGAGAAGAAGAAAGGAATAGAGGAGATTCTATTTTTTCTTCTTCTCCTCTATTCCTTTCTTCTTCTTCTCTTCCTTCTCTTCCTCTCCTCTTTTTCTCCTTTTTCCTCTTCTTATTTTCCTTTTTCCTCTCCTAAATATATAAAACTTCTTTAGAAATGAAACTAACCTAAAATGTACTAAATCAGAGAACATATATAGATAATCCTTTTCTAAGTATTTAAATCTAACTTTTGTATATATGAACATATATACACAGAGAACATACAAATATATATACATTTTTATTAAAAAGCAAAATACAAAATTCAAACATATAGAAATAAATAAAACAGGGGGGCGGACCAACGGAGGGGCAGGGCGACGGCGACGGGCGGGGC
>NC_041384.1:718204891-718214949 GCF_002162155.2 Triticum dicoccoides
GCTGGCGGCGTCGATGAGCTCGGTGTCGTCGGGGGCAAATGGTCGATGAGAAACCGAAATTTCACAAGTCCTGATTATATACCAAGAGCGTTGGTCCCGGTTTGTGGCACCAACCGGGACCAATGCCACCTTTAGTCCCGGTTGGTGCCACCAACCGAGACAAAAGGCCTCTTTTCAGCAGCCCAAAGGGCGGGAAGCGGCGGCCTTTGGTCCCGGTTGGTGGCACCAACCAAGACTAAAGGGGGGCATTGGTCACGGTTTGTGCCACGAACCATGACCAATGCCCCCTTTAGTCCCGGTTGGTGCCACCAACCGGGACCAAAGGCCTGCGCCTGCCAAAGCCGCGGTGCGGTGGGATGTTTAGTCCCACCTCGCTAGCTGAGGAGCGGCCGCACCTGTTTATAAGCGCTGCCCCGCCCTCTCCATCGAACTCCTCAAAATTGCAGGCCTTTGGGCCTAATCTCATACCGCTATGCCTGTGGGCCTGCTGGGCCTTCTGCGGGCCTGAATCCTGGCCCATGGATGGGCTTCTAGTCGTATTCAGGCCGTGGTGGCCCAGTAGGTGGCATTTTTTTTTACTATTTAGTTTTTCATTTCTACTTAGAACTAAATACTTATAGTTTTTTAGTGATTTTTTTAGGTCACAAAAATTATAAACTTTCTGTTAGTGCCATTAGTTTTAAAATTTGAATAGTTTAAATTTGAATTTTTTAAAATTTGTGTGAATCACTAGTTTATGAATAAATTTACTATAAAAATTTATTTTGAGTCATTCTTTCTCCACCTCCAATCCTAGAGGGCATACGACCTTCTTTGTTGCGTATGTACTGTCGGGCAATTCATTATTTTTTGGAAGCTTCTTTTTTAATATTTTCAGTAGCTTCTCAAATCCTTTGTCAGCCACAACATTCTCTGCCTTCCACTGCAGCAATTCCAGTATGATACCGAGCTTTTTGTTGCCATCTTCGTAATTGGGGTACAACCCTTTTTTGTGATCCTCTAACATGTGATCGAACTTCAACTTCTCCTTTTCACTTTCGCATTGCGTCCTTGCATCGACAATGACCCGACGGAGATCATCATCATCGGGCACATTGTCTGGTTCCTCTTAATCTTCAGCAGCTTCATCCGTTGCAGCATCATTGGGCACATCGTCTGGTTCCTCTTGATCTTCACCAGCTCCCCCCGTTGCAGCATCACCGTATTCAGGGGGCACATAGTTGTTATTGTACTCTTCTTCTTTGCCGTCTTCCATCATAACCCCTATTTCTCCGTGCCTCGTACAAACATTATAGTGTGGCATGAAACCTTTGTAAAGCAGGTGGGAGTGAAGGATTTTCCGGTTAGAGTAAGACCTCGTATTCCCACATTCAGTGCATGGACAACACATAAAACCATTTTTCTTGTTGCCTCAGCCGCATCGAGAAACTCATGCACGCCCTTAATGTACTCGGAGGTGTGTCTGTCACCGTACATCCATTGTCGGTTCATCTACGTGCATTATATATAATTAAGTGTCCAAATTAATAGAAGTTCATCATCACATTAAAATCAAAGTACATACATAGTTCTCATCTAACAACATATAGCTCTCCAGAGCATCTAATTAATTAAACCATACATTGAAACTATGTAAAATATTTCATTGCGAAAACAAATACGATCATAATCGCAACCAAGGTAACAATTGATCCAACGGCATAATGATACCAAGCCTCGGTATGAATGATATATTTTCTAATCTTTCTAATCTTCAAGCACATTGCATCCATCTTGATCGTGTGATCATCGACGACATCCGCAACATGCAACTCCAATATCATCTTCTCCTCCTCAATTTTTTTATTTTTTTCCTTCAACAAATTGTTTTCTTCTTCAACTAAATTTAACCTCTCGACAATAGGGTCGGTTGGAATTTCCAATTCACATACATCCTACATAAATAAAATCTATGTCACGTTGGTCGGCATAATTTTCATAAACAATAAATGAACCAATAGTTATAAAGATAATATATATACCACATCTGAATCATAGACAGGACGAAGGCCGACGGGGGCGGATACCAAAACCATTGCACTATATAAGATGCAATAATAAAAGTAAGAAAATAATACAAGTATCTATGTAAACATATAAGTAAGAATATTTTTCCTTTCAGAAAGAAGATAAGAACAAGAGGCTCAGCACGGTGGTGCCGGCGATGAGCTCGGCGTGGGTGATCGACGACGGTGAAGACGGGGACGGGGCGTGACGAACCGCTAAACCTAGACAAATATTGAGAAAAATGGAGCTTAGAGGTCGAGTTTAGAGAGGAGAAAACTTAAGTAGTGTGGCTCGGGCATTCCATCGAACACCTTGTGTGCATAGGAGGTGAGCTAGAGCACCACCAAACTCTCTCAGAGCAGTGTGCTCTGCTCTTACGCGAGGAGGTATATATAGGCACCTCATTGATCCCGGTTGATGGCATGAACCGAAACTAAAATGGGGCAAATCCTAAACGGCGCCCGCTGCGCCCGTTTCTTCCGGTTTCGCAAGCGGGCGCACACCCCTCCGCGTCGCTGGGCCGGCCCGTTCTACTTTAGTTTTTTTTTTGTTAAAACGCAAAAACTGAGCAATAGCATGATTCGAACCATGGCCGCTAAGTTTATCATACGCTAATGTCAACCATGGCCGCCCGTTTCTTCAGGTTTCGCAAGCGGGCGCACACCCCTCTGCCTCGCTGGGCCGGCCCGTTCTACTTTAGTTTTTTTTTTGTTAAAACGCAAAAACTGAGCAATAGCATGATTCGAACCATGGCCGCTAGGTTTATCATATGCTAATGTCAACCAACTCGCCACCCCTACCACATGTGTTCGGTAACTGCTTTTTCCTTCATTTGTTCTCTTCGTTTTCTTCTTCTTTTTTATTTTTTCTCGAAAGAGCTTTTGCTTGGTTCTTTTTTATTTTCACTAAATGCGTGAATATTTTTACAAATTCATGAACTATTTTTCAAAAGTGATGAACTTTTTTTTTGTTTTAAAAAATGCGTGAACGTATTTTATAATATTTGATGAACATTTTCAAATTTAGTGAACTTTTTTCAAATTTGATAAATTTTTTCAAACTTGATGCACTTTTTTCGAAGTTGATGAACTATTTTTCAAATTTGATGAACTTTTTTCAAAGTTGATGAACTTTTTTCAAAGTTGATGAACTGTTTTTCAAATTTGATGAATTTTTTCAAAATCGATGAACCTTTTTGTAACTCAATGAACTTTTTCATTTTTGATGAACTTTTTTAAAATTTGATGAACTTTTTTCAAACTTGATGCACTTTTTTCGAAGTTGATGAACTATTTTTCAAATTTGATGAACTTTTTTCAAAGTCGATGAACTTTTTTGTAACTCGATGAACTTTTTTCGAAGTTGATGAGCTGTTTTTCAAATTTGATGAACTTTTTTCAAAATCGATGAACTTTTTGTAACTCGCTGAACTTTTTTCATGATTTTTTTTTCAAATTCGACCACCGATATTTTTCCCCAAAAAAGTTCATGAATTTTTTTAAAAAACGATGAACTCCTTTTCAAATTCATGAACTGTTTCCCAAATTAGTGTACATTTTAATTTTTAATGACTTTTTGTATTTGTGAACTTTTTTGAATACATTAACTTTTTCGTATTTGTGCTTTTTATTTTAATACGCGAACGTTTTTTTGAATATGTGATCTTTAAATTTTTTGTTTACATTGAAAAACACATTTTCCAAAAATGTTTTGAAATAATTCAAGAATCAAAGCGCTACAGTAAATGATATACCTTTTTTTGAGAAAGCAGTAAACGATATAACTCTGCTCTTAAATAGTTTGTCATGTAATTAATCACCAGTACCTAGTTGGCGTGGTGGCTAGCTGTGCTTGAACGTTGTAGTCGCGGCACAAGTTCAATCCACCAGATCGCTACTTATTGTGTTTTTTTTTGCTTTGCCTGGTTCAAGCCACCAACTGAGACCAATGGTGATGGGTCAGAAGCGAGGCCCATTGGTCCCGGTTCGTCCCACCAACCGGGACCAATGGCCAACGTGGTCCGGCCGGCACCATGGGCTCATGAACCGGGTCCAATGCCCTCATTGGTTCCGGTTCTGGACTGAACCGGGACTAATGGGCTGATCCGGCCTGGACCATTGCCCCCTTTTCTACTAGTGTCCGCAGTTGGCATGGCGCCCTGCGCATATCGGCCAGGAGATGTCCATACAAGGCCTCAAAAGTCCAGCCCACACCACGCTCGCCCCTGCTTTTCTTCCCTCCCTCCCCTTGTCTCGAAGCCTAGCTCCCCGGAGACGAAGACAAGATGCAAATCAATTCTCGTCACCTCACCCCGTTGTTTTCCCCGTGGTTTCTGGTTGAGCGCTGGCTCTAGCCTTTGTAGCTACCCTGGATGGATAGCGTGCGTCCAAACTAGATGTGGTACGGTATGTCGGATGTCGCTAGCGTGTGGATGGATGGCGTTTTGTTGGGTTCGGAAACAGACCACCGCCGAGGTGGTGTCCGCACGCGGGAACGCTCCAAAGAGTAGGCCTGGTGACGGAGACACGAGCAGGTGGGGATTAAAGTCGAGCGTGTCTGCATGCGATGCGGCCAAGCGAGACACCGGGAAGCCGACGCCCAGAAGCGCGCTCCGGGACAACGGCCGCGACCAAGCACGCACTTGTTTTTCCTGCCTCCGGTCTCTATCAACTGACAAGTCCATATTTATTTGGGTTTGGACGTGCCTCGTTGCAAGTTGGGGTTCCCTCTACTCCCTCAGCTGTGTGCAATGCACTTGTTGCAAACTGCCAAAATGAGATCAATTCTTTCTTTTTGACCGTACACACGGGCATCGTATCGTATATTTAGATGGCATAGTCCAACCGTTAATGTGGCCGGCACGGCACGCTTATCTGTTGGGTTCCTGTCACGGGTGGCCGCCGCCATCCCAATTAGCACGACTATCGTCTCAGAGTTTTGCGCAAACCTTTTATAAGTTTCCAACCACTACTATAATCTTCATCCTGGTTAATTGGTCCTCTTAGTAGTCGGTGCTAATTTTTGACTAAATATTTAACTGATAACATATTAGTGCATGTCAACAAAAAATATATCTTTGGATTCTTATTTGAACATAGTTTCAATGACATGCAACATTTTGTTTGTTAAATTTAGAGAAAAGTATACTTTTCGTCCCTCAATTTTTGGCGGAGTCTAAATTTGGTTCCTCAACTTCAAAACCGGACAACTTGCACCCTTAACTTTTCAGACCGGACAAGATTCATCCCTGGTCACGGTTTTGACCGGTTTTGACTGTTCCGACTCAAATTTGCCTACCTTTTCTAAGTCCACGTACTGTTTTCAAATTCGGTTACTTTTTCAAATACGTGAACCTTTTTAAAATTTGTGCACTTTTTTAAAATCGGCGTACTTTTTTCCAAGTTCATGTATTTTTTCAAATATGCATATTTTTTAAAGTTCATTTAGTTTTTTTAAGTTTTAATTTTAAAAAACTGATGCACCTTTCGAGTACATTTTTCTGAAAGAGTTCATGAATTTGAAAATTTTATGCGAACTTGAAAAAAGTACGCGGATATGGACTTCTTTTGCGCAAAAATATGTGGATTTCAAAAATTATTTCAACTTGCAACAACTACATGAATTTCATACAAAGTTCATGGATTATAAAAGCAACACGGATTTGAAAAAAATGCGGACTTTGAAAAGCATGTGGATTTGAAATAAGTATGCGAATTTCAGAAACAATTCATGGCTTTGAAAAATACTTGGATTTGATAAAATTACACAAACTTGGGGAAAATACGGGGATTTGAAAAAAGTACGTAAATGTTAAAAAATCATGGATTTGAAAAAAGTACGCGAATGTTAGAATAGTTCGCTGATTTGAGAAAAATTATGTTTATTTTTAAAAAAATACGTGACCTTGAAAAAACTACGCGGAGTTGAAAAGTGTATGTGAATTTCAAAAAGTTCACGGATATAAAAAATTTACAGGAATATGAGTGAGCACCGGTCAAAACCGGGGTGAGTCAACACCAAAAACCGGTCAAATCCGAGTCCAGGGACGAACCTTGTCCGGTTTCGGTAGTTGGGGGTGCAAGTTGTCCGATTTTGAAGTTGAGAGACCAAATCTAGACTTCACCAAGAGTTGAGGGACGAAAATTATACTTTTCTCTTAAATTTATGGTCAAAATTTGGCATAAAATTCAATGGGACCAATAAACCAGGATGGAGGTAGTAGGCACAGCACATGTGTACATACCCTAATGTTTTCTTTAAGGGAATTCTATACAAATGTCAAACCGTGGAATTTGGGACACGGTAGCTGCAAACTTAACCATCTGGTTTGTCCCTTTCTGAAGGAGAAATATACATGGCTGGCTTTGGTTTCGACTAGAGGTTGAGTCCACCATGCACAACGGACAAGTTATGCTTCCAAAATTCAGGTCGTTGTAATCAGACACCTCACCCGAGCAAGACTTCCCCGGAGAATTGTCTGAAAGCCGGCTAGGATCTTGTGCTGACCGATGGAAGAGCATGGGAAGATTCAATGTATCGTGTCGTTCGGGACATGTAGAAATAGGAGGGAGAAGAATCCGATGAGAGCTACAACAAGCATATGGTATAAACTTGACCACTCACTTGGTCATGGAAGACCCGTTAGCCAAAATTAAGTTGTACTTCGGCCTGCCTTTTGATTCAGCCCCATTTCACAACCAATCTCCAGTGTCGGTGTCCGTCGGGCCGCGCCGCACGCCACAAACTTGACACACGCACAAATATATGATACATTTGCTGTCGCCTGTCGGTGTCGGTGTAGTGGTGCAGCGAACACCGGTTAACCAGCTCCACCTACAGCGGAAATTTCTGCCTATTCCCTAGGAGATCCTGCACCAGACACGATTATTTTTTGAGTTGGTCCATCCAAGATCTCACACGTGTTCGTCAGATAAATTCAAACAGGTGCAGGCGTGCGGCTATGTATCAACACGTACGCAGTGTTGCATGGCTTCTTTTTTCTATTCCATGATGCATGGCTTTGGTGTGGGTGTGGCTGGTCTACTTTAAACCGCACCGCCCTACACGGCCCGGCCGATGCAGGTACTACCCCGGGAGTATCGATCACTGCAGGCGTTGAACAATTAAGTAGGCACAATCGGCCGTCCACGCCCGCTGGTCAAAACGTAGAAATTTAACAGCCTGCATGCATATGCAACAACGCATCCGAATGCTCCCAAAAATCTCGCAGACAAACAGGCAGGCCAAGACACCGTTCTTGGCGTTCTCACCGTCCGCGAGAGAGAAAATGCAATGACGAGTCGCAGACGCATGGCGCTCTTGCCCCTGAGTTGACTTGCCCGCCCGATTTTAGGCACGAAAATTCAGCGGGAGATTTTCAAAGCATCCCGTGCTCTTCTTGACACGAAAATTTCCGTGTCCTAAGTAGAGGCCAGAGACAAGATGACACCTGCTTTACGTAGTAATTCAAAAGGAACCGGTCTATCACACACAGTTTGGATTTAGCCCTTCAACGAGCCAAATGCAGCATGCCCTCGTCAGTCAGTCTCCCGTGGTGATATGATTGACGGGAGAGATCGACCGGAAGATGGAAAATGACACAAAAACGATCCGACCGATGGGTAGATCACTTGATCAGACTTGCTAAAATATACTAGTATGCATTAATCTGAACTAAAACGGGAAGGCACACTCTGAATCTGATAGAACTTATGCATGCATGCAGAAAACAAAACTGTGAATCTTACGTAGAGTGCACGGGAGGGAGAGAGAGAGAGAGTTTGAAAGAAGTGCTACTCATACTGAGAATCGCACGCCATGCCGCTTTGACGCATGCTGCCAAACACAAACACAAAAGAAAAGAGATGATCCCGTTCCACCACGCCACGCCATAGATAGCTCCAACTGGGACGAGGACAAGCACCATGCTTGTCCTTCGCATTTGGCGCTGGCGCTTGCGCATATAGCAGCCAGGAGAGATCGGGCAGAGAAACAGACGTACGTGGCCTCAAAAGTCCAGCCCGTGACACGCTCTCCCCCCTGCTTTTCTTCCCCTCCCATCCCCCTAGTGGAGGCAAAGACAAGCAGCAAATCACTTCAAATCCGTTGTTTTGCCCGTGGTTTTTGGTTGGGATAGAGTGCGTCCAAATCGGATAGGCTCGCGGGTCGCTAGCTTCCGGATGGCGTTTTGTTGGGTTCGGAAAGAAACCGACCTGCTCGCAGTCGTAGGTGGCAACCATCGAGCGAGACCAAAAGCGTCGGTCTCGTGACGGGGACACAACACAAGCAGGTGGTGCCGGTGACGGAATTCAAAAGACCCTACGATGCGTCCAAATGAGAGCCGACGCCCAAAAGCATGCTTCCGAGACAAGGCCAGGCACGGCGTGGTGGCCGCTGTCCGTTTGCTCCCACTCCACTTTCTACCATGCCACGGGCCGTGGATTTTCCTGCTCCCTCCCTGACTCTGCGCCTTGTTTCTTTGTACGCTTCTCTCGTCCTCTTGCTTAGCCGGACAAGTTGGAGTGGGGAGGCCGGCGATGAGTCCAAATTTATTAGGTTTGGATGCTCTTGGAGCTGTTTGGTTGCAAGTTAACAGCCCGTCACGTCTGCTATCCATCACCTCTGTCTCTGTGCAGTGCACTTACTGCAAACTGCCAAAAGGAAAAATAAATCAATTCGCTATTTGGCCGCACACACCAGCACTGTACCTAGCAGGACCCTAGCTACCCTAGGAGGAGTTGCTACGAGATGCATGTGGTATGCACTGCGAAAAAGAATTTGCGTATCCGGCTGTGATCCAACTACTACTGTGTTTTTCCTTGGTTTCTTGATCAACTTGCATGCCATCTCGCCTCCTCTTTTCGTCAGTTAGCAATACATGCGCAATGAAACAACAGAAAGGGCTACGTCGCTCTGGTGAATCACATGTAACTACTGATAATGCTTTAATCGGCTAGTCCAACCGTTCATGCATCTCGTACGACACCCATATCTGTTGGTTTCCTATCATGGGTCGCCACCACAATCATAGTGCACTTGTGCTCCAAATTAGCATGACTTTTATACCACTCCTCATGCATTTTCCTAAGCAAATAGTTACTGAAAATGCCGAGCTTTTCGAACTGGAACACGGTAGTTGTAAACTGAACATTGTTTTATACATACAAATGTTTCTCAAGGAGAAATCCAGGGTCGTTTTTGGTTTCAACGAAACGTTCGGTACGTAGACCCAGCCTGCCTACCACTACACAAGGAACAAGTTCCGCTTCAGAAAATCCTGATCGTTGTAATCAGACACCTCACTGGAGCTAGACTTTAGCCAACACATGCATATATTGTCTAAGGTGTTGTTTAAGCTTTCACCACCACTGACTCAGATCCTGATTCAATACAAAATCGTCCCACTGCCGACTATTGATCCCCTTGATGCATAGTTTAACCGGTAAGTTAGGGCAGTATGTAACGCATGCAGTACCGTCATTGTATTTGTATGCCCACGGAAGGATCACTGAACATCTGCAAATTGCTCCTTGATCACGTGCTCACCAACAATCTCCCATGTCGCTGCTCGTCCGGTCGCATCGCGCACAACAAACTTGACACACACATAAACGGACTAGCATCTCTTTGCTCTCGCCCGTCGGTGCGCTGGCGCCGCGACACACAAACGGTTAATCAGTTTCATCTACCACATATATTTCCGCTTGGTTCGTAGCCGTTCGTGCCACCAAACACGATAAGCCTTTTAAGTGGGTCTATCGTAGATCATGGACGTGTTCGATCGGTAAATTTAAGCAGTTGCAGCTCTGATCAGGATGCATGGCTGGGCATGTTAGCTTTGGTGTTGTTGGTTGCAGGGTGTCGCGTTTTCTCACTGGAGATCCCACAGAAAAGGATGGCGCATCACAAGCAGACCTTCATAAGAGGTTGATCATGTGCAGTTATGTGCACGTGTGTATAGCATTCGAAATATCCAGGTTGATCAGTGGGCCATTGGCTCATGACCCACACGA
>NC_041384.1:718258872-718289881 GCF_002162155.2 Triticum dicoccoides
GTCATACTTACTACATATAGCCAATAGAAACACATTAAGGCATGGTGCCAACCTGCCTTATAGTTCTAAGAGTTTTGCATCTTCACATTCCGTTGACTCTTGTGCAGCGTTTTTTTTCTCCGGTTCCTGCTAGCACTCCCGCAGCGTTTTTTTTTCTCCGGTCCCTGCTAGCACTCCCGCAAAAACAAAAGTGATGGCTAATGGGATCAAACTCAAGACCACCGGTGTCAACGCTGTTGTAACAACCATCGCACTAGGTAGTGCTTGTTGTGAAGTAAACTGTATCAGAGTACATGACCTTTCATAAACGGTAGTAGCAGAGTTTTTTCTATTTTCTCCATAAGCTTCTTAAATAGCATGGTAACTCACGTACATGCACCATGGTAATATACCTTCCATGTTTTTGGCCCTAGAATAAAAGTTGTTGAAATCATACTTCGGTAACTTCTGTGAAAATACGCACACCAAAGCCGATAAATCGCGTACATGCACCATGGTACCTTTTTTAACCAAAAAATTATAAATTAATGTAGCCCGGTAACTTGTGTGTAAAATGCATGATAATATAGACGCAACAAAGGTGATAGGTCACGTACAAATACTACGGTAACCTTTTGACCCGGAGAAATTTTATTGAAAAACAAGCCTGATAAGTTCTATGTAAATAGGTTGGTAATATACACACAAGCGAGCAGATAACTCATGTAAAAACCCCGTGATAACTCTTTTTTTACCCCGATATAAAATTTGTTGAAAACCATACCCCTGCTAACTTCTGTGCAAATAGCGCGGTAATATACGCACAATAGAGTTGATAATTTTGACTAGGGAAATTTTTCCTTCGAAAACTCCGATAACTTTTGTGTAAATGACATGATAATTTGTGCACCGCGACCTTGATAATTTTAGATAGGAACATGGTGGTAATATTTTTGACATGAGGGGTGCTTGAAACACACCCTTGCTAATTTCTGTGTAAATAGCATGATATTTTATGCACTGCTGATATGATAATTTAGGTACAAACACCATGAGAATTTTTATCTGGGAAAAAAATGTTAGAAGACACATCCGCGATAACTTCTGTATAAATAGCTTGGTAATATTAGGACAATGACCTGATAATTTAGGTACAAACATGCTCATAACTTTAATCTGAGAAAAAATAGTTGTTCAAAACGTAATACAGACCTGATAGCATGGTAATATAAACACAACAGCGTCTATGAAAGAGTTACCAGGTTCGTGGCATATATACTACCATGTTTTTTATAGAGAATTTATTCAGATGTGTTACAACAACTCTTTTTTCATGTGGTCAAAAAAGTTACCATCGTGTTTATGCGTGAGTTATCAGATTCGTGACATATAAATTATCATACTCTTTTTTAAAGATAAATTATTGGGATGTGTTACAACAATATTTTTTTCTTCGGGGCGAAAGTTACCATGATGTTTGTGAGTGAGTTATCAAATTCGTGGTGTATAATTAGCAAGCTCTTTTACATTTAAGTTATCAGAGTGTATTACAACAACTTTTTTACCTAGGGTCAAAAAATTACCATTTGTGCTGGAGTTATCTTGTCTGTGATGCACGAATTACAATGCAGAAAAGAAAAAATGATAAAAAGAAATAAAGCAAATATGGCTTGTTTTTCTGGTCGCGTCTGTAACAGTACAAATTTTTATCGACGTTTCTAGTAATCACAACTTCAAGCTGGATCAGGTGTATATGACAAGCTATAATGAACCAAGAGGTTGTGAGTTGGACTCCTACCTCTTACAATTTTTTACTGCATTTATTTACCACGCCAGAAAATAAAAAGGAAGCGGGAAAAGTGATGGGATTGAGCACAGAAGTCCGATCGCGGCGGGACAGGAGAAACGGATCGCGATCGTGCGTGCCTATTGCAAAAATCCTGCCGTATGGAGGTTAGTCGTGTCCTTATGAAAAACTACTAATACACGTTTTTATGAAAACACGATTACGGATACTCACCGCAACTGATATTCGCCGAGTCGACGAACGAAAGCAGCGGCGGAAGCGAGCTGAGTCGGCAAGTTGAAACCGCCATCGACCATGCGTGCCAAGTGGCCGAGGGAAGCGGACGCCGCCGTCCATGCGTGCCAAGTCGCCGAGGGAAGCGGCCGCCGCCGAGCGCACACGCCGAGTTGTCGACTGGAAGCTGCCGTCGCCGTCTTCGCGCTGACCTCTTACAATTTTTACTGCATTTATTTACCCCGCCAGAAAATAAAAAGGAAGCGGGAAAAGTGATGGGATCGAGCAGAGAAGTCCGATCGCGGCGGGACGGGAGAAGTGGATCGCGATCGTGCGTGCCTGTCGCTAAAATCCTGCCGTATGGAGGTTAGTCGTGTCCTTATGAAAAACTATTAATGCGCGTTTTTATGAAAACACGATTATGGATACTCATCGCAATTGATATTCGCCGAGTCGACGAACGAAAGCAGCAGCGGAAGCGAGCTGAGTCGGCAAGTTGAAACCGCCATCGACCATGCATGCCAAGTGGCCGAGGGAAGCGGCCGCCACCGACCATGCGTGCCAAGTCGCCGAGGGAAGCGGCCGCCGCCGAGCGCACACGCCGAGTTGTCGACTGGAAGCCGCCGTTGCCGTCTTCGCGCTAACCTCTTACAATTTTTTACTGCATTTATTTACCACGCCAGAAAATAAAAAGGAAGCGGGAGAAGTGATGGGATCGAGCAGAGAAGTCCGATCGCGGCGGGACGGGAGAAGTGGATCGCGATCGTGCGTGCCTGTCGCTAAAATCCTGCCGTATGGAGGTTAGTCGTGTCCTTATGAAAAACTACTAATACACGTTTTTATGAAAACACGATTACAAATACTCATCGCAACTGATATTCGCCGAGTAAACGAACGAAAGCAGTAGCGAAAGCGAGCTGAGTCGGCAAGTTGAAACCGCCATCGACCATGCGTGCCAAGTGGCCGAGGGAAGCGGCCGCCGCCGTCCATGCGTGCCAAGTCGCCGAGGGAAGCGGCCGCCGCCGAGCGCACACGCCGAGTTGTCGACTGGAAGCCGCCGTCACCGTCTTCGCGCTGACCTCTTACAATTTTTTACTGCATTTATTTACCACGCCAGAAAATAAAAAGGAAGCGGGAAAAGTGATGGGATCGAGCAAAGAAGTCCGATCGCGGCGGGACGGGAGAAGTGGATCGCGATCGTGCGTGCCTGTCGCTAAAATCCTGCCGTATGGAGGTTAGTCGTGTCCTTATGAAAAACTACTAATACACGTTTTTATGAAAACACGATTACGGATACTCATCGCAACTGATATTCGCCGAGTCGACGAACGAAAGCAGCAGCGGAAGCGAGCTGAGTCGGCAAGTTGAAACCGCCATCGACCATGTGTGCCAAGTGGCCGAGGGAAGCGGCCGCCGCCTTCCATGCGTGCCAAGTCGCCGAGGGAAGCGGCCGCCGCCGAGCGCACACGCCGAGTTGTCGACTGGAAGCCGCCGTTGCCGTCTTCGCGCTAACCTCTTACAATTTTTTACTGCATTTATTTACCACGCCAGAAAATAAAAAGGAAGCGGGAGAAGTGATGGGATCGAGCAGAGAAGTCCGATCGCGGCGGGACGGGAGAAGTGGATCGCGATCGTGCGTGCCTGTCGCTAAAATCCTGCCGTATGGAGGTTAGTCGTGTCCTTATGAAAAACTACTAATACACGTTTTTATGAAAACACGATTACGGATACTCATCGCAACTGATATTCGCCGAGTAAACGAACGAAAGCAGCAGCAGAAGCGAGCTGAGTCGGCAAGTTGAAACCGCCATCGACCATGCGTGCCAAGTGGCCGAGGGAAGCGGCCGCCGCCGTCCATGCGTGCCAAGTCGCCGAGGGAAGCGGCCGCCGCCGAGCGCACACACCGAGTTGTCGACTGGAAGCCGCCGTCGCCGTCTTCGCGCTGACCTCTTACAATTTTTTACTGCATTTATTTACCACGCCAGAAAATAAAAAGGAAGCGGGAAAAGTGATGGGATCGAGCAAAGAAGTCCGATCGCGGCGGGACGGGAGAAGTGGATCGCGATCGTGCGTGCCTGTCGCTAAAATCCTGCCGTATGGAGGTTAGTCGTGTCCTTATGAAAAACTACTAATACACGTTTTTATGAAAACACGATTATGGATACTCATCGCAACTGATATTCGCCGAGTCGACGAACGAAAGCAGCAGCGGAAGCGAGCTGAGTCGGCAAGTTGAAACCGCCATCGACCATGTGTGCCAAGTGGCCGAGGGAAGCGGCCGCCGCCTTCCATGCGTGCCTAGTCGCCGAGGGAAGCGGCCGCCGCCGAGCGCACACGCCGAGTTGTCGACTGGAAGCCGCCGTTGCCGTCTTCGCGCTAACCTCTTACAATTTTTTACTGCATTTATTTACCACGCCAGAAAATAAAAAGGAAGTGGGAAAAGTGATGGGATCGAGCAGAGAAGTCCGATCGCGATGGGACGGGAGAAGTGGATCGCAATCGTGCGTGCCTGTCGTTAAAATCCTGCCGTATGTAGGTTAGTCGTGTCCTTATGAAAACCTACTAATACACGTTTTTATGAAAACACGATTACGGATACTCATCGAAACTGATATTCGCAGAGTCGACGAACAAAAGGAGCAGCGGAAGCGAGCTGAGTCGGCAAGTTGAAACCGCCATCGACCATGTGTGCCAAGTGGCCGAGGGAAGCGGCCGCCGCCGTCCATGCGTGCCAAGTCGCCGAGGGAAGCGGCCGCCGCCGAGCGCACACGCCGAGTTGTCGACTGGAAGCCGCCGTCGCCGTCTTCGCGCTGACCTCTTACAATTTTTTACTGCATTTATTTACCACGCCAGTAAATAAAAAGGAAGCGGGAAAAGTGATGGGATCGAGCAGAGAAGTCTGATCGCGACGGGACGGGAGAAGTGGATCGCGATCGTGCGAGCCTGTCGCTAAAATCCTGCCGTATGGAGGTTAATCGTGTCCTTATGAAAAACTACTAATACACGTTTTTATGAAAACACGATTACGGATACTCATCGCAACTGATATTCGCCGAGTCGACGAACGAAAGCAGCAGCGGAAGCGAGCTGAGTCGGCAAGTTGAAACCGCCATCGACCATGCGTGCCAAGTGGCCGAGGGAAGCGGCCGCCGCCGTCCATGCGTGCCAAGTCGCCGAGGGGAGCGGCCGCCGCCGAGCGCACACGCCGAGTTGTCGACTGGAAGCCGCCGTCGCCGTCTTCGCGCTGACCTCTTACAATTTTTTACTGCATTTATTTACCACGCCAGAAAATAAAAAGGAAGCGGGAAAAGTGATGGGATCGAGCAGAGAAGTCCGATCGCGGCGGGACGGGAGAAGTGGATCGCGATCGTGCGTGCCTGTCGCTATAATCCTGCCGTATGGAGGTTAGTCGTGTCCTTATGAAAAACTACTAATACACGTTTTTATGAAAACACGATTATGGATACTCATCGAACTGATATTCGCCGAGTCGACGAACGAAAGCAGCAGCGGAAGCGAGCTGAGTCGGCAAGTTGAAACCGCCATCGACCATGTGTGCCAAGTGGCCGAGGGAAGCGGCCGCCGCCTTCCATGCGTGCCAAGTCGCCGAGGGAAGCGGCCGCCGCCGAGCGCACACGCCGAGTTGTCGACTGGAAGCCGCCGTTGCCGTCTTCGCGCTAACCTCTTACAATTTTTTACTGCATTTATTTACCACGCCAGAAAATAAAAAGGAAGTGGGAAAAGTGATGGGATCGAGCAGAGAAGTCCGATCGCGATGGGACGGGAGAAGTGGATCGCGATCGTGCGTGCCTGTCGTTAAAATCCTGCCGTATGTAGGTTAGTCGTGTCCTTATGAAAACCTACTAATACACGTTTTTATGAAAACACGATTACGGATACTCATCGAAACTGATATTCGCAGAGTCGACGAACAAAAGGAGCAGCGGAAGCGAGCTGAGTCGGCAAGTTGAAACCGCCATCGACCATGTGTGCCAAGTGGCCGAGGGAAGCGGCCGCCGCCGTCCATGCGTGCCAAGTCGCCGAGGGAAGCGGCCGCCGCCGAGCGCACACGCCGAGTTGTCGACTGGAAGCCGCCGTCGCCGTCTTCGCGCTGACCTCTTACAATTTTTTACTGCATTTATTTACCACGCCAGTAAATAAAAAGGAAGCGGGAAAAGTGATGGGATCGAGCAGAGAAGTCTGATCGCGACGGGACGGGAGAAGTGGATCGCGATCGTGCGAGCCTGTCGCTAAAATCCTGCCGTATGGAGGTTAATCGTGTCCTTATGAAAAACTAATAATACACGTTTTTATGAAAACACGATTACGGATACTCATCGCAACTGATATTCGCCGAGTCGACGAACGAAAGCAGCAGCGGAAGCGAGCTGAGTCGGCAAGTTGAAACCGCCATCGACCATGCGTGCCAAGTGGCCGAGGGAAGCGGCCGCCGCCGTCCATGCGTGCCAAGTCGCCGAGGGGAGCGGCCGCCGCCGAGCGCACACGCCGAGTTGTCGACTGGAAGCCGCCGTCGCCGTCTTCGCGCTGACCTCTTACAATTTTTTACTGCATTTATTTACCACGCCAGAAAATAAAAAGGAAGCGGGAAAAGTGATGGGATCGAGCAGAGAAGTCCGATCGCGGCGGGACGGGAGAAGTGGATCGCGATCGTGCGTGCCTGTCGCTATAATCCTGCCGTATGGAGGTTAGTCATGTCCTTATGAAAAACTACTAATACACGTTTTTATGAAAACACGATTACGGATACTCATCGCAACTGATATTCGCCGAGTCGACGAACAAAAGCAGCAGCGGAAGCGAGCTGAGTCGGCAAGTTGAAACCGCCATCGACCATGTGTGCCAAGTGGCCGAGGGAAGCGGCCGCCGCCGTCCATGCGTGCCAAGTCGCCGAGGGAAGCGGCCGCCGCCGAGCGCACACGCCGAGTTGTCGACTAGAAGCCGCCGTTGCCGTCTTCGCGCTAACCTCTTACAATTTTTACTGCATTTATTTACCACGCCGGAAAATAAAAAGGAAGTGGGAAAAGTGATGGGATCGAGCAGAGAAGTCCAATCGCGACGGGACGGGAGAAGTGGATCGCGATCGTGCGTGCCTGTCGTTAAAATCCTGCCGTATGGAGGTTAGTCGTGTCCTTATGAAAAACTACTAATACACGTTTTTATGAAAACACGATTACGGATACTCATCGCAACTGATATTCACTGAGTCGACGAACGAAAGCAGCAGCGGAAGCGAGCTGAGTCGGCAAGTTGAAACCGCCATCGACCATGCGTGCCAAGTGGCCGAGGAAGCGACCGCCGCCGTCCATGCATGCCAAGTCGCCGAGGGAAGCGGCCGCCGCCGAGCGCACACGCCGAGTTGTCGACTGAAAGCCGCCGTCGCCGTCTTCGCATTGACCTCTTACAATTTTTTACTGCATTTATTTACCACGCCAGAAAATAAAAAGGAAGCGGGAAAAGTGATGGGATCGAGCAGAGAAGTCCGATCCCGGCGGGACGGGAGAAGTGGATCGCGATCGTGCGTGCCTGTCGCTAAAATCCTGCCGTATGGAGGTTAGTCATGTCCTTATGAAAAACTACTAATACACGTTTTTATGAAAACACGATTACGGATACTCATCGCAACTGATATTCGCCGAGTCAACGAACAAAAGCAGCAGCGGAAGCGAGCTGAGTCGGCAAGTTGAAACCGCCATCGACCATGTGTGCCAAGTGGCCGAGGGAAGCGGCCGCCGCCGTCCATGCGTGCCAAGTCGCCAAGGGAAGCGGCCGCCGCCGAGTGCACACGCCGAGTTGTCGACTGGAAGCCGCCGTTGCCGTCTTCGCGCTGACCTCTTACAATTTTTTACTGCATTTATTTACCACGCCAGAAAATAAAAAGGAAGCGGGAAAAATGATGGGATGGAGCAGAGAAGTCCGATCGCGACGGGACGGGAGAAGTGGATCGCGATCGTGCGTGCCTGTCGTTAAAATCCTGCCGTATGGAGGTTAGCCGTGTCCTTATGAAAAAGTACTAATACACGTTTTTATGAAAACACGAATACGAATACTCATCGCAACTGATATTCGCTGAGTCGACGAACGAAAGCAGCAGCGGAAGCGAGCTGAGTCGGCAAGTTGAAACCGCCATCGACCATGCGTGCCAAGTGGCCGAGGGAAGCGGCCGCCGCCGTCCATGCGTGCCAAGTCGCCGAGGGAAGCGGCCGCCGCCGAGCGCACACGCCGAGTTGTCGACTGGAAGCCACCGTCGCCGTCTTCGCGCTGACCTCTTACAATTTTTTACTGCATTTATTTACCACGCCAGAAAATAAAAAGGAAGCGGGAAAAGTGATGGGATCGAGCAGAGAAGTCCGATCGCGGCGGGACGGGAGAAGTGGATCGCGATCGTGCGTTCCTGTCGCTAAAATCCTGCCGTATGGAGGTTAGTCGTGTCTTTATGAAAAACTACCAATACACGTTTTTTTGAAAACACGATTACGGATACTCATCGCAACTGATATTCGCCAAGTCGACGAACGAAAGCAGCAGCAGAAGCGAGCTGAGTCGGCAAGTTGAAACCGCCATTGACCATCTGTGCCAAGTGGCCGAGGGAAGCGGCCGCCGCCGTCCATGCGTGCCAAGTCGCCGAGGGAAGCGGCCGCCGCCGAGCGCACACGCCGAGTTGTCGACTGGAAGCCGCCGTCGCCGTCTTCGCGCTGACCTCTTACAATTTTTTACTGCATTTATTTACCACGCCAGAAAATAAAAACGAAGCGGGAAAAGTGATGGGATCGAGCAGAGAAGTCCGATCGCGACGGGACGGGAAGAGTGGATCGCGATCGTGCGTGCCTGTCGCTAAAATCCTGCCGTATGAAGGTTAGTCATGTCCTTATGAAAAACTACTAATACACGTTTTTATGAAAACACGATTACGGATACTCATCGCAACTGATATTCGTCGAGTCGACGAACAAAAGCAGCAGCGGAAGCGAGCTGAGTCGGCAAGTTGAAACCACCATCGACCATGCGTGCCAAGTGGCCGAGGAAAGCGGCCGCCGCCGTCCATGCGTGCCAAGTCGCCGAGGGAAGCGGCCGCCGCCGAACGCACACGCCGAGTTGTTGACTGGAAGCGGGCGTCGCCGTCTTCGCGCTGAGTTGTGGAGTCGCCGAGGGAAGCCACACGGCCGCGGCCATCGCTCCGAGTCGTCAAGTAGAAGCCGCATGGCCGCTATCAGTATTTTCTCAGTTCCACCGGCGACGATGGCGCGTCGCTGAGACTGGTTTTCTACGCACCGACGATGTCGCCGAGCTGCGCATTCGAGCGCCTCCACTCCATGGCCTCATCAGTGTTCTCATCGCCTCTCGTTCATTGTTGCGCCACTCGTCGAGCTGCAACGGGCGGCGCTACTCTGTCCTGAGCCTCTACCAAATGATGAACACCAGCCACGGAATACGACGAGGAATCCCGCTGGACGCAACCATCTCTTCTGCGGATGCAAGGTTGTGGCCTTGTCTCCGTGCAGGCAGTTGCAACCATAGGCAATGGGTGCAGCCCTTGTGCTTAAACATGGTTTACCATCCAAACAAGATTTTATGCATACTTATTTGTAACCGAATTACTATTAGTAAAACAAGTTTTGCTAAAAATCCTATTAAAACAGGTTTTGTTAAAATTAGGTGCTAATTTTGTTTATCCAAACAACCACGTAGAGTCCTAGCGAATACCGTAGTCTCTACCGGAGTACATATGTAGGTGCACCGTGCACGGGAGTGGGTTGGAAAAAGGAAGAATCGCACGCCATACCGCTTTGGCGCATGCTGCCAAACACAAACACAAAAGAAAACAGATGATCCCACCCCACCACGCCACGCCATGAATAACTTCAACTGAGACGAGGACAAGCACTTGGCGCATTTGGCGCATACCAGACAGGAGAGAACGGGCAGAGAAACAAACGTACATGGCCTCAAAAGTCCAGCCCGTGCCTGCTTTAAATCACCTCAAAATCCGTTGTTTTGCCCGTGGTTTTTGGTTGGAGCTGGCGCTGGCACCGTGGATTGATGGATAGAGTGCGTCCAAATCGGATAGGCTCGGGGATCGCTAGCTTCTGGATGGCGTTTTGTTGGGTTCGAAAAGAAACCGACCTGCTCGCAGTCGTAGGTGGCGACCATCGAACGAAACCAAAAGCGTCGGTCTCGTGACCGAGACACCAGCAGGTGGTGCCGCTGCCGGTGACGGAATTCAAAGCCGCCTGCGATGCGTCCAAGGAGCCGACGCCCAAAAGCTTGCTTGGCGACAAGGCCAGGCACGGCGTGGTGGCCGCTGTCCATACCACGAGGCCGTGCCTTCTTCCTCTCTCGCTCACTCTCTCTTTCTTGTTTCTTTGTACGATTCTTTCGTCCTCTTCCATAGCCGGACAAGTTGGGGTGGGGAGGCCAGCGACGAGTACAAATTAAGCCCAACTCCAGCGCGCGACCCCAAACGGACGTCCGTTTTGTCCGGATTGTGTCTGTTTGGGTAGGGATTTGGGGTCGTGTCCGGGCGTGTCCTGGGATGTGGTGGCCGTGCGCCCACCGCGCGAACGCATCCCGGTCACATCTTGTCCGCGTATTATTTCTTTGCAAGTCCTTAACTTTATTTCATCATTCATTTTTGATACATGGAAAATACATCATCACATTTTGACTAGTAAAGCAAGACCAAAGAAAATAAGAACAACAAGAATACATTTTAGAAGATAGCCAACTTTCATAACTGCCCCCTTGAGTTGGGTTAGGGCCTTCTCGATGCACTATTGCTGATATGTGGAGGAGGCTCGATCTGGCATCCTCCTTTCTTCTTCAAGCCAGAAGTAGATGTTGCTTTCTCAGACCTAGTCTCGTGTCTAGCCTCTAATCTAGCAACAAGTGCACTTGTCTCATTTACAGCCTCTATGCTAGCTAAAAGTGCACGAGCATGTACTAAATTTCGGTCTATCAATATATCGATGTACTCTTCTTTCCAATACCAAAACTTGCATTCATTCTACACAACAAAATTTGAAGTTAGCACAACTAGTCAAATCTAGAGCACAAACCGAAGCTAAAAAAAGCGCATACCCCATCGTTTAAGCACTTGATGAACACCCATCCGGGATGTTCCGGCGTTGTTGACACGCGGCGCACGACCATCCTTGGGCAGTGGTCGCACTTAATGAGTGGCAACGGTGCGCCGGCAAGCTTTTGGGCAAGCACCGAGCCCCGCCGGCCGCCATTCGTGTATCTGTCGGCGGCCCACCGACGGTGCAGATCCGAGCGGCTAGAGGAGGAGCCACTGCCTGCATGTGGCCTTGCGGCCCTGCCAGGGCCTTCCGGCGAGGTGCCCGGCTAGTCCATGGCGCGGCCAGGCCTCCCACAGCCGGCCGAGCTCAAGACCGACCGGATCCGCCCCGAACCGGCCGGCGGGTGCGCAAACCAGGTGGTCGTGGTTGGGTAGCTCGGCGGCGCCGAGGGGAAGGGGTTGGGCGAGCTCGCGGCCGAACTGCACGGCTGCAATGGCAGCGGCGGCGGCGAGGGGAAGAGTGGAGGGGGTGAGGCCGGAGGGAGGGAGGGGGCGGATAGAAAAAGGCCCGTCTTGTAGCACCGACGGGCGGGCCAGAGGAGAACACTCGCAGACAACCCGCGCGTCCGCGTGGTGTCCGTTTCACCCCAAAAGGCGCAAACTTGGGCCGAGGATGGGTCGAAAGCGGACACAAAGCGGACAAAAGTCCGTTTGCTCCCGCGCGCTGGCCGTCTTTTTTGCCTTTTTTATCTCAAACGGATGAAGCCGAATAGGATAGGGTCGCGTGGTGGAGCTGGCCTAAGAGCCTGTCACGTCTGCTATTCATCACCTGTGTGCAGTGCACTTGCTGCAAACTGCCAAAAGGAAAATTAATTCCTTATTGGCCGCACGCAACAGCACCGTACTTAGCATAGCAAATTCTAACGTGGTCGTTCTTATCTCCTTTTTTACATATGAGGTAAGAAAGTAAAAATTAATCAGGTCACTAATTCATAAGTTCAACATCTTAAATTTATTTTATACTCTTATCTCTCATGTGAACAAAGAAGGTAAGAGGCACTAGTTTACGACGAGTTGCTGAAAATGTGATGCGCGCTGCGAAAAAAAAAAGTTGCTACGATCTGACTACTATCTCGTATTTGTTGATCAACTTGCACGCACTGTCCCCTCCTCTTCTCGTCAGCTATCAATACGCAAATGAAACAACAGAAAGGTCTACGTCGCTCTGGTGAATCACATACGTAGTTCAACCGCTCATGCAAGTGGCACGGCGCCCATATCTGTTGGTTTCCTGCGATGGGTCGCCGCGAGTATCATTATGCACTTGTGCTCCAAATTAGCATGACTGTCGTTTCAGAGTTTAGTGCAGAGTTTTGTACCACTGCTCGTGCATTTTCCACAGCAGATAATGACTGAAAATGCCGAGCTATTCGAGCTGGAACAAGGTAGCTGCAAACTGAACCATGTTTTGTAGGAACACATCATCTCAAGTGGAAATTCAGGGCCGGCTTTGCTTTCAACGAAACTTTGGTGGATCGTGCCTGCCTGCCATCTGCACAAGGCACAAGTTGTGCTTCCAAAATTCAGCTCGTTGTGTAATCAGACAGCTCACTCGATCTAGACTTTCTTGGTGAATTGATAGAATCCCGTGCTCACAAATGTAGGACCAAGGGAAGATTCAATGTATCTCGAACAGTTTGGAGCATGGAGAAGTTCAGGAGAGAAGATTCCTAGGAGAGCTAAAATAAAGCATATGCTTATATAAACTTGACTGCTTTTTGGTTCGTGAAAAGGACATTAGCCGCCCCTCTTCTATGCGAAAATTATGGTTTGGACATTAGCCAACACATGCATATATTGTCTAAGGTGTTGTTTAAGCTTTGATGATCAATTTACTCTAATTCTGATTCAATACAAAATCATCCCACTGCCAACTATCCATCCCAGACTCTCAGTCTAACTGTTAAATTAGGTCTTTTATTTTTAATTTTTTGAGGAATAAATTAGGTCTTCTAGTCTGTCGTCAAGTATACTTGAATAAAATATTCTAGAGTACATAATTTTCTTATGATGAGTTTATCACCGAATCATTTGGTTAGATTGCATCCAGCCCCACGACAAAATCCAAGTAAGGATTAAGTTCTGCAGGTTTGACCCATAAATTTTGCCCCTAGGTTTAACATTTATTTTCACCATAGTATAGGTTCTAACTTCTTGTGTCTAACTTATGTGATGAATTTAATGCAATCAGTACTCAACACGGTTGTATTGATCGATAAGACTTGAACAACGGATATCCTTTCGTTTTTGTTTCCATGGAACCTGACATGTACTAGGTTGCTATTCTATAATATGTTTTCCATCCAAAGAATTATTTATTGACAATTTGAACACGCCTGCTAGCTACCCTCTTCGTTCCAAATTAAACAAAGTTCTAACTCTAAACCAACATTCTTTAAATTTGAATATGTTTATTAAAAAAAATCAATATCTCGAAAACCAAATTAGTTCCGTAGACACGCGAGCGGTTAATCATCTCCATCTACTACAGACATTTTTGGCTGGTTAGGGCATCTCCAAGGCGGGCCCGCAAACCTACCGCAACCGTCTGGACTGCGGCAGCGATCCGCCGCCGATCTGTACGGTCCGGACACGATTTCTCTCGCAAATTAGAGACGAAAGTGTGGAAGATTTGCGGGAGTCCGAACACCCGTAAAGTAGGACTCCAACACCATCGGCCCACCCAATCCCCCTCCTTGTCCCATTTCCTTCCACTATGCCCTTCTCCCCTTGCTTTGCATCCGCACCCTCCACCTCCACCGTCGCTGTTGTTCGCCTCCGATGGCCACAGAGGCATTGTCGGACGTCCGCAACACGCACTGACGTGCCCGCTCGCCATTCCGACTGAGCTTTCCACCCTGGAGCCATTTGTACCCAGGTACACTACGTCCCCTATCGACGACCTCCATTAAGGACACCACGCCCGACAGATGTTCAGTTAAATGCCATTGAGCTTATTTTCAAATGATATGTCATATTTTAGAGTACAAAGAATGGTGAACTACTCGACCATGGAGGATGAGTTGTTGTGCGATGTGTGGATGACGGTATCCGCAGATTTCATAGGCAGGAGCAAAGGGGAACCCTTCTGGGAGCAAGTGCGTGAAAAGTTTCACGCATGACAGCGTATTACGCCCTACGACATGTAAATCATTCACCACGCAACGTGAGGTCGTTGTCGTATCGCTGGCACGCTATCCAGACCAGTGTCATCAAATTTTGCAACTTGGTTAGTCAGCTCGATGCAAGGTAGCCATTGCACGCAGACATGAACGAGATCGTAAGTTTTACTTCCTCTTGCTCAACTTGCGGATTGATTCATTCACTCAATGTCGATCTACACATTATATGTGCCCGCACACGCCGTCGTGGTGTATCACATGACAGAGGGTCGGCCATTTATGTGCACACACTGTTGGATGAAGCTGAAAGAGGAGTTTGTGTGGAACGATATGATCCGCTCATGAAAAACTTGCTCGACATCCGGGATGTGTCGAATTTAGAGACATTATTGTACTACACTTAATTTGTTTGCCATGTATGGATGATTTGTGGTATTTTCTATCTGAACTTTGATGAATATCGACCGTTTTGCATGAATTTTGTCCAGTTAATTAAAATACGGTTTGAAATGTATGCAGCCAGCGTTGGATGTTGTCCTCCCGCATCCGTGTCAGCAGACGGATGCGTAGGATTTTTACGGATTACCGTTGAAGATGCCCTTATTACCGATCGTGGCACCAAACACGATATCCCTTTTTGAGTTGGTTTATCGCTGATCACACACATGGAGGGGAAATGCCTTTCTTCTATTTCATAAAAGCAAAAAAGGGAGGAAAATGCCTTTCTGAGAAAAAACAGGGAGGAAAATTAAGGCCTCTGAGGTATATAATCGTGTATTCTTTCTATTTCATATACTAGTGGATTTCTTCTGTTTCATATAATCATGAATTTCTTATGTTTCATATACTAGTGGATTTCTTTTGTCTCATATAATTATGCATTTCTTCTATTTCATATAATTATGCATTTCTTCTATGTCATATACTAGTGGATTTTTTCTGTTTCATTTAATTTTGCATTTCTTCTGTTTCATTTAATTTTGCATTTCTTCAGTTTCATGTACTTGTGCATTTCTTCAGTTTCATACAATTTTACTTTTCTTATATTTCATATAATTTTGCTTTTCTATTGTTTTTATTAATTATGCACTGTTGGATATATACTTGATTTCTCAACAGCAAGCACAAACAGATGCTAACATCACAACAAGCTAGCAGAATGGCAACAAATGAAAAAAAACTGCCCAAGCAGGACCAAATACAGAGAAGAGAAAGACTCCTAAAATACAGAATGATCAAGGGAAGAAAAAGGTAAAGAAATGAACCTTCTTAACAATTGTAATGATTATTTCGTTTAGTTCCAATCAAAAATAGTGATTCTACCTTTTTGTGTTAGTACTGGTCTTATAATTTTGGTCTTGTTCAAAACTAATTATTATGGTCTCTTTATATAAGTACTGAAATTTTTGAATATCTTAAAATATCACAAACCTGAACTAGATACTATATTAGACTCAGACTTGGATTTGAATATCTTTAGCGATTAAATCATATCTTGTCCAACTACGGCGTGCAAGGTTTTAGCTATAAACTTATCATTGTTCGCCCTAAATAGGAATGCCGATCACGCTTACTCAAACCAACAAGACTGGTTTCTTGACAAGAACTAATTTGCAGACCATAATGCGTGCCACGTCAGGAAACATGGCGCACAAACGAACTTCTCAAAAAAATCAGTCAGGATAAGCTGGGTTAGAAAGAACATGACGAATTCATGGATTCAGAGGTCGGGGTCGTTTTTAGACTTTGAGGACGAATTCAAGGTTTTTTAAAACTTTTTCTCTTTATACTAAAGTTTTATATTTATATAACTTCAATTTTACATTATCATAATAATAATAACCATTTTTATTCATAATTTACTTAATAAAACATGCTAGGTGATAATGATCCCAAATATAATCGGTCATTTTTATGCTATAATCATGATATCCATCACTAAACCACATAATTTAACACATATAAAAGTGTTCGCTTTCATGGATTTATTTATGGTAGTCGCAACAACACACATTGCATATTTCAATGCATGTATACCTGAATGTTTGATATCACTAGAATGTAGGGTCTCAAAATATCAGACTGGCGGCTTCTAGTCTATCGTCAAGTGTACATGAATAAAATATTCTAAAGTACATAAATTTCTTATGACGAGTTTATCACCGAATCATTTGGTTAGATTGGATCCAGCCCCACGACGAAATTCAGAGAGTGGGTTAGTGAGAGGTCCGCTAAGGATTAAGTTCCGTAGGTTTGACCCATAAATTTTGCCCATAGGTTTAGCATTTATTTTGAGCATAGTATAGGATCTAACTTCTTGTGTCTAGCTTATGTGATGATTTTGCTGCAATCGGTACTCAACACAGTCGTATTAATCGATAAGACTTGAATAACGGACATCCTTTCCTTTTTCTTTCCATGATACAGGACATGTACTAGGTTGCTATTCTATAATCAATTTTCCATTCAAATAATTATTTATTAACCAATTGAACACGCCTGCTAGCTATCCTCCTCGTTCCAAATTAATCAAAGTTCTAGATTTGTCCTAAACAAAACTTATTTTAATTTGACTAAGTTTATAAAAAAATCAATATCTCGAACACCAAATTAGTTCTTTAGATTCTTTATTACTCCCTCTGTTCCACAATGTAGTGCTTCCTCTATCCCCGTGATTCAACTTTGACCGTAAATTTAACTACCAAGACCGATTGCGGCGGGAGCAAAAGTTATATCAGTGAATTCGTATTCGAAAGAAGTTTTTAATTATGTAATTTTTTCTCCCGCCACAATTGGTCTCGTTCGTTAAATCTATGGTCAAAGTTTGAGCTCGGGAAGCGCGGACGCACTATATTTCGGAATGAAGGGAGTATCAAAGTTCCAGTATATGGACAAAACTTGGCACACACATATATGGACTACTACTTCTTTGTTGTCGCCTTAATCAGCTTCATCTACGGGGAAAAGCCTACCATAACCCGGCAGATGGCAGCTGCCGCGTCCACCACCTCCCGTACATGTCACGCGGCAAGTGAGGGCTCACATACCGTCCTTCGTCAAAACATGCATGGTGTTACAATGGTCTACGACGGGTCTATGTGTTGTAATAAAATCCTTGTTGCGAAATTTATCTGCAACTAGACCTTAGTTACAAAAAGATGCAACAAAACCTTTATTGCAAAAAAAAAATAACTGTTGCAAAAAAATTCTGCAAAAAGATCTGTATTACAGAAATAATTCTGCAAAAAAATAACCTCGCTTGATGCGATTAATCTGACTGCACACGATCTGACTGATCTTTTAAAAAGATCAGCCAGCGGACGCATAGCATGCCCCTTCATCTACTACTACAGATATTTCTGCTTGGTTTGTAGCCGATCGTTGCACCAAACACAATATGCCTTTTGAGTTGGCCTATCGCAGATCACACACGTGTCGGGACGTCAGATTAATTTTAGCAAATGCAGCTCTAACCAGGATGGATGGCCGGTGTCGTTGGTTGCATTTGCTTTTTTTCTGTGGGAGTTGGTTGCATTTGCTGGTGTCGCATTTTCTCACTGGAGATCTCACTGAAAACCAGAGGATTGTGAATCAGAAGCAGATCTCCAGACTACTAGCTACGTTGATCAGTGGGTGTGATGACCCACACAATGGTAGCGAAATTTGGTTTGTGCGCGCGATAGTGGCCACTGCGTGGGTATCGCTCTCAACGTAGTACAGATTTCTTGAAAGATTTTATCTGTCCTTGCGCTAGAGTCAGATTTGTTGTGCTCGTACCCGAAAGAAAACGGATTTGTTGGATTGCAATCTGAATTAATTAACCGGCTCGCTTGTAGACATCGAGCGTGGCAAAAAAATGTGATGAAACCCTGTCCTCATTTCTCATCGTCAGTACCCCGTCTAGTGACTCGTCCCGTGTAGTTTATGCATGCGACGACTTTACCAACGCATCGTGTCGCATTGGGAGTATGTATGATACGGCCGGCTCTATAAAATGTATATGTTGATCTCCTCTTTGTTCACCCGAAAAAAAAATATCTCCTCTTTGTTTCTGGCGAACCAGACATGGTGTCTGATAGCTCAGTAATCAGCTTCCGTCTGCAGAACCATTTGTTAACCAGTTGAACACTCATATACTAGGCCGTTTGTTGCGTTGAAAATGCACCACCTCATTGAGAATAACGATCGACGTTGAACTTTACGGGCGAGACAAGAGGACGAAATTGGTTTGATTTATAAGGCCCAAGTGGGAAGTGCTCGGTGCATAGGGTATATATATTTTCCGTATGTGCTTTGACCTGTCATGACAGGGTCATGCGAGCGTCATATTTTGGAGTTAAGGAAGTTCGTGACACTCCACTCCACGTTTAGACTACTTGTCAGGATAAGAATAAAAACTCGTTGGTGACGAGAAAACAACACCACATGATCAATCACGTGGACGTGCTAGGTGCTATCGCGTGCAAGGTGCCGATCCTATTAAACTGCGCCACCTTCACACCTTCACGTACGGCCGATTCAATGCAATTGATAGTAGTAGTACTGTACCATCGACCACTGCAGCTAGCACCGTTGAACGTTGAACATGTAGCTAGTAGTCTCACCCGCCCGAATGCAAGTCATGGTAGTACCAATGCAAGTGGTCAAACCGTAGAAAAATCGACCGCCTGCAGCACATGCAACAATCGTCCGAATCGTCCAAAACATGGCCACACAAACAAATCCAGTGTTCTCCACGTTGTCGTCCGGGCGGAGGAAACGAAATGAGAGTGGAGGCGTGACGAGGCGCCAACGTAGGCACTACGCCATGCATGCATGCATGCACGAACGTACGTAGCTTCCGGCCTTGACGGGATTTTTGTCCTCGTAATGATCCTCGCTTGTGTCGGTCGATCGGTCTGGTTTTATCCGTTGTTTTCCACGGTGCTGACTCATACTAGAAGCAACTTTCTGGAAGCGTGCTACTAGACTGCGCATGTATATCGCCATCTTCCCGGAAACTTTCATGGATGCATGACTCGGGACGCACGCTTAGATACGTGTCAACACTGTGCAGGGCACGTGTAATGCATGGGACAGCTGGCTTTGCAGAAACGGCCCCCACTAATTAAGCTGGGATGAGAACAACGTACGTACATGCAGCAGAAAACAATGAACAACTTAGCACGTGACAACCGCTTGGCATGAGTGGTAAGCTATATCAAAAACAATGAACAAAAAAAAACTTAGCACGTGACCATGCAGATCATCACGGATAATATAATAAGCACTCCCATGCGAACTGGTCGTAGATATGTATCCCCTCGCTGGCATGCATGATGGACCGTTTTCGTCGTCGCCCCGCCAAAAGACACACGAAACCAAAGCGCCTCCGTAAACTTGTTGTCGTCTCCGAAAAGTGGCTGCAGAGGCCGAGCTCCACTGAGCTCTATATACATTTCTCAGTCAAAATACCTTTTTCATAACTCAAAAAAATCTGAAAAAATGTTTTCATGTAGGCATATATTTGAAGTATACGTGTACAAATTTTCATAAACATATGTATTCATATGTGATGTATATAAAAAGACAAATACATAGATTGAAATAGGCTTTTTCTTTGTTGTATTTGTGTCAGATATTTGTCTTTTTTGTGTAGCATGCAAATTATCAAATTAGTTACAGACAATTTACACATACTTAAAGAATATGCATATGTATTTGTACAAAAAAATTGGCATTTTTTGAAACTTTAAATATATTTTAAATTTATTTTTTTGCAAAACGAGCTCCATAGAGCCCGGTCTTTGCAACGCCACCGCCAACGCCACCGGACAAAGCGCACCGCGCCAACGCGCTGCGCGACGACGACACCGCATTAACCTGCTCGCTGGTCCGCACCGCACTCTGCCTTCCCCCTGCGTCTACGTGTTCGTTCCTTCTAATCTGTGGATTACTTCACATTTTCCGCCACTAAACTGTAATAACTGTACTCGTGTCTGGCGTCTGAAGACCTCTCCCGTTTGCCCAAATTTGACAGTTTACAGGGCGTTGATTTCTCTCTCTGCCAAACAAAACAAGACAAGCGGATGGAGCTCTGCTTGCTTGCTTGAGTTCACACCCATTTTTCTGCGTACCAGTAGCGTGCATTAACGCACAAGCAGCCGGGTTGGCGACTGTTTCACCAGCTCGCAGACATGCACCGCCCCACATTTCCGTATACTAAAAGATAAAGATTCACTCTCTTGACGACAGACGTGCAGCATCACGTACACACGGACAGAGGCACAGTAGACCTCGGAGGTTCATCCTCTTGTTTGCTAGCCAGTTTTTCAAAGCGCAGCCAGAGAGAGGGATGAGAGGACGACGCGACGTGGTGTTGTCTAGTGCAGCGCTGCGTTTTGTCTTTGTTTTGTCGCGGCGTCGTCGTCGCGTTGCGGTGTGCGGACGAATAACCAGGACACGCGCGCTCCCTTTATTATTCCACCTTCCCGCCACCTTACGACAAGGCTCGTGCTATTACACATTTAGGTTCCTTTGATTCAAAGGATTTGCATAGGAATTTCGGAGGATTAGAATTCTTAAGAATTTTTTTTATATTGGTTGTTTGATTCATAAGATTGAATCCTATAGGATTTTTTTCTAAGAAATTTTGTGTACTATTTTCCATAGGATTTGTAGCATCCAGTCAAACCTCTTTGAAAGAATCCTTCGTTTTTTCTATAATGCAATCAAACAACCTAAACTCCTATAGGATTGAGATGAACATGACATTTCAATTCTATGTTTTTCCTATTCCCATGTTTTTACAATCCCGCGAATCAAAGAGACCCTTATTGGGTGCGCCCAAAGCTACCGCCTCCTATTATTAGCGGTGGCAGCACAGTGCGTCCTTGTAGTACCACCAGAGTAGCAAATGGCTAATGCTAAAGCCAGCGGCCTCAAGCCTGCACGCTCCAGGAAGAGCAAAAACCATGACAACGAACCACCATACGAAAACAGATTGCCATGACGACGCAACCGGAAGAAATTGCGAGCACGAAAGCATGGGCTTCGTAGCTTACTACAGTTTAACGGTAGAGAAAAGCTTTCTAGCTAGCTAAGTGGTGGTGTCCCCTCTCTGCCTAGCTGGCTAACTGCGTATAGATTGTTTATTACCACAGTACTCCTAGCTGGAGTAGTGTTCAAGACAGGAGAATAGAAGCGGGACGGTGCACACTTTCAGAGAAATTCCCCGGGTGCCTAGCTCGATGCCAAGGCACGACGTGGGCTTGCCCGGGGTACAAGACAAGAGAGCGCCATCGAGATGGATATGGACAAAGGACAGCGTCCCCCACGCTTTTTGTCGCGCCCCCGAAGTCCAAAATCCTCCGTTGCTTTCCTTCCTTCATTCGCTAGATACACCACCCACGTCCTCCTACGCCTATCTTTCCCCTTCTATAGTATACATCTCTCTTTTTTTTCCTAGGGAATCCTTCTACTATATCTGCCTTGCCTCTTTCTCACTACACTAGAACAAGAAATCCGGAAATTCACGGGGGCACGCGAGTGCGCGGGCACACACCTGCCTAGTCCTGCCGGCAGCTCGTTTTGCCTCGCGGGTCGCACAGTAGTTCAATTCCCCAGCGAGAGCACAATAAGTTTTAAGTTTCAACGTTGAAACAAATTGTTTTGCATCTAAAACTGCCAAGTTTCAACCAATTTCAGAGATATAATTTTAAGAATTTTTTTCTATCAAACTTAGACACAAAATAATTCTTTTTTATCGATCGCTCGCACTAAGTTTCAACATTGAAACTTGTAACATATTTTTTTAATACTTTAAAATATATTCGGAATTGTTCTTATTTGAAGTGTTGGTCATGAGAAACACGAATATGAAAACAACGGGAACATATATATGTACCCACGCACTTGCGTGTCCCAAATCCCTGTCCACAAAACATATCCAACAATTGCCTTATTATAGAGCAGCACTATCTTTTCATTCTTCTAGAGGACAAAAACCTCTCCAACAACTGCCAAAAACTTCTACAAGGTCAAAATAGGTTTTAGGCAGCCCAAAAACAAAGGCACCTCTGGCTGGCTATTTGCGGCACCAATGCTGCTACCAAAAAACGAGAACGGCCTCATGTGTCCGTGAAATCTCCCTCTCGCGTTGGCGCAGCCCCTAACTACTGCCACCGTAATTTGCCCTGCCGTCGACACGGCCCCTGTGTGCGTCCCCTCGGCTCCACCCCAACTTCACCACTCGTCAGTGTTGCTTCATCGCACCACCGAATCAGGATATGACACCACGCCTTCCCACTGCTGGGAAATGGCTTATACGTGGCCCCAAATGAGTGGCTGCACGAGCAGGTACCCGCCACTGCTACTTTTCCAAACTAGCGGTGGCGGGTAACAGAACAGACCCGCCACAGCTACATCCATTCCAGTGGCGGGCGTTAATTGACATCCTTCATAAGCAAACTCTTCTAAATTTGCTCATGGTATGGAAAGTGCAGTGGTGGGCCTTCCTTAGTGCTTGCCAGTGGTTTATGGCAAACTAGTGGCGGGTGTTGTATCGCGCTCGCCACAACTATGTTTCGGCAAGCCGCGCCAAAAAAATCCAAATTTTGAAAAGGTTTCCAGTGGCGGGCCCTTATGCCCTCCTGCCACTGCTATATCCGCACACTTACCCCTTCTGCGCCCGCGCGACACGACCCACATCCATTTTTGGTTGTCTCATCAGTTCCTCTCCTCTCCCCTTTTGCGTGCACCTAAATCCCGCCGTTGTCGCTCGATCCGCCGAAGGCTCCATCCACGCCGTCCGCTGCCGCGACCGTCGCCGTATCTGCCTTCCACGTCGTCCATCACCTCGACCGTCGGAAGCGTCGTCCCTCTGTACTTCCGTTCGACATTATGTCCACCGCCGCAACCACTGTCGACTGTATACTATCTCCCTCTCATCCATTGTTCCTCTAGATACATTATAGATTGGCTTTCATTAGGTAGGGTTAGGTTCCACCTCTAGATATTTCTAGATTAAATTATACTTCAGGGTTTCATCTTCCAGTGTGATGGATCTAACATTCTTCATCTACTAGGGAGCCGTTGATGTTGCTGCAGAATGCAAGCCGAAGCCTGTAAGACATACTTCTTGCTGTTTTGCCTTGGCATTAGTTAAAGTTGGACCTGGCCAGGCATGAATTAGGCACTGACGCTTTGAAGCGACGCTGGCCCTCTCGGGGGGAGCACGCCGGCGAGAAGGGGTTTGGCTGGGCCAGGGCGAAAATGCCTCGGGATCGCCCTGCGAACCGATACAGACTCGCGTTGAATGACTTCTGCGGTCTGGACGTATGTGTGCGGTTTGAGGATCGGCGTTAGAGATGCCCTAATCAGCTCCATCTAGCACATAAATTTTTGCTTGGTTCGTAGCCGATCGTGGCACCAACCACCATATGCATTTTGAGTTGGTCTATCGGTGATCACGCACGTGTCCGTCAAATAAACTAAAGCAAGTGCAGCTCTGATGCATAGCTGGGCATTTAATCAGCTAACAATAACAAAGCTAACAAATGTGTCGGCTTTTCTCACTCGAGATCACACAGAAAACAAAGAAGATGGTGCATCACAAGCAGATCTTGAGAAGAGGTCGATCATGCGTAGTTCTGTGTGTATAGCATTCCAACTAGCTAGGCTGGTCGGTGGCTCATGACCTACACGACTTCGACTCGTGGTAGCGAAATTTGGCTCGTGATATCGCTCGTAAGTAACGTAAGGATTGCTTGGAGGATGTTATCTACTCTTGTGTTAGATTCAGATTTGCTCTGTTCATATAAAAAGAAAATCAGATTTGTTGGATTTGTCCTCCTGGGTACCCCGTCCTGTGACCCATGCCGTGTAGTTTATGCGTGCGATGACTTTACCACGGGATGGCTGTCGCCTTCGCGGTATGAATAGGAGACACAGCCGGCTCTATAAAATGTACTACCATGAGTTGATCTCCTTTTTGTTTCTGGCGAACCAGACATGGCCATGATAGCTCAGTAATCAGCTTCCGTCTGCAGAACCATTTGTTAACCAGTTGAACACGCATATACTAGTCCGGTTTTTCGGTTGAAAATGAACCTCGTTGAGATTAACGATCGACGTTGACCTTTACTGGCAAGACGACATAATTGATTTGATTTTTCTACGGTTTATTACAAGGCTCAAGTGGGAAATGACTCGGTGCATGGAGTATATACATATATTCGTGTACTAGTACGTGCTCTGACCGATCACACACGTCATGACAAGGTCGTGCGAGTGGTATGTTGTGAAGTTGAGGAAGTTCGTGACATCCACGTTTGTCAAACTGTAGAAAAATCGATCGCATCCACATTCAACAATCCAGTCCGAATCCTCCAAAACGTCGCCAAACAGACCACCCAATGTTCTCTGGCGGTGGAAACGAAATGAGAGCGGAAGCGTGACGAGACACTAACGTAGGTACTACGCCATGCATGAAGCTCGTACTATCTGAATCTATGTAGCGTCCGGCTTTGATGGATTTTTTGTTTTACTAGGGCATGTCCGAACATCGTACTTTAAATGGAACACACTATCCAGCTGCGGACCCGGATACGAGAGGCGGACACTCTACCTGCACAATCCACGTCCTCTCCCACACATCCATCGGTCACTACACACAATCACACCTCCCGCTGTCACGATGGCCAAGGAGTCCGACACCGAGAAGTGGTCGCTAGTGCCCGACTCCAGGACAAGGGCGAGCACAAACCGTGTGCTGATTGCGGACTAGGAGCCGCTCTCAAAGCAGAAGGTGCAGACGTTCGACGAAGAGCAAGCGGAGGAGGAGGCCAATCTCATCTCCAAGGAGGAAGATCGCCATTTTGAGCTAGAGGCCACGCAGGAGGATCCTGCCCTCGATGAGTCTCGAAGTGGAATCCCAGAACACACGTCATTCTGTGGGATATCCAACACGGCTGCATAAGAGGAGAGACCCCACGGGTGTTTGTCGTGGGTTTTCCAGCGATGCTTTGAGCCCGCTTCCCCTTTCTAGGTTTCCTGGGTGGTCATATTGAACTGATGTTATTTCCGTTATGAGAGTAATGAAAAGGGGTAATGCCCGGTTCAAAAAAGAAGAGGAGAGACTCCACTCTTGCAGTTCATATCAACAACCACTTACTCAAGATCGGACGAGAACGGCTTGGATGTTGGCGCGGAGAGCGACAAAGGTGTTGACGGCCTCAAACGCCACTCCTACGAGGTAACCATCTGCTACCTCGGCTAGTTAAGAGAATTGTGATACAGTTCCATTGGATGCTAGCTAGTTTTAGTTCGCTTCTAATTATGAAATATTTGTATTATCTACCCCGGACATGGGGAAAAATTTGAGCGAGCTGACTTGATGTCCTTAGGGTTGGATGGCTGGTGCGCTGTCCGCTGTGCACAGACACGTCCAAATGTGTCCACCAACATTTGGTGTTGTCATTTGACAAAGGACCTGCGTTGTTGTTGCCCATATCAGTTTTCTGTTGGTTCAAAGAACCATTGTTTAACCAGGTGAACACGCATATATGCTTTCTTTTCCTTTTTTTTTGCGTTGAAAATGCACCTCATAGAGAGTAACTACAGTTTACAAGCCCACTGTGACTTGATGCATGGGCATGTTTGGGTATCCCAGCTAGTGTTGCTTTGACCGGTCGCATGGATCATGACAGGTTCATGCGGGTAGCATTCGTGACACGTTTGGAGTAGTACGCACTGCTTGTGAGAACAGGAATTGCTTGCTGACGAGAAAACAGCACCACATGGTTGATCACATGGATGTCCTATCGCGTGCAACTCGCCAGTCTTATAAAACCCGCGGCACCTTTCACGCCTTGACGGCCTGATCAATGCAAGTGATAGTACTACACTACTATCGATCACCGCAGCTAGCCGCGTTGAACAATTTGGCGTGGCCGGTCAAACCGTAGCAAAATGGATGGCATGCAACAAGGGGTCCGTCGGTCAGAATCCTCCAAAAACGCTGCCAAACAGCAAAGACAATCCAGTGTTCTCCGCCTTGTCGTCCGGACCGGACCGGACCGGGAAGCGTGACGAGTCGCGAACGTATGCACCACGCCATGCATGAAGCTCCTATAGCTGAATCCACGTAGATTACTACGTAGCTTCCGGCTTTGACGTGTTTTTTGTCCTCGTAGCGCCCGTCGGTTGTGTCGGTCGGTCGGTTTAATTTTCTGGGAGCGTGGTAGACTGCATGCATGTATATCACCTTTTCCCGGGAACTTGCATGCATGGATGCATGAGTCAGGACGCACACTTAGATACGTGTCAACACTGTGCAGAGTACGTGTAACGCATGGGGACAGCTGGCTTTGTAGAAACCGCCCCACTAATTAAGCAAGCCGGATGAGAACAACGTACTATACCTATACGTACACGCAGCAGAAAACAATAAACAACTCATCACGTGACAATGCAGATAGATCACGGCTACGCGAACTGGTCGTAGATATGTACGAGTATTTCCTCGCTGGCATGCATGATGGACCGTTTTCGTCGTCACCCCGCCAAAAGACACACGAAACCAAAGCGCCTCTGTAAACTTGTTGTCGTCTCACCTTTTAATAGGAGGCAGCGAGGGTTGGTGGGTGGCGCCACCGCCAACGCCACCGGACAAACCGCCCCGCGCCAACACACTGCGCGACGACCGCGCATTGTCCTGCTCGCTGGGCCGCACCGCACTCATCCGTGGTGGATGGTTTAATACATTTTCTGCGAGTAAACTGCAGCTGTGCGTGTGAGACGTCTGATGGCCTCTTTCGCTTAGAATTTTTTTAACAGTTTTGCTAGGTCTTAGTCGACTTAGGGGGTGTTTGGTTTCAGAAACTTTTTTGTGTCGTGGTATTTTTTGCTAAAAGTCCTTAGAAACACTTTTTTAAGAGTCTTTTTTAAAAAGTCTTAGGGACTGGAAAAAAAGTCCTATCACTAGAAAACCAAACACTACCTTAGACTTTATTATGTCTCAGTCGATGCTATCTTTATTTGATTTTGCATTGGGATTTGTATATTTATTTTTTAATTTTTCTTTTTCTTCTTACATACTATATCACTCTCAGTCGTATGAGACCTAGCCACACTTTTTTTTAACTTAATAGGGTGTTGATTTTACTCTCTGCCGAACAAAACATGGGGAGGGAGCTTTGGTTGCTTGCTTTCACACGCATTTTCTGCGTACTACTAGCAGTGAGCATTAACGCACAAGGGGCGAGTGTTTGCCTGCCCAGCTTGCCCCACATTTCTGTATACAAAAATATTCATTTTCACAATGACGTGTGTCACCACGTACATACACATACTCCTACACAGTAGAGACAGGAGGTTTAGGCCTTCTTTGGTTTGGAGGAATTTCATAGGAATTCTAGAGGATAGGATTTTTATAGGATTTTTTTCCTTTAGAGCCCTTTGGTTCATATGACTGAATTCCTATTCCTACATAGGATTGGTTCCTATCCTCCACATTTCATAAGAAAATAAAAATGAGCCTAGACTCAATGAAAAAATTCCTTTGGTGTCAACCAAATGACATCTTGTTTCCTATTCCTATTCATAGGATTTGAGATACATGTCATCTCATTTCCTACAAGATTCCTATTCCTACGATAATCCTATCCTATGAACTAAAAGAGGCCTCACCCTCTTGTTTGCTTCCTTCCGTCTGTTTTTTCAGCCGGTAACGAGTGGGTTTTAGCCTAGATTTTCAATGCGCCCACAAGGAGCCAGGAGGGTTGAGAGGACGACGCGACGTGCTGTACTCCAGTGTTTTGTTTTGTTGCGGCGTGGTCGTCGCGTTGCGGGGTCCGGACGATTACCGAGGACACGCGTGCTTTATTATGCCACCTTCCCGCCACGTCATGACAAGCCTCCTTCCTGCTACTCCTACTACATTTATTATTGGGTGCGCCAAAAGCTACCGCCTCCTATTATTAGCGGTGGCAGTGTAGTATCACTCCCAGAATAGCAGATCAAAAATATACTCCGCAAAGGCAAATGCTCAATAGTACTCCCTCCTGTTCTTTTTACTCTGCATATTAGAGTTCTCTAAAGTCAAACTTCACAAAGTTTGACAATACGAAAAATATCAATATTTGTCATGCTAAAGTTATACAATATGAAACTTTAAGTCATGACACATCTATTGATATTGATTTTAGATTGTGAATGTTGGTACTTTTTTATATAAAGTTGATCAAACTTTACGAAGCTTGACTTCTGTCAAATATTATATGTAAACTAAAAACGACCGGAGGAAGTACGAGGCAGCGAATCATCCTGTTCGCACCTCTCGTCCTTAACAAAAAGAGCAAGCATTTGTTAATGACACACTTCGCTCCTCATCTTCATCTTGTAGTATAGCTGAGCCATGCATGTCAGTTAGAAATTGGGAGCACGAAAGCATCGGCTGGCTGTTGCTACAGGTAACTAGTGCCATACAAAAAGCTTTCTACTAGCTACGTGGTCTCCGGTCTACCTAGCTGGCTACTCTTGCGTTCAAGGGAAGAGAATAGGAGCGGGACGGTGCACTCTCCGGCTGCCTAGCTCCGTGCCAAGCCGCGGCGTGGGCTTGCCCGGGGTACAAGACAAGAGACCCCCATGGATGGGGACAATGGACAGCCCTCCCCCACGCCTTTTGCCACGCCCACCAAAGTCCAAAACCATGCGTTGCTTTCCTTCGCTCGCTACGGCCCTCGGATCTATTCCTCACAAATACTTTCTCTACAATATTGCCTCTTTATTTTACCACTACTATATATCTCTATTGCTTTTAATATTATAACTGGCAGACAAGGGGTTTGACAAGCCCCTTGCCACGTTGGGTGGAAGTTTTTACCTAGTTTGTGTGCAGGTGTTGTTTATCTTTTTAGTCTAAAAGCTCCGACTACTTCGAGAAATCATGATTCTTGACTGAGAGAAAGCTTGGTGCTATCCTACATCACCCTTCCTCTTCTGGAGAAACTAAACCACTCCTGTGGGAGTAGCAGTCAGCACAACCTCTTCCTTCTCCCCCTCTCCCCTAGATCTATGAACAGTGTTTTTGAGTGATTAATTGACTTATGAAGTTGTGAGTTTATATTTTTCAATCTTTCAAGTAAAGTTTTCCTGATTAGATCATTATTCCAATGGAGCAAAGCATTGCCTAATGTGTGGCAATTTGCCAATGGAAGTTACATTATTGGGTGCACACATTAGAATTTAGGTGCGATTTGAAAGAATGTGGCAAATGTAGTGATTTTACTGCATCACGATGTCCCGGGGAACTCGTTGTCGAGCCCCTATCTCCGCTCTCTACCGGAATCGGCGGAATTGCTGCTCTCCGCCGCAGTGCACGCCGGGAATCGCTGGAGTCGCGACTCCCTCGCCCAAGCCCCTGAGCCACGAAGCCAGCAAGGACAACGTAGCCCGCCCGGTCCCGCCGCGCGAGGCCCGATACTGAGGTCGGTGGAGATCCCCTACGCTGCCGACCGCCTCGTCTCTGCCACCGACCGCCACGGGTTGGGCGCAGCCCGCCAGGACACATGCACAGGAGCAGGGGAAGCTCCGCGTGGTGGCGGCGTGCCAGGCTTCACTGGCGCCATGCGCAGATATGTGGGAGAGAGATGGGGAAGGATGTCAGGGGAGCCGATCGGGAGGAGGAGAAGGAAGGAGAGGCAGGCGGATCGCGGGGCTGCTCACCGGCGGCTTGCTGCACAACCGGCTATGGGAGGATGCGATAGGAGGTTGGAGAGAGAAGTGGGCGAATGGGGCAAGAGAGGACTGTATAGGATATGGATGGATTTCGTTCGCGTCGACTCTGTTTCAGCAAGCGAGTTTTCCAGCTGACGCGTCTCTCTCCATTGTTTCAAGATCGGTGCAACTAATCTCGCGGTAGAAAACGCGTTCGGGCCGAGATGTCAAATAACTGACGTTCTGGAGTTATAGATTCCGTAAATTTCCCCCTAGGTTTAGCATTTATTTTCACCATAGTATAGGTTATGTGATGAACTTCTTGTGTCTAACTTATGTGATGATTTTGCTGCAATCCATAGTCAACACAATTGTATTGATTGATAAGACATAAGAAGATGTCGTTTCCTTTTGTATCCATGGAACCTGAAATGTACCGGGTTGCTATTTTATAATCAGTTTTCCATCTAAAAAATATATCTATTAACCACTTGAACACGCCTGCTAGCTACCCTCTTCATTCCAAATTAATCAAAGTTTTAGGTTTATCCTACCAAACTTCTTTTAGTTTGACCAAATTTATAATAAAAAAATATAAATACTTCACCATCCTACGACATAAATTTGGATGTATCGCTCGTAACGTAAGAATTGCTCTGAGGATGTTATGTGTGCTTGTGTTAGAGTTAGATTAGTTGTGCTCGTACAAAAATTCAGATTTGTCGGATTACAATCTGAATTAATTAACCGTCTTGCTTGTAGACATCGATCGCGGCAAAAAATGTGATGATTGAAACCCTGCCCTCGATCGACTCTCCTCATCAGTACCCCGTCCTCTGACTCGTCCCATGTAGTAATTTATGCATGCGACGACTTTACCAAGCCATGCTGTCGCATTCACAGTACGAATATGATACGGCCGGCTCTATAAAATGTATATGTTGATCTCCTTTTTGTTTCCGGCGAACCAGACATGGCGATTGATAGTTCAGTTATCAGCTTCCGTTTGCACAACCATTTGTTAACCAGTTGAACACGCTACTACACTAGTGCAGAACCGGGCAATAGCACCGGTTCGTAAGGCCCTTTAATGTC
>NC_041384.1:718290003-718310784 GCF_002162155.2 Triticum dicoccoides
TAGTACCGGTTCAGCATGAACCGGTGCTAAAGGCAAACCACGTGGCACGAGTCAGCTCCGGAGGCCGGGAGCCCTTTAGTACCGGTTGGTAACACCAACCGGTACTAAATATTTGTGAGTTTTTGTTTTATTTTGTATTTTTCAATTAAATTTATATTATCAATTTAATTTAGAATTGTTTGACGTTATAATGAGTTGTAGTAGTCATCATCATCGCATATTAATAAACAAATAAACTCTAGCTAGCTAAAAATCATCGTAGTCGTCTAATTACCACTATTTAATCATCATAGTCATTACCGCAAGCTATCTAATCATCACCAACACTGGCTAGCTTAAAAAGGAAACATTCACTTTGTAACAGAAGCAAAGATATCATCGAGTTCAACATAATCATCACCAACATCGAAGTTCAGGACACGGACATGAGACACTAATTAAGAGCATGAACTAGTGCTGCTCCCTCTTAGGTAGAATAGCATAGAACATGTATAGCTCTCCTGATTCATCATACTGAAGCATGCAGATGAATCTGTCTCCTAATCTTGGGTTGTGCTTCTCCTTGCTGCCCCCTACTACTTCTCTGCGATCGTTAACAATTTTGCTCCAATCTTTTACTATTAAGCATTTTTCGCTTTCAAAAATACTGAATGCACTCATGCGCAATGTAAGATATCTTGGCCGTAAGCTAACCATTGACATGTCACCTTTAGTCTCGATCCACTGAGGCACAACTGTCATCGAAAGTCCCTGTTGAAGAACATCGTATAGTAATTAATATACTAATCAATGAAACTTTAGCTTCAAAAATAATGTATGCAAAAGATGCACTAATTAAGGACAAATAGTTAAAATCTTACCATCTTTTGATTATAGATGTGACCGTAGTTCAATACGATCACCATTAGTCACACGTTTTGAGTACTAACATTTCTAAGTTCAGGAAAAAAATTTGTCTTAACAGTATTAAGATCCTCAAGCCATGAAACGTAATGACTTATCTCCTCGCAGTTTAGTTGAGCCCCGGGGTAGTAGTAGGTCCTGTCTACCAAGCGCCGGACATGTTTGCTTGAACCGAAATAAGCTGACAATACAAATTAGTTGTCAACTATTTTTGAATAAACTGTATCAAAGACATAAACATATGCATGCATGGTTGAAAAAACTCACATAATGGTATAACTGGAGGCGTTTGCACATCCACCCAGATGTCTATATTACCTTCAATATCATCTTCCGGACGAATATCAAAGGTGACAACCATACCAGGCTCAAATGCATAAGCCTTGCATAGTGCTTGCCAAGTTTTGCATTCAAAATGGATGTATATGTCTCCATTATATAATTTGACATTGAAAGTATACACATGCTCCGTCTTCAAGTAAACTCTCTTTACCTCCATATCATCTATAGCACTAAAACCTATCTTATCCAAAACAAAAATTCTTGCATGTCAGGGGATGCGCTAGTAGAATAGTGAAAATTTAAAATTATAAGTTGAAGCAAATGAAGCATAAGTTTTGCATTCAAATAATAATTGACAAAGTGACTTACTGTATCAATTTCGAATGTCTCATCCAGCTTGATGCTGAAGCGCCTACCATCAACAAGGAAATTTCTGTCGCACAGGCCGCGCTGGTCTTCACAGTGTTCGCACATAATGAAATCTTTTTCGTCGTCAGATGACATTTCCTATGTTCATATAGGTGAAACATTAAACACTTATTATTATCTAACATTAATTAATATCTAGCCAAATATATATTCATCTAACATTTGACATTAATTGATCTAACTATATTTATCTCTAACAATTGACATTACTATATATTTAACTTTTCTATCTAATTCATCTAACATTCGACATTAATCTAACAGTTATATCAACTCAAAATATATAAAAAATTAAATAAACAGAAAAACTCATTAACAAATAATATTTTAATTAGATCATCAAATCTTAGATACCTAAATTTTCTTACTAAAAATAAACTAGTTATATTAATTATTGAACTAGTTCAAATCTCATATACCTAAATAAACTAGTAATATTAATTATTGAACTAGTTCAAATCGCATATACCTAAATAAACTAGTTCGACAATTTTCTTACTAAAAATAAACTAGTTATATTAATTATTGAACTAGTTCAAATCTCATATACCTAAATAAACTAGTTCGATAATTTTCTTACTAAAAATAAAGTAGTTATATTAATTATTCAACTAGTTCAAATCTCTAGTTCGACAATTTTCTATCTAGCTAATTCATCTAACATTCGACATTAATCAAACATTCGATCATCTAATTAACTTTTCTAAAAAACAGAAAATAAGTAAAAAAATGTGTGTGTGTAGTGTGTACGTATATATGCATGTGTGTGTGTATGTGTGTATGTGTACGGCCCCGTACGCCGTCGCCCCGTACGTACGAGCGGGGGCGCCGGCGTACGTACGGGCGGGGGCGCCGCCATACGGGCCGGGTGCAACGACGACGGACGGTGGCGCGGCGGGTATACGCGAGAGCGAGAGACGTACGGGACCACGGCGGGACGACGACGGACGGCGGCGCGCGGCGTTCGGGGCGGTGGCGCGAGACGGCGGCGACGATGGGCGGCGGCGGGGACAGCGACGACGACGACGGACGACGGGCGACGGGCGGCGAGGACGGGTTCGAGCGGCGCGCGAAAGGTTGGAGACGAAAGAAGTGGGGAGATCTAACTGAATTTTCGTAAGTGTTGTATATATAGGAGAGACTTTTAGTACCGGTTGGAGCCACCAACCGGTACTAAAGGCCTGCTCTTCCCGCCTCGCCAAAGTTGGCCTTTAGTACCAGTTGGTGGTTCCAATCGGTAGTAAAGGGTGGTCTTTAGTACCGGTTGGAGCCACCAACCGGTACTAAAGGCCGCGCGCTGCCACCCCAAAGTTTAGTCCCACCTCGCCGGGCGAAGGGCAGCTGCACTGGTTTATAAACCCAGCCGCGGCTACCTCTTCGAACTCCTCTATATAGCAGGCTTCTGGGCCTAATTAATGTTGGGGAACGTAGCAGAAATTCAAAAAATTTCCTACGTAACACCAAGATCTATCTATGGAGAGACCAGCAACGAGTAGAAAGGGGGAGGAGAGTGCATCTACATACCCTTGTAGATCGCTAAGCGGAAGCGTTCAAGTGAACGGGGTTGATGGAGTCGTACTCGTCGTGATTCAGATCACCGATGATCAAGTGCCGAACGGACGGCACCTCCACGTTCAACACACGTACAGCCCGGTGACGTCTCCCACGCCTTGATCCAGCAATGAGAGAGGGAGAGGTTGAGGAAGACTCCATCTAACAGCAGCACAACGGCGTGGTGGTGATGGAGGAGCGTGGCAATCCTGCAGGGCTTCGCCAAGCACCTACGGGAGAGGAGGAGGTGTCACGGGAGGGAGGGAGGTGCCAAGGGCTCAGGTGTGGATGCCCTCCCTCCCCTCCACTATATATAGGGGCAGGGGAGAGGGGGGAGGCGCAGCCTTGCCCCCTACTGCAAGAAAGGGGTGCGGCTAAGGAGGGGGGAGGAGTCCATCCTCCCCAAGGCACCTCGGAGGTGCCTTCCCCCTTTAGGACTCTCCCCTTTTTCCTTTATCTTGGCGCATGGGCCTCTAGGGGCTGGTGCCCTTGGCCCATGTAGGCCAAGGCGCACCCCCTACAGCCCATGTGGCCCCCGGGGCAGGTGGCCCCACCCGGTGGGCCCCCGGGACCCTTCCGGTGGTCCCGGTACAATACCGATGACCCCGAAACTTGTCCCGATGGCCGAAACAGGACTTCCTATATATAAATCTTTACCTCCGGACCATTCTGGAACTCCTCGTGACGTCCGGGATCTCATCCGGGACTCCGAACAACATTCGGTAACCACATACAAGCTTCCTTTATAACCCTAGCGTCATCGAACCTTAAGTGTGTAGACCCTACGGGTTCGGGAGACATGCAGACATGACCGAGACGTTCTCCGGTCAATAACCAACAGCGGGATCTGGATACCCATGTTGGCTCCCACATGTTCCACGATGATCTCATTGGATGAACCACGATGTCAAGGACTCAATCGATCCCGTATACAATTCCCTTTGTCTAGCGGTATTTTACTTGCCCGAGATTCGATCGTCGGTATCCAATACCTTGTTCAATCTCGTTACCGGCAAGTCACTTTACTCATTCCGTAACACATCATCCCGTGATCAACTCCTTGGTCACATTGCGCATATGATGATGTCCTACCGAGTGGGCCCAGAGATACCTCTCCGTTTACACGGAGTGACAAATCCCAGTCTCGATCCGCATAAAACAATAGATACTTTCGGAGATACCTGTAGTGCACCTTTATAGTCACCCAGTTACGTTGTGACGTTTGATACACCCAAAGCACTCCTACGGTATCCAGGAGTTACACGATCTCATGGTCAAAGGAAGAGATACTTGACATTGGCAAAGCTCTAGCAAATGAACTACACGATCTTTTGTGCTATGCTTAGGATTGGGTCTTGTCCATCACATCATTCTCCTAATGATGTGATCCCGTTATCAACAACATCCAATGTCCATAGCCAGGAAACCATGACTATCTGTTGATCACAACGAGCTAGTCAACTAGAGGCTCACTAGGGACATATTGTGGTCTATGTATTCACACGTGTATTACGATTTCCGGATAATACAGTTATAGCATGAATAAAAGACAATTATCATGAACAAGGAAATATAATAATAATACTTTTATTATTGCCTCTAGGGCATATTTCCAACAGTCTCCCACTTGCACTAGAGTCAATAATCTAGTTCACATCGCCATGTGATTAACACTCACAGGTCACATCGCCATGTGACTAATACCCAAGAGTTTACTAGAGTTAGTAGTCTAGTTCACATCACTATGTGATTGACACTCAATGAGTTTTTATGTTTGATCATGTTGCTTGTGAGAGAGGTTTTAGTCAACGGGTTTGAACCTTTCAGATCCGTGTGTGCTTTACAAATCTCTATGTCATCTCCTAGATGCAGCTACCACGCTCTATTTGGAGCTATTCCAAGTAACTGTTCTACTTGGAGCTATTCAAAATTGTTGCTCCATTATATGTATCCGGTCTCTCTACTCAGAGCTATCCGGATAGGTGTCAAGCTTGCATCGTCGTAACCTTTACGACGAACTATTTTACCACCTCCATAATCAAGAAAATTCCTTAGTCCACTAGTTACTAAGGATAACTTTGACCGCTGTCCTGTGAGCCATTCTTGGATCACTCTTGTACCCCTTGACTGACTCATGGCAAGGCACACTTCAGGTGCGGTACATAGCATAGCATACTGAAGAGCCTATGTCTTAAGCATAGGGGACGACCTTCGTCCTTTCTCTCTATTCTGCCGTGGTCGAGCTTTAAGTCTTAACTTCGTACCTTACAACTCAGGCAAGAACTCCTTCTTTGACTGGTCCATCTTGAACACCTTCAAGATCATGTCAAGGTATGTGCTCATTTGAAAGTATTATTAAGCATTTTGATCTATCCTTATAGATCTTGATGCTCAATGTTCAAGTAGCTTAATCCAGGTTTTCTATTGAAAAACACCTTTCAAATAACCCTATATGCTTTCTAGAAATTCTACATCATCTCTGATCATCAATATGTCAACAACATATACTCATCAGAAATTCTATAGTGCTCCCACTCACTTCTTTGGAAATACAAGTTTCTCATAAACTTTGTATAAATCCAAAATCTTTGATCATCTCATCAAAGCGTACATTCCAACTCCGAGATGCTCACTCCAGTCCTTAGAAGGATTGCTGGAGCTTTGCATACTTATTAGCATCTTTAGGATTGACAAAACTTTTCTGATTGTGTTACATACAACCTTTCCTCACGAAAACTGGTAAGGAAACTCGTCTTGACATCCATCTGCCAGATTTCATAAATGCAGCTAATGCTAACATGATTCCGACGGACTTTAAGCATCGCTACGAGTGAGAAAATCTCATCGTAGTCAACTCCTTGAACTTGTCGGAAAACACTTCGCCACAAGTCGAGCTTCATAGATGGTGACATTACCATCCACGTCCGTCTTCTTCTTAAAGATCCATTTATCTTAATGGCTTGCCGATCATCGGGCAAGTCCACCAAAATCCATGGATCCGTTCTCGGATTTTATGGCCTCGAGCCATTTATCGGAATCCGGGCCCACCATCGCTTCTCCATAGCTCGTAGGTTCATTGTTGTCCAGCAACATGACTTCCAAGACAGGATTACGTACCACTCTGAAGTAGTACGCATCCTTGTCATCCCACGAGGTTTGGTAGTGACTTGATCCGAAGTTTCATGATCAATATCATAAGCTTCCATTTAAATTGGTGTAGGTGCCACAGGAACAACTTCCTGTGCCCTGCCACACACTAGTTGAAGAGACGATTCAATAACCTCATCTAGTCTCCACCATCCTCCCACTCAATTCTTTCGAGAGAAACCTTTCCTCGAGAAAGGACCCGATTCAAGAAACAATCCATATTGCTTTCGGATCTGAATTAGGAGGTATACCCAACTGTTTTGGGTTTCCTATGAAGATGCGTTTTATCCGCTTTGGATTCGAGCTTATCAACCTGAAACTTTTTCATATAAGCGCCGCAGCCCCAAACCTTTAAGAAACGACAACTTAGGTTTCTCTAAACCATAATTCATACGGTGTCATCTCATCGGAATTACGTGGTGCCCTATTTAAAGTGAATGTGGTTGTCTCTAATGCCTAACCCATGTACGATAGTGGTAATTCGATAAGAGACATCATGGTACGCGCCATATCCAATAGGGTGCAACTATGATGTTCGGACACACCATCACATTATGGTGTTTCAGGCGGTATTAATTGCGAAACAATTTCCACAATGTCTTAATTGTGTGCCAAAACTCGTAACTCAGATATTCATCTCTATGATCATATCATAGACATTTTATCCTCTTGTCACAATGATCTTCTACTTCACTCTGAAATTACTTGAACCATTCAATAATTCAGACTTGTGTTTCATCAAGTAAATATTCTCAACATCTACTCGAATCATCTGTGAAGTAAGATCATAACGATATTCACTGCATGCCTCAGCACTCATTGGATTGGACACATCAAAATGTGTTACTTCCAACAAGTTGCTATCTTGTTCCATCTTACTGAAACCGAGGCTTTTCAGTCATCTTGCCCATGTGGTATGATTTGCATATCTCAAGTGATTCAAAATCAAGTGAGTCCGAACGATCCATTTGCATGGAGTTTCTTCATGCATATACACCAATAGACATGGTTCGCATGTCTCAAACTTTTCAAAAACGAGCGAGTCCAAAGATCCATCAACATGGAGCTTCTTCATGCGTTTTATACCATTATGACTTACATGGCAGTGCCACAAGTAAGTGGTACTATCATTACTATCTTATATCTTTTGGCATGAAAATGTGTATCACTACGATCGAGATTCAATAAACCATTCAGGTTTAATACTAATCTTGATGGTAGAGGGAGCGTGCGATGTTTGATTATATCAAACTTGGAAACACTTCCAACACATATCGTCAGCTCTCCTTTAGCTAGTCTCCGTTTATTCCGTAGCTTTTATTTCGAGTTACTAACACTTAGCAACCGAACCGGTATCCAATACCCTGGTGCTACTAGGAGTACTAGTAAAGTACACATTAACATAATGTATATCCAATATACTTCTATCGACCTTGCCAGCCTTCTCATCTACCAAGTATCTAGGGTAATGCTGCTCCAGTGGTTGTTCCCCTTATTACAGAAGCACTTAGTCTCGGGTTTGGGTTCAACCTTGGGTTTCTTCACTAGAGCAGCAGCTGATTTGCCATTTCATGAAGTATCCTTTCTTGCCCTTGCCCTTCTTGAAACTAGTGGTTTCACTAACCATCAACGATTGATGCTCCCTTTTGATTTCTACTTTCGCGGAGTCAAACATCGCGAATATCTCAAGGATCATCATATATGTCCTTGATATATTATAGTTCATCACGAAGCTCTAGCAGCTTGGTGGTAATGACTTCGGAGGAACTATCACTATTTCATCTGGAAGATCAACTCCCACTCGATTCAAGAGATTGTCGCACTCAGACAATCTGAGCACAAGCTCAACGATTGAGCTTTTCTCCCTTAGTTTGCAGGCTAAGAAAATCGTCGGAGGTCTCATACCTCTTGACGTGGGCACGAGCCTGAAATCCCAATTTCAGCCCTCGAAACATCTCATATGTTCCGCGACGTTTCGAAAGACGTCTTTGGTGCCTCTACTTAAACCATTTAACTGAACTATCACGTAGTTATCAAAACGTGTATGTCCGATGTTCGCAACATCCACAGACGACGTTTGGGGTTCAGCACACTGAGCAGTGCATTAAGGACATAAGCTATCTACTGTCCGCATAATCGCTACTATCAACTTTCAACTATATTTTCTCTAGGAACATATCTGAAACAGTAGAACTATAGCGTGAGCTACGACATAATTTGCAAAAGGTCTTTTGACTATGTTCAGGATAATTAAGTTCATCTTATGAACTCCCACTTAGATAGACATCCCTCTAGTCATCTAAGTGATTACATGATCCGAGTCAACTAGGCCGTGTCCGATCATCACGTGAGACGGACTAGTTAACGTCGGTGAACATCTTCATGTTGATCGTATCTACTATACGACTCATGCTCGACCTTTCGGTCTCCGTGTTCCGAGGCCATGTCTGCACATGCTAGGCTCGTCAAGTTAACCCTAAGTGTTTTTGCTGTGTAAAACTGTCTTACACCTGTTGTATGTGAACGTAAGAATCCATCACACCCGATCATCACGTGGTGCTTAGAAGCGACGAACTGTAGCAACGGTGCACAGTTAGGGGAGAACACTTCTTGAAATTTTGTAAGGGATCATCTTATTTACTACCGTCGTCCTAAGTAAACAAGATGCATAAACATGATAAACATCACATGCAATCAAATAGTGACATGATATGGCCAATATCATTTTGCTCCTTTTGATCTTCATCTTCGGGGCTCCATGATCATCATCGTCACCGGCATGACACCATGATCTCCATCATCATGATCTCCATCATCGTGTCTTCATGAAGTTGTCACGCCAACGACTACTTCTACTTCTATGACTAACGCGTTTAGCAATAAAGTAAAGTAGTTTACATGGCGTTCTTCAATGACACGCAGGTCATACAAAAAATAAAGACAACTCCTATGGCTCCTGCCGGTTGTCATACTCATCGACATGCAAGTCGTGAATCCTATTACAAGAACATGATCGATCTCATACATCACATATCATTCATCACATTCTTCTTGGCCATATCACATCACAAAGCATACCCTGCAAAAACAAGTTAGACGTCCTCTAATTGTTGTTTGCATGTTTTACGTGGCTGCTATGGGTTTCTAGCAAGAACGTTTCTTACCTACGCAAAACCACAACGTGATATGCCAATTGCTATTTACCCTTCATAAGGACCCTTTTCATCGAATCCGTTCCGACTAAAGTGGGAGAGACTGGCACCCGCTAGCCACCTTATGCACCAAGTGCATGTCAATCGGTGGAACCTGTCTCACGTAAGAGTACGTGTAAGGTCGGTCCGGGCCGCTTCATCCCACAATACCGTCGAAACAAGATTGGACTAGTAACGGTAAGCATATTGAACAACATCAACGCCCACAACTACTTTGTGTTCTACTCGTGCAAAGAATCTACGCAATAGACCTAGCTCATGATGCCACTGTTGGGGAACGTAGCAGAAATTCAAAAATTTTCCTACGTAACACCAAGATCTATCTATGGAGAGACCAGAAACGAGTAGAAAGGGGGAGGAGAGTGCATCTACATACCCTTGTAGATCGCTAAGCGGAAGCGTTCAAGTGAACGGGGTTGATGGAGTCGTACTCGTCGTGATTCAGATCACCGATGATCAAGTGCCGAACGGACGGCACCTCCGCGTTCAACACACGTACAGCCCGGTGACGTCTCCCACGCCTTGATCCAGCAATGAGAGAGGGAGAGGTTGAGGAAGACTCCATCTAACAGCAGCACAACGGCGTGGTGGTGATGGAGGAGCGTGGCAATCCTGCAGGGCTTCGCCAAGCACCTACGGGAGAGGAGGAGGTGTCACGGGAGGGAGGGAGGTGCCAAGGGCTCAGGTGTGGATGCCCTCCCTCCCCTCCACTATATATAGGGGCAGGGGAGAGGGGGGAGGCGCAGCCTTGCCCCCTACTGCAAGAAAGGGGTGCGGCTAAGGAGGGGGGAGGAGTCCATCCTCCCCAAGGCACCTCGGAGGTGCCTTCCCCCTTTAGGACTCTCCCCTTTTTCCTTTATCTTGGCGCATGGGCCTCTAGGGGCTGGTGCCCTTGGCCCATGTAGGCCAAGGCGCACCCCCTACAGCCCATGTGGCCCCCCGGGGCAGGTGGCCCCACCCGGTGGGCCCCCGGGACCCTTCCGGTGGTCCCGGTACAATACCGATGACCCCGAAACTTGTCCCGATGGCCGAAACAGGACTTCCTATATATAAATCTTTACCTCCGGACCATTCCGGAACTCCTCGTGACGTCCGGGATCTCATCCGGAACTCCCAACAACATTCGGTAACCACATACAAGCTTCCTTTATAACCCTAGCGTCATCGAACCTTAAGTGTGTAGACCCTACGGGTTCGGGAGACATGCAGACATGACCGAGACGTTCTCCAGTCAATAACCAACAGCGGGATCTGGATACCCATGTTGGCTCCCACATGTTCCACGATGATCTCATCGGATGAACCACGATGTCAAGGACTCAATCGATCCCGTATTCAATTCCCTTTGTCTATCGGTATGTTACTTGCCCGAGATTCGATCGTCGGTATCCAATACCCTGTTCAATCTCGTTACCGGCAAGTCACTTTACTCGTTCCGTAACACATCATCCCGTGATCAACTCCTTGGTCACATTGCGCATATGATGATGTCCTACCGAGTGGGCCCAGAGATACCTCTCCATTTACACGGAGTGACAAATCCCAGTCTCGATCCGCATAAAACAATAGATACTTTCGGAGATACCTGTAGTGTACCTTTATAGTCACCCAGTTACGTTGTGACGTTTGATACACCCAAGGCACTCCTACGGTATCTAGGAGTTACACGATCTCATGGTCAAAGGAAGAGATACTTGACATTGGCAAAGCTCTAGGAAACGAACTACACGATCTTTGTGCTAAGCTTAGGATTGGGTCTTGTCCATCACATCATTCTCCTAATGATGTGATCCCGTTATCAACGACATCCAATGTCCATAGCCAGGAAACCATGACTATCTGTTGATCACAACGAGCTAGTCAACTAGAGGCTCACTAGGGACATATTGTGGTCTATGTATTCACACGTGTATTACGATTTCCGGATAATACAGTTATAGCATGAATAAAAGACAATTATCATGAACAAGGAAATATAATAATAATACTTTTATTATTGCCTCTAGGGCATATTTCCAACAATTAATTAGGGCGCGCTTCCCTGTGAGCCTGCTGGCCCTTCTGGGCCTGCATTTGCACACCCTAAGTCTGGCAGGCCCACTGGCCAGCGCGCCAACAAAATTTTTATATAGTTTTTTCTTTTATGCATTATTTATTTTCTTCTATTTATTTTTGAGTAGTTTTTTATATAGTTTTTTCTTTTCTGCATTATTTATTTTCTTCTATTTATTTTTGAGTAATTTTTTTGTATAGTTTTTTTATTTTCTACATTATTTCTTTTCTTCTATTTATTTTCTTCTGGAAATTGAATGCTGCATACTGAACAATTAGGTAAATGACCGAAAAATAACAAATGATGTCAGAACATGTTAGAAATTGATGACGTCGCTTTGAATGCTGCATACTGAACACAAAAGAAGTCCAGAGTTCAAATAAGTTTTAAAAACATTGAAGTGGCCGTGTAACAGATAAGTTCTCGTCCGAAACCCTGATACTCCGAAAGAGTATGTCCAGTTTGTACACGAAGTGCGTCCAGTTTTTACCGTGACCCTCTCTACTCTTTCGCGCATGCTATGCGGGTGATATGATGATACCATGCCAAGTTTCAACATTTTCAGGATTCATTTTGTAGTGATTTTCAATTTCACGGTGATTTAGCTCTCTAAAACAATTAGGTAAATGACCGAAAAACAACAAATTATGTCAGAACATGTTGGAAATTGATGACGTCGCTTTGAATGCTGCATACTAAACACAAAAGAAGTCCGGAGATCAAATAAGTTTAAAAAACATTGAAGTGGTCGTGTAACAGATGAGTTCTCGTCCGAAACCCTGATACTCCGAAAGAGTATGTCCAGTTTGTACACGAAGTGCGTCCAATTTTTGCCGTGATCCTCTCTACTCTTTTGCGCATGCTATGCGGGTGATATGATGATACCATGCCAAGTTTCAACATTTTCAGGATTCATTTTGTAGTGATTTTCAATTTCACGGTCATTTAGCTCTCTAAACAATTAGGTAAATGACCAAAAAACAACAAATGATGTCAAAACATGTTGGAAATTGATGATGTCCCTTTGAATGCTGCATACTAAACACAAAAGAAGTCCGGAGTTCAAATAAGTTTAAAACACATTGAAGTGGCCGTGTAACAGATGAGTTCTCGTCCGAAACCCTGATACTCCGAAAGAGTATGTCCAGTTTGTACACGAAGTGCGTCCAGTTTGTACACGAAGTGCGTCCAGTTTTTGCCGTGACCCTTGAAGGAAATATGCCCTAGAGGCAATAATAAAGTTATTATTTATTTCCTTATATCATGATAAATGTTTATTATTCATGCTAGAATTATATTAACCGGAAACATAATACATGTGTGAATACATAGACGAACAGAGTGTCACTAGTATGCCTCTACTTGACTAGCTCGTTAATCGAAGATGGTTATGTTTCCTAACCATAAACAAAAGAGTTGTTATTTGATTAACGGGATCACATCATTAGGAGAATGATGTGATTGACATGCCCATTCCATTAGCTTAGCACCCGATCGTTTAGTATGTTGCTATTGCTTTCTTCATGACTTATACATGTTCCTATGACTATGAGATTATGCAACCCCCGTTTGCCGGAGGAACACTTTGTGTGCTACCAAACGTCACAATGTAACTGGGTGATTATAAAGGAGCTCTACAGGTGTCTCCAAAGGTACATGTTGGGTTGGCGTATTTCGAGATTAGGATTTGTCACTCCGATTGTCGGAGAGGTATCTCTGGGCCCTCTCGGTAATACACATCACATAAGCCTTGCAAGCATTGCAACTAATGAGTTAGTTGTGAGATGATGTATTACGGAACGAGTAAAGAGACTTGCCGGTAACGAGATTGAACTAGGTATTAAGATACCGACGATCGAATCTCGGGCAAGTAACATACCGATGACAAAGGGAACAACGTATGTTGTTATGCGGTCTGACCAATAAAGATCTTCGTAGAATATTTAGGAGCCAATATGGGCATCCAGGTCCCGCTATTGGTTATTGACCGGAGACGTGTCTCGGTCATGTCTACATTGTACTCGAACCATAGGGTCCGCACGCTTAAGGTTTCGATGACAGTTATATTATGAGTTTATGAGTTTTGATGTACCGAAGGAGTTCGGAGTCCCGGATGAGATCGGGGACATGACGAGGAGTCTTGAAATGGTCGAGACGTAAAGATCGATATATTGGACGACTATATTCGAACATCAGAAAGGTTCCAAGTGATTCGGGTATTTTTCGGAGTACCGGGTAGTTACGGGAGAAGCAATGGGCCTTGATGGGCTTTAGTGGGAAGAGGAGAAAGGGCCAAGGGGCTGCTGCGCCCCCCTCCCCTCTGGTCCGAATTGGACTAGGGAAAAGGGGGCCGGCCACCTTTCCTTCTCCTCTACTTCATTCTCCCTTCCTCCCCTCTTGGTGGACTCCTACTAGGACTTGGAGTCCTAGTAGGACTCCACATCCTGGCCGCACCAATTGCCTTGGCCGGCCTCCTCCTCTTCCATCCTTTATATACTGAGGCAAGGGGCACCCCATGAACAGAAGTTGATCTTCGTGATCGTTCCTTAGCCGTGTGCGGTGCCCCCCTCCACCATATTCCACCTCGGTCATATTGTAGCGGTGCTTAGGCGAAGCCCTGCGACGGTAGAACATCAAGATCGTCACCACGCCGTCGTGCTGACGGAACTCCTCCCCGACGCTTTGCTGGATCGGAGCCCGGGGATCGTCATCGAGCTGAACGTATGCTCGAACTCGGAGGTGCCGTAGTTTCGGTACTTGATCGGTCGGGCCGTGGAGACGTACGACTACATCAACCAAACGCTTCCGTTGTCGATCTACAAGGGTACGTAGATCACACTCTCCCCTCTCGTTGCTATGCATCACCATGATCTTGCGTGTGCGTAGGATTTTTTTTGAAATTACTATGTTCCCCAACAGTGGTATCAGAGCCTAGGTTTTATATGTTGATGTTATATGCACGAGTAGAACACTACAGGAATCAGCTATTTTGCCGTCTGCCACGGCAGACGGCAAAGGCATGAACGGCGGACGGCAAAGGCCTTTGCCGTCAGCCGCGGACGGCAAACGGCTCCGGCAAAGTAGGCTACGGTAAACAGCTACTTTGCCGTCTGCTTCCTGGCGGCTGACGGCAAAGGACCTTTGCCGTCTGCGGCGGACGGCAAAGAGAGTGGATGGCAATAATTGCGCTGTCAGTCTGTTAAGTGGCTAATGGCAGGCCTTTGCCGTCCACCGCTGACGGCAAAATTTCTAGTGTCTTTGCCGTCCTCCATATGATGTCATCTACACGTCACTACATGGCAGGTTCTTTGCCGTCCGCCACTGATGGCAAAGTATTTGCCGTCTGCCACTGTAGGCAAACTGACCAAATGGGTCAGCTCCCAGGAAGCACAACTGGATGCCACGTGTCTTCTTTGCCGTCCGCGGCAGACGGCAAAGAGCCCGTTGCCGTCGGTGGCAGACGGCAAAGAGCCTGCCATGTTGGCTCTTTTATCTGTTTTTTATTAAATCCAACAATTTTCATCACAAATATATATGACATATATAGATATATTTCAAAAGGCCATTACAGAGCAAACATATAAGATATCCAACACATAACTTCATCATCCAACCCTATATATTACATGCATAGTTCCATCATACATAACAAGTTCAACATAGAGGCATCCAACCATATATATCACAATAGTTTCATCCAACGATACATGCATAGTTCAACGATACAAAAGAAACAGAGAAAGGGATAAGGAGCACTCCATCTATGCAAGCTTTCGTCAACTGAATGAAATGTGCAAAATGAAAAATAAGAAAGTTAGAACAAGAAGAGTAGAACAAGAAGAAGAGTAGAACAAGAAGAAGACTAGAACAAGAAGAGTAGAACAAGAAGAGTAGAACAAGAAGAAGAGTAGAACAAGAAGAGTATGTCATTTATGAGCTAACTTACGTGAAATGGATCATATATGAGCTAACTAAGTTGAAATGGGTCGTTTATGAGCTAGCTAAGGTGAAATGGATCATTTATGAGCTAACTTAGTTGAAATGGGTCGTTTATGAGCTAACTAAGGTCAAATGGATCGTTTTTGAGGTAACTAAGGTGAAATGGATCGTTTTTTAGCTAACTTAGGTGAAATGGATCATTTATGAGCTAACTTAGTTGAAATGGATCGTTTTTGAGCTAACTTAGGTGAAATGGATCATTCATGAGATAATTTAGTTGAAATGTTTTTGAGCTAACTTAGGTGAAATGGATCATTTAGGAGCTAATTTAGGTGAAATGGATCGTTTTTTAGCTAACTTGGTGAAATGGATCGTTTATGAGATAACCTAGGTAAGATGGGTCATTTTGGAGTTAACCTAGGTGAAATGGGTCATTTTAAAGCTAATGTAGGTAAAATGGATCATTTAGGAGCTAATCTAGGTAAAATGGGTCATTTTTGACCTAACTTGGATGAACTGGATCATTTATAAGCTAACCTAGGTAAAATGGGTCATTTTAGAGCTAACTTAGGTAAACTGGATCGTCTATGAGCTAACTAAGCTAATTATGCAATTTTTGACCTAAGTAAGCTAAGTACAGATCGTTTTAGAGCTAACTTAGGTAAAATGGATGGTTTTGGAGGTCAGTAAGCTTATTAAGTCATTTTGGAGGAGAAGAAGCTAAGTCTAGGTCATTATGGTAAGCATTGGAGGAAATAAAGCTAAGTCTAGGTCTTTATGCATGTGTTAAGCAAAACACTAGATAAACTTACCAAGTTCCAGGAGGTGTAGGAGCAGGGTGGCTCGTGTCAGTAGATGGAGAAGGATCGGGCGATGCTTGTCTGGAGTTACGCTGCACCAAAGATCATTTCCAATGTCTTGTTAGCATGATGACACTCAAATGTTAATACTAGCAAGTAATGTCCATTCAAATAAAACTCACCGTGGTCCTAGGAGCAATCACTGGCATCGGCGGAGCGGTCTGACCTGTCTTCTCGCACACAGACTGCACATTTGGTTTTGACGACTCAGTCATACTAGTTAGTAATGAGACAAACACTACATGAATGTTTTGGCAAATCTGCAGAAGAAACTTACCACAAGGAGCTCGTACATGGCCCTTGCCTGCATGTCATTCCGTGCCCTCTCCTCCTCCATCATCTTTGTCGTCCTCTCCTCCAACTCCCGCTGCCTCTCCGCCGCCTCCGCCAGAAGTTTCTCCGTTCTATCTCTCTCACTCTGTATAGCAGCCTGCAACACCACCCACATGACCATTTGTAATCATTGATGGAAGCGCACACAATGTAATTAATGGAGAAAGATAACTAAGTACGTATCACTAACCTTGATGGCGAGTTGCACTGGCCGTTCACGAGGCCTTATCTCAGGAGCGGAGCTCGACTGGCGTGCCTTGATCTCCAGGAGAGTGCTAGGACAACGGATAAGTCCATCTCCAATGGCTATGGAGCCATGGGACCTCCCGCCACCAGATATCATCACCAGCTCTGGATCAATGGGACCCTGGCTCGGGTTAAAGTCCTCCCCTTTCCTCGCCTTCCCCTCATCTCTATATCTCACGAGCTTGTTGTGGGAGGAGATGTTGGTGAAGTTGTTTGCATCATCGAGGTCAGACTGAGAGAAAGCCTTGACTTTCTTGAAAGATGCAGTGTGGGCCATGCCATACAGGTCGTACACCTCTGGCACCTTATCCGCCTTATTGTAGCGTGCCTGAAAGAGAGAAACAATGAAAATTAGTAATTAAAGGGCTCAAGCTAGCATGATGAATGAATTGCATGAATCATGAAGCAAACCACATATCCAGTTGCGCCCGAACTGATATAAGTTGGAGCTGCCTTGATGGTGTGGCACACCTTCCATTTGGGCACGTTTGTCCTTGGCCTCGTTCTGGAGGGCTAGCCATTGTTTTGAGCACCACTCATCGACCAACACCTCCCAACAATCTATCCGATCCGCACACCATCTCAAAGGCGCCTAAGTTAGCAAATAGAAACTTGAGCGCTACGGCTAAGAATTACTAAATGAAGGAACTTAAGTAGAGAAGGCCTTAAGAATTACCTTCATGTACTGCTCCTTACTCAGGAACTTATCGCGGCATGCCGGCTTGGTCTTCTTGATACCACGCAAGGCGTAGTAGTCTCGAACAGCCTGCACCCGAGCCTCCTGCCGTAAGTTCTGGAGTAGGCGCTTGCAGACGTTCTCGATAACATGTGCCGCGTCCTCCTCGTATCCCTCCTCACACCTGTAGAATGTCTGCAATCAAATGAGACAATATTGATTAGTACAATTAATAACTAGCTAGTTGAAGATTTTTAAATGTGTAAAGGAGAAATTACCCAGAACTTTCCAATCATGACTCTTGAGACCAAATATCTTCAGTTTATCAAGATTCGCTCCCCTCTTTAGATTCGCTGCATACCCATCGGGGAACATCAACTGCTGTTGCACCCACAAGAGAATTTCCCTCATAGCTGGCCTTCCAAGATTGAACCATGCCTTTGGCTTTGTCCAGTTCTGCTTTCCTTTCGGTTCTTTCATGTTTTGTAACGGCCTATCACATAGCGCCTCCAGATCGACTCTAGCCTTAGTATTATCCTTTGACTTCCCATCTATGCCGAACAATGTACCAAAAAGTGCCTCGGCGATATTCTTCTCAGTGTGCATCACGTCGATGTTGTGTGGGCAAAGGAGGTCTTTGAAGTAAGGCAGATCCCATAAGCATGTTTTGTGAGTCCACGCGTGCTTAGTATTATACCCCTTGAAGTACCCTCGACGTTGTGGATCTGGCTCGAGAGCGTTTAACTGATCCAGGGTCTGTTGGCCTGTCAATGCAGGTGGTGCAGAGTTTTTGACAACTCTACCCCTGATGAAGTTCTTCTTGTCTTTCCTGAACTTATGGCGAGGATCCAGAAACTGTACATGCATGTCGAAGCAAGAAAACTTGCGACCGGCCTGAAGCCAACGAAACTCAAGAGCTCCCTTGCACGTGGGGCACGGGAACCTTCCATGCACACACCAGCCAACGAATAGCGCATACGCCGGCAAGTCATGTGTCGAGTACATGCACCAGACACGCATTATGAAGTTCCGTTTGCTAAAGGCGTCGTATGTCTTGAACCCATTATCCCAGGCTTCTTGCAATTCGTCCTTAAGCGGCTGCATGTACACATTCATATTTTTGCCCGGATAGTTGGGTCCTGGAATTATCAACGTCAGGAAAATGTTCTTTCTTTGCATAATCTGTCCGGGGGGAAGATTGAGTGGAAAGACAAATACGGGCCAACAACTGTATTGGGCTGCCGTCATACCAAACACATTGAACCCATCTGTGCTGATGCCGACTCGAGGATGCCTCGGATCTGCCGCTTTGTCAGCATGTAATTCATCAAACTTTTTCCACGCAACACCATCCGATGTGTGTACCATCATCAGATTCTCATCTGCATCTAGTTCGGTTCTTTTGCCTGTTTTGTGCCATGTCATCTGTCTGGCCGTCTCTTCGACCATGAAAAGACGTTGAAGTCTTGGTACGATTGGCATATACCGAAGAACACTAACGGGGATTTTGGTCTGTGTCTTCTCACCCATACCGTTGTCTACCACAATATACCTGGAAGACTTGCAAATGGGACAATAGTTCAAGTCCGCATAGTCAAGCCTAAATAAGGCACATCCTTTCTCACAGGCATGTATCTTCTCATAGGGCATCTTCAGTGCACGGAGGATTTTGTCCGACTGGTACAGGTTTGCAGGCATTACATGGACTTTGGGTAGAAAGCGTCCAAATACTGTGATAATTGCGTCATAGCATTCTCTGCCCAAGTTGAACTGAGCCTTCAGAGCCATTACTTGTGAGATGGCATCCAACTGACAAAGCTCAGTGTGCTCGTGGAGCGGACATTTCGAAGACTCCAACATTTCATTGAAGGCCTTTGCAGATTCCTCCATCTCCTCGTCCGAATCCCGAGCATCATCATAGCCTTGCACCATGTTTTCCATCCCGATACCATGCCCGTCAGTGCGACAACGATCCACCTCAGCTCGGTCACGTTGGGCAGACTCACCATGAAATGTCCACACCGTATAGTCGGGCATAAAACCACTCTTCTGCAGGTGTTTGCCCATTTCAGCCTCTGTCTTCTTTTCCCAATTGCCGCACCGGAAACAGGGGCACCAGGTTTTCTTTTGGCCATTTGCAAATGCGGCTTGCACAAACCCCTTGGTTTTTGTGAACCATTCAGCGCTCCATTTGTTCTGACCAGTGTGACCGGTATACATCCAAGCACGGTCACTCATCTTGACTTTCAGAGCTACTGGACACACAACAATTATATATGTAATTCACCATGTATATATTCATTAGTTGATCTACTTTGTCAATTTTATTACGTCCATGCAACCTACACTCTAATAGGTAATGATAGGTCCTAATCCCACCCGTGTATGTGTAGATTGGGTTCATTTTCCCATGCTGTGCTCCGGATCCGACGCAAAATTTCGGCAGCACCTCCCCGCTGTTCTCCTGATACACGTCTCTGCAATAAACAGAGAGGATGTGTACCCGGAGAACAACAGGGGAGGCACTGACGAAATATATGCGTCGGATCCGGAGCAAAGCATATGGGAAAATAAACCCAATCTACACATACTCGGGCTGTCCATGGATAGCGTTGGACAATTCGAAAGAATCAAGGTTATAAATATGCAAATGCATGCATATTTATAACTATGACGCTTTCGAATGGGAGACACATATTGGTTACGCATACTGATGATTCAAGACACATATATAGCTAGCTATCAAGTTTCATCGGAATAGATCAAATAATTAATGGGGGAGGAGGACTTGTCATTTGTGCTCACCCACGAACGAAGGGGCAGAGCTCGTCAAACGCACGGCGAGGTCGTCGAACACCAAACCTCGCAGCGATGAAACAACTGCACATTTGAAACTACACGATCAACACAATTATATATGATGTTTTTCATAACAAAATCGAAAAATATACGACCTAACTAATAATTCACAAATATATGACCCCGTCGGCCTCAAGAAGGCCAAAGAACACCTTTTCGGGAGGTGTCGGTGGTCGAGGTGTCCTGTCGGTGTCGGGGTGCCGTGTCGGGGTCGGGGTGTTGTTTCGGGGTCGGGGGGTCGGGGTGTCGTGTCGATGTCGGGGTAGTGTTGTGTCGGTGTCGGGGTGTTGT
>NC_041384.1:718311630-718328249 GCF_002162155.2 Triticum dicoccoides
GCGGCGGCGAGTGGCGGTGGCGGCGGCGCGCGTATGGGAGCAGGGGAGAGAAAGAGAGAGAGAGAGGGCGCGGGGTGGGGGGCGCGCCGTTAGATATGTTAAATCTTTGCCGTCCGCCCCCCTTTGCCGTCCGCTTATTTGCTCTTTGCCGTCTGCTAGCAGACGGCAAAGAGGGGGGCCCGTTAAGTTTTTTTTAAGCAGCTCGTCAGTGGGGCCCCTCCCTCTTTGCCATCTGCTAGCAGACGACAAAGAATCTTTGCCGCCAGCTAGCGGACGGCAAAGAACTGGCTGATGGCAAAGGCTTTCTTTGCCATCAGCCAGTTGTTTGCCGTCTGCTTTTGGGTAGCTGATGGCAAAGAGCTTCTTTGCCATCTGCTAGCAGACGGCAAAGAGCTGGCAGATGGCAAAGTAGCTGATTCCAGTAGTGGAACACAAGTGAGTTGTGGGCGATATAAGTCATACTGCTTATCAGCATGTCATACTTTGGTTCAGCGGTATTGTTGGACGAAGCGGCCCGGACCCACATTACGCGTACGCTTACGCGAGACCGGTTCTCCCGACGTGCTTTGCACATAGGTGGCTTGCGGGTGACAGTTTCTCCAACTTTAGTTGAATCGAGTGTGGCTACGCCCGGTCCTTGCGAAGGTTAAAACAGCACCAACTTGACAAACTATCGTTGTGGTTTTGATGCGTAGGTAAGATTGGTTCTTGCTTAAACCCGTAGCAGCCACGTAAAACTTGCAACAACAAAGTAAAGGACGTCTAACTTGTTTTTGCAGGGCATGTTGTGATGTGATATGGTCAAGACATGATGCTAAATTTTATTGTATGAGATGATCATGTTTTGTAACCGAGTTATCGGCAACTGGCAAGAGCCATATGGTTGTCGCTTTATTGTATGCAATGCAATCGCGCTGTAATGCTTTACTTTATCACTAAGCGGTAGCGATAGTCGTGGAAGCATAAGATTGGCGAGACGACAACGATGCTACGATGAAGATCAAGGTGTCGCGCCGGTGACGATGGTGATCATGACGGTGCTTCGAAGATGGAGATCACAAGCACAAGATGATGATGGCCATATCATATCACTTATATTGATTGCATGTGATGTTTATCTTTTATGCATCTTATCTTGCTTAGATTTACGGTAGCATTATAAGATGATCTCTCAATAATTATCAAGAAGTGTTCTCCCTGAGTATGCACCGTTGTGAAAGTTCTTCGTGCTGAGACACCACGTGATGATCGGGTGTGATAGGCTCTACGTTCAAATACAACGGGTGCAAAATAGTTGCAACGCGGAATACTCAGGTTATACTTGACAAGCCAAGCATATACAAATATGGCCTCGGAACACGGAGACCGAAAGGTCGAGCGTGAATCATATAGTAGATATGATCAACATAGTGATGTTCACCAATGAAACTACTCCATCTCACGTGATGATCGGACATGGTTTAGTTGATTTGGATCACGTAATCACTTAGAGGATTAGATGGATGTTTATCTAAGTGGGAGTTCTTAAGTAATATGATTAATTGAACTTAAATTTATCATGAACTTAGTCCTGGTTGTATTTTGCAAATTATGTTGTAGATCAATAGCTCGCGTTGTTGCTTCCCTGTGTTTATTTTGATATGTTCCTAGAGAAAATTGTGTTGAAAGATGTTAGTAGCAATGATGCGGATTGGATCCGTGATCTGAGGTTTATCATCATTGCTGCACAGAAGAATTATGTCCTTGATGCACCGCTAGGTGACGGACCTATTGAAGGAGCAGGTGCAGACGTTATGAACGTTTGGCTAGCTCAATATGATGACTACTTGATAGTTTAGTGCACCATGCTTAATGGCTTAGAATCAGGACTTCAAAGATGTTTTGAACGTCATGGAGCATATGAGATGTTCCAGGAGTTGAAGTTAATATTTCAAGCAAATACCCGAGTTGAGAGATATGAAGTCTCCAACAAGTTCTATAGCTAAAAGATGGAGGAGAATCGCTCAACTAGTGAGCATGTGCCCAGATTATCTGAGTACTACAATCGCTTGAATCAAGTGGGAGTTAATCTTCCAGATAAGATAGTGATTGACAGAATTCTCTAGTCACCATCACCAAGTTAGTAGAACTTCGTGATGAACTATGATATGCAAGGGATAACGGAAATGATTCCCAAGCTCTTCGTAATGCGGAAATTGACATAGGTAGAAATCGAGAAAAACATCAAGTGTTGATGGTAGACAAGACCACTAGTTTCAAGAAAAGGGCAGAGGGAAGAAGGGGAACTTCAAGAAGAACAGCAAGCAAGTTGCTGCTCAAGTGAAGAAGCCCAAGTCTGGTCCTAAGCCTGAGACTAAGTGTTTCTACTTCAAAAGGGACTGGTCACTGGAAGCGGAACTACCCCAAGTGATTGGCAGATAAGAAGGATGGCAAAGTGAACATAAGTATATTTGATATACATGTTATTGATGTGTACTTTACTAGTGTTTATAGAAACCCCTCAGTATTTGATACTAGTTCAGTTGCTAAGATTAGTAACTCGAAACGGGAGTCGCAGAATAAACAGAGACTAGTTAAGGGTGAAGTGATGATGTGTGTTGCAAGTGGTTGCAAGATTGATATGATCATCATCGCACACTCCCTATACTTTCGGGATTAGTGTTGAACCTGAATAAGTGTTATTTGGTGTTTGCGTTAAGCATGAATATGATTTGATCATGTTTATTGTAACACGGTTATTCATTTAAGTAAGAGAATAAATTGTTGTTCTGTTTACATGAATAAAACCTTATATGGTTACACACCCAATGAAAATAGTTCGTTGGATCTCGATCGTAGTGATACACATAATCATAATATTGAAACCAAAAGATGCAAAGTTAATAATGATAGTGCAACTTATTTGTAGCACTGCTGTTTAGGTCATATTGGTGTAAAGCGCATGAAGAAACTCCATGCTGATGGGATTTTGGAATCACTTGATTATGAATCACTTGATACTTGCGAACCATGCCTCATGGGCAAGATGACTAAGACTCCGTTCTCCGGAGCGAGCAACTGACTTAATGAAAATAATACATACTGATGTATGCGGTCCAATGAGTGTTAAGGCTCACGGCAAGTATCGTTATTTTCTGAACTTCACAGATGATTTGAGCAGATATGGGTATACCTACTTGATGAAACATAAGTCTGAAACATTTGAAAAGTTCAAAGAATTTCAGAGTGAAGTGGAAAATCATCGTGACAAGAAAATAAAGTTTCTATGATGTGATCGCGGAGACAAATATTTGAGTTACGAGTTTGGTCTTCAATTAAAACAATGTGGAATAGTTTCACAAACTCATGCCACATGGAACACCACAGCATAATGGTGTGTCCGAACGTCATAACCGTACTTTATTGGATATAGTGCAATCTATGATGTCTCTTACCGATCTAGCACTATCGTTTTGGGGTTATGCATTAGAGACAGCTGCATTCACGTTAAAAGGGCACCATCTAAATCTGTTGAGACGACACCGTATGAACTGTGGTTTGGCAAGAAACCAAAGTTGTCGTTTCTTAAAGTTTGGGGTTGCAATGCTTATGTGAAAAAGTTTCATCCTGATAAGCTCAAACCCAAATCGGAAAAGTGTGTCTTCATAGGATACCCAAAAAGTTACTGTTGGGTACACCTTCTATCACAGATCCAAAGGCAAGACATTCATTGCTAAGAATGGATCCTCTCTAGAGAAGGAGGTTCTCTCGAAAGAAGTGAGTGGGAGGAAAGTAAAACTTGATAAGGTAATTGTACCTTCTCCCTGTTGGGTTTCGTAGTAATTTCAAAAAATTTCCTACGCACATGCAAGATATGGTGATGCATAGCAACGAGAGGGGAGAGTTTTGTCTACGTACCCATGCAGACCGACTGCGGAAGCGTTGACACAACGTAGAGGAAGTAGTCGTACGTCTTCATGATCCAACCGATCAAGCACCGAAACTACGACACCTCCGAGTTCGAGCATACGTTCAGCTCGATGACGATCCCCGGACTCCGATCCAGCCAAGGGGCGGGGAAGAGTTCCGTCAGCACGACGGTGTGGTGACGATCTTGATGTACTACAGCAGCAGGGCTTCGCCTAAACTCCGCTACAGTATTATCGAGGACTATGGTGGCTGGAGGCGCCGCACACGGCTAAGGAATAGATCACGTGGATCAACTTGTGTGTTCTTTGGGGTGCCCTGCCTCTGTATATAAAGGACTAGAGGGGGGAGGCTGGCCGGCCAAGGGAGGGCGCGCCAGGAGAGTCCTACTCCCTCTGGGAGTAGGATCCCCCCCCCCAATCCTAGTTGGAATAGGATTCCTTGAGGGGGGAAAGAGAGAGAGGGGGCCGGCCACCTCTCCTAGTACAAATAGGACTAGGGGAAGGGGGGAGGCGCACAGCCACCTCGGGCTGCCCCTTTCTCCTTTCCACTAAAGCCCACTAAGGCCCATATAGCTCCCGGGGGGGGTTCCGGTAACCTCCCGGTACTCTGGTAAAATCCCGATTTCACCCGGAACACTTCCAATATCCAAACATAGGCTTCCAATATATCAATCTTTACGTCTCGACCATTTCGAGACTCCTCGTCATGTCCGTGATCACATCCAGGACTCCGAACAACCTTCGGTACATCAAAATGTATAAACTCATAATATAACTGTCATCGTAACCTTAAGCGTGCGGACCCTACGGGTTCGAGAACAATGTAGACATGACCGAGACACGTCTTCGGTCAATAACCAATAGCGGGACCTGGATGCCCATATTGGCTCCTACATATTCTACTAATATCTTTATCGGTCAGAACGCATAACAACATACGTTGTTCCCTTTGTCATCGGTATGTTACTTGCCCGAGATTCGATCGTCGGTATCCAATACCTAGTTCAATCTCGTTACCGGAAAGTCTCTTTACTCGTTCCGTAATACATCATCTCACAACTAACATATTAGTTGTAATGCTTGCAAGGCTTATGTGATGTGCATTACCGAGAGGGCCCAGAGATACCTCTCCGACAATCGGAGTGACAAATCCTAATCTCGAAATACGCCAACCCAACATGTACCTTTGGAGACACCTGTAGTACTCCTTTATAATCACCCAGTTACGTTGTGACATTTGGTAGTACCCAAAGTGTTCCTCCGATAAACGGGAGTTGCATAATCTCATAGTTATAGGAACATGTATAAGTCATGAAGAAAGCAATAGCAACATACTAAACGATCGGGTGCTAAGCTAATGGAATGGGTCATGTCAATCAGATCATTCAACTAATGATGTGACTTCGTTAATCAAATAACAACTCTTTGTCCATGGTTAGGAAACATAACCATCTTTGATTAACGAGCTAGTCAAGTAGAGGCATACTAGTGACACTCTGTTTGTCTATGTATTCACACATGTATTATGTTTCCGGTTAATACAATTCTAGCATGAATAATAAACATTTATCATGATATAAGGAAATAAATAATAACTTTATTATTGCCTCTAGGGCATATTTCCTTCAGTCTCCCACTTGCACTAGAGTCAATAATCTAGATCACATCACCATGTGATTAACATCGATAGTTCACATCATCATGTGATTAACACCCATAGTTCACATCGCCATGTGACCAATACCCAAAGGGTTTACTAGATTCAGTAATCTAGTTCACATCGCTATGTGATTAACACCCAAAGAGTACTAAGGTGTGATCATGTTTTGCTTGTGAGAGAATCTTAGTCAACGGGTCTGCCACATTCAGATCCGCATGTATTTTGCAAATTTCTATGTCAACAATGCTCTGCATGGAGCTACTCTAGCTAATTGCTCCCACTTTCAATATGTATCTAGACCGAGACTTAGAGTCATCTAGATTAGTGTCAAAACTTGCATCGACGTAACCCTTTATGACGAACCTTTTTTTTCACTTCCATAATCGAGAAACATATCCTTATTCCACTAAGGATAATTTTGACCGCTGTCCAGTGATCTACTCCTAGATCACTATTGTACTCCCTTGCCAAACTCAGTGGTATGGTATGCAATAGATCTGGTACACAGCATGGCATACTTTATAGAACCTATGACCAAGGCATAGGGAATGGCATTCATTCTCTTTCTATCTTCTGCTGTGGTCGGGCTTTGAGTTTTACTCAATTTCACACCTTGTAACATAGGCAAGAAACTCTTTCTTTGACTGTTCCATTTTGGACTACTTCAAAATCTTGTCAAGGTATGTATTTATTGAAAAAACTTATCAAGCGTCTTGATCTATCTCTATAGATCTTGATGCTCAATATGTAAGCAGCTTCACCGAAGTCTTTCTTTGAAAAACTCCTTTCAAACACTCCTTTATGCTTTACAAAATAATTCTACATTATTTCCGATCAACAATATGTCATTCACATATACTTATCAGAAATGTTGTAGTGCTCCCACTCACTTTCTTGTAAATACAGGCTTCACCGCAAGTCTGTATAAAACTATATGCTTTGATCAACTCATCAAAGCGTATATTCCAACTCCGAGATGCTTGTACCAGTCCATAGATGGATTGCTGGAGCTTGCATATTTTGTTAACACCTTTAGGATCGACAAACCTTCTAGTTGCATTGTATACAACTCTTCTTTAATAAATCCATTAAGGAATGCAGTTTTGTTTATCCATTTGCTAGATTTCATAAAATGTGGCAATTGCTAACATGATTCGAACAGACTTAAGCATAGATACGAGTGAGAAACTCTCATCGTAGTCAACACCTTGAACTTGTCGAAAACCTTTTGCGACAATTCTAGCTTTGTAGATAGTAACACTACTATCAGCGTCCGTCTTCCTCTTGAAGATCCATTTATTTTCTATGGCTTGCCGGTCATCGGGCAAATCCATCAAAGTCCATACTTTGTTCTCATACATGGATCATATCTCAGATTTCATGGCCTCAAACCATTTTGCGGAATCTGGGCTCATCATCGCTTCCTCATAGTTCGCAAGTTCGTCATGGTCTAGTAACATGACTTCCAGAACAGGATTACCGTACCACTCTGGTCCGGATCTCACTCTGGTTTACCTACGAGATTTGGTAGTAACTTGATCTGAAGTTTCATGATCATCATCATTAGCTTCCTCACTAATTGGTGTAGTAGTCACAGGAACAGATTTCTGTGATGAACTACTTTCCAATAAGGGAGAAGGTACAATTACCTTATCAAGTTCTACTTTCCTCCCACTCACTTCTTTCGAGAGAAACTCCTTCTCTAGAAAGGATCCATTATAAGCAACAAATATCTTGCCATAGGATCTGTGATAGAAGGTGTACCCAACAGTCTCCTTTTGGGTATCCTATGAAGACATATTTCTCCGATTTGGTTTTGAGCTTATCAGCATGAAACTTTTTCACATAAGCATCACAACCCCAAACTTTAATAAACGACAACTTTGGTTTCTTGCTAAACCACACTTTAGATTGTGTTGTCTCAACGGACTTAGATGGTGCCCCTTTTTTTTAACGTGAATGTAGCTGTCTTTAATGCATAACCTCAAAAACGATAGTGGTAAATCGGTAAGAAACATCATAGATTTGCACTATATCTAATAAAGTACGGCTATGACGTTCGGACACACCATTATGTTGTGGTGTTCCGGGTGGCACGAATTTGTGAAACTATTCCACATTGTTTTAATTGAAGACCAAACTCGTAACTCAAATATTTGTCTCCGTGATCAGATCGTAGAAACCTTATTTTCTTGTTACGATGATTCTCCACTTCACTCTGAAATTCTTTGAACTTTTCAAATGTTTCAGACTTATGTTTCATCAAGTAGATATACTCATATCTGCTCAAATCATCTGTGAAGATCAGAAAATAATGATACCTATCGCGAGCCTCAATATTCATCGGACCACATACATCAGTATGTATGATTTCCAACAAATCTGTTGCTCGCTCCATTGTTCCGAAGAACAGAGTCTTAGTCATCTTGCCCATGAGGCATGGTTCGCAAGCATCAACTGATTCATAATCAAGTGATTCCAAAAGCCCATCAGCAGGGAGTTTCTTCATGCGCTTTACACCAATATGACCTAAACGGCGGTGCAACAAATAAGTTGCACTATCATTATTAACTTTGCATCTTTTGGTTTCAATATTATGATCATGTGTATAACTATGATCGAGATCCAACGAACTATTTTCATTGGGTGTGTAACCATATAAGGTTTTATTCACGTAAACAGAACAACAATTTATTCTCTTACTTAAATGAATAGTCGTATTACAATAAATATGATCAAATCATATTCATGCTCAACATAAACACCAAATAACACTTATTTAGGTTCAACACTAATCCCGAATTTATAGGGAGTGTGTGATGATGATCATATTAATCTTGGAACCACTTCCAACACACATCGTCACTTCACCCTTAACTAGTCTCTGTTTATTCTGCAACTCCTGTTTCGAGTTAATAATCTTAGCAACTGAACTAGTATCAAATACTGAGGGTTTGCTATAAACACTAGTAAAGTACACATCAATAACATGTATATCAAATATACTTATGTTCACTTTGCCATCCTTCTTATCCGCCAATCACTTGGGGTAGTTCCACTTCCAGTGACCAGTCCCTTTGCAGTAGAAGCACTTAGTCTCAGGCTTAGGACCAGACTTGGGCTTCTTCACTTGAGCAGCAACTTGCTTGCTGTTCTTCTTGAAGTTCCCCTTCTTCCCTCTACCCTTTTCTTGAAACTAGTGGTCTTGTCAACCATCAACACTTGATTTTTTCTTGATTTCTACCTTCATTGATTTCAACATCACGAAGAGCTTGGGAGTTGTTTTCGTTATCCCTTGCATATTATAGTTCATCACAAAGTTCTACTAACTTGGTGATGGTGACTAGAGAATTCTGTCAATCACTATCTTATCTGGAAGATTAACTCCCACTTGATTCAAGCGATTGTAGTACCCAGACAATCTGAGCACATGCTCACTAGTTGAGCGATTCTCCTCCATATTTTAGCTATAGAACTTGTTGGAGACTTCATATCTCTCAACTCGGGTATTTGCTTTGAAATATTAACTTCAACTCCTGGAACATCTCATATGGTCCATGACGTTCAAAACATCTTTGAAGTCCCGATTCTAAGCCGTTAAGCATGGTGCACTAAACTATCAAGTAGTCATCATGTTGAGCTAGCCAAACGTTCATAATGTCTGCATCTGCTCCTGCAATAGGTCTGTCACCTAGCGATGCATCAAGGACATAATTTTTCTGTGCAGTAATGAGGATAAACCTCCTATCACGGATCCAATCCGCATTATTGCTACTAACATCTTTCAACATAGTTTTTCTCTAGGAACATATCAAAATAAACACAGGGAAGCAACAACGTGAGCTATTGATCTACAACATGATTTGCAAAATACTACCAGGACTAAGTTCATGATAAATTCAAGTTCAATTAATCATATTACTTAAGAACTCCCACTTAGATAGACATCTCTCTAATCCTCTAAGTGATCACGTGATCCAAATCAACTAAACCATAACCGATCATCACGTGAAATGGATTAGTTTTCAATGGTGAACATCATTATGTTGATCATATCTACTATATGATTCACGCTCGACCTTTCGGTCTCCGTGTTCCGAGGCCATATCTGCATATGCTAGGCTCGTCAACTTTAACCTGAGTATTCTGCGTGTGCAAAACTGGCTTGCACCCATTGTAGATGGACGTAGAGCTTATCACACCCGATCATCACGTGGTGTCTGGGCACGACGAACTTTGGCAACGGTGCATACTCAGGGAGAACACTTCTTGATAATTTAGTGAGAGATCATCTTATAATGCTACCGTCAATCAAAGCAAGATAAGATGCATAAAAAGATAAACATCACATGCAATCAATATAAGTGATATGATATGGCCATCATCATCTTGTGCTTGTGATCTCCATCTCCGAAGCACTGTCATGATCACCATCGTCACCGGCGCGACACCTTGATCTCCATCGTAGCATCGTTGTCGTCTCGCCAATCTTATGCTACCACGACTATCACTACTGTTTAGTAATAAAGTAAAGCATTACATCGCGATTGCATTGCATACAATAAAGCGACAACCATATGGCTCCTGCCAGTTGCCGATAACTCGGTTACAAAACATGATCATCTCATACAATAAAATTCAGCATCATGCCTTGACCATATCACATCACAACATGCCCTGCAAAAACAAGTTAGACGTCCTCTACTTTGTTGTTGCAAGTTTTACGTGGCTGCTACGGGCTTAAGCAAGAACCAATCTCACCTACGCATCAAAACCACAACGATAGTTTGTCAAATAGAGTCCATTTTAACCTTCGCAAGGACCGGGCGTAGCCACACTTCGTTTAACTAAAGTTCGAGAGACAGTCGCCCGCAAGCCACCTATGTGCAAAGCACGTCGGGGGAACCGGTCTCGCGTAAGCGTACGCTCAATGTTGGTCCGGGTCGTCTCGTCCAACAATGCCGCCGAACCAAAGTATGACATGCTGGTAGGCAGTATGACTTATATCGCCCACAACTCACTTGTGTTCTACTCGTGCATATAACATCAACATAAATAACCTAGGCTCGGATGCCACTGTTGGGTTTCGTAGTAATTTCAAAAAAATTCCTACACACACGCAAGATCATGATGATGCATAGCAACGAGAGGGGAGAGTGTTGTCTACGTACCCACGCAGACCGACTGCGGAAGCGTTGACACAACGTAGAGGAAGTAGTCGTACGTCTTCACGATCCAACCGATCAAGCACCGAAACTATGGCACCTCCGAGCTCGAGCACACGTTCAGCTCGATGACGATCCCCGGACTCCGATCCAGCAAAGTGTCGGGGAAGAGTTCCGTCAGCACGACGGCGTGGTGACGGTCTTGATGTACTACAGCAGCAGGGCTTCGCCTAAACTCCGCTATAGTATTATCGAGGACTATGGTGGCTGGAGGCGCCGCACACGGCTAAAGAATAGATCACGTGGATCAACTTGTGTGTTCTTTGGGGTGCCCTGCCTGTGTATATAAAGGACTAGAGGGGGGAGGCGGGCCGGCCAAGGGAGGGCGCGCCAGGAGAGTCCTACTCCCTCTGGGAGTAGGATTCCCCCCCCCCAATCCTAGTTGGAATAGGATTCCTTAAGGGGGGAAAGAGAGAGAGGGGGCCGGCCACCTCTCCTAGTCCAAATAGGACTAGGGGAATGGGGGAGGCGCACAGCCACCTTGGGCTGCCCCTTTCTCCTTTCCACTAAAGCCCACTAAGGCCCATATAGCTCCCGGGGGGTCCCGGTAACCTCTCGGTACTCCGGTAAAATCCCGATTTCACCCGGAACACTTCCGATATCCAAACATAGGCTTCCAATATATCAATCTTTACGTCTCGACCATTTCGAGACTCCCCGTCATGTCCGTGATCACATCCGGGACTCCGAACAACCTTCGGTACATCAAAATGTATAAACTCATAATATAACTGTCATCGTAACCTTAAGCGTGCGGACCCTACGGGTTCGAGAACAATGTAGACATGACCGAGACACGTCTCCGGTCAATAACCAATAGTGGGACCTGGATGCCCATATTGGCTCCTACATATTCTACGAAGATCTTTATCGGTCAGACCGCATAACAACATACGTTGTTCCTTTGTCATCGGCATGTTACTTGCCCGAGATTCGATCGTCGGTATCCAATACCTAGTTCAATCTCGTTACCGGCAAGTCTCTTTACTCGTTCCGTAATACATCATCTCACAACTAACATATTAGTTGTAATGCTTGCAAGGCTTATGTGATGTGCATTACCGAGAAGGCCCAGAGATACCTCTCCGACAATCGGAGTGACAAATCCTAATCTCGAAATACGCCAACCCAACATGTACCTTTGGAGACACCTGTAGTACTCCTTTATAATCACCCAGTTACGTTGTGACGTTTGGTAGTACCCAAAGTGTTCCTCCGGTAAACGGGAGTTGCATAATCTCATAGTTATAGGAACATGTATAAGTCATGAAGAAAGCAATAGCAACATACTAAACGATCGGGTGCTAAGCTAATGGAATGGGTCATGTCAATCAGATCATTCAACTAATGATGTGACCTCGTTAATCAAATAACAACTCTTTGTCCATGGTTAGGAAACATAACCATCTTTGATTAACGAGCTAGTCAAGTAGAGGCATACTAGTGACACTCTGTTTGTCTATGTATTCACACATGTATTATGTTTCCGGTTAATACAATTCTAGCATGAATAATAAACATTTATCATGATATAAGGAAATAAATAATAACTTTATTATTGCCTCTAGGGCATATTTCCCTCACTCCCTTATTGGAAAGTAGTTCATCACATAAATCTGTTCCTGTGACTACTACACCAATTAGTGAGGAAGCTAATGATAATGATCATGTAACTTCAGATCAAGTTACTACCGAATCTCGTAGGTAAACCAGAGTGAGATCCGCACCAGAGTGGTACGGTAATCCTGTTCTGGAGGTCATGCTACTTGACCATGACGAACCTACGAACTATGAAGAAGCGATGGTGAGCCCAGATTCCGCAAAATGGCTTGAGGCCATGAAATCTGAGATGGGATCCATGTATGAGAACAAAGTATGGACTTTGGTTGACTTGCCCGATGATCAGCAAGCAATTGAGAATAAATGGATCTTCAAGAGGAAGACGGACGCTGATAGTAGTGTTACTATCTACAAAGCTAGAATTGTTGCAAAAGGTTTTCGACGAGTTCAAGGTGTTGACTACGATGAGAGTTTCTCACTCGTATCTATGCTTAAGTCTGTCCGAATCATGTTAGCAATTGCCGCATTTTATGAAATCTGGCAAATGGATAAACAAAACTGCATTCCTTAATAGATTTATTAAAGAAGAGTTGTATATGATACAACCAGAAGGTTTTGTCAATCCTAAAGGTGCTAACAAAATATGCAAGCTCCAGCGATCCATCTATGGACTCGTGCAAGCATCTCGGAGTTGGAATATACGCTTTGATAAGTTGATCAAAGCATATAGTTTTATACAGACTTGCGATGAAGCCTGTATTTACAAGAAAGTGAGTGGGAGCACTACAACATTTCTGATAAGTATATGTGAATGAAATATTGTTGATCAGAAATAATGTAGAATTATTCTGCAAAGCATAAACGAGTTTTTGAAAGGAATTTTCCAAAGAAAGACCTCGGTGAAGCTGCTGACATATTGAACATCAAGATCTATGGAGATAGATCAAGACGCTTGATAAGTTTTTTTCAATGAGTACATACCTTGACAAGATTTTGAAGTAGTTCAAAATAGAACAGTCAAAGAAAGAGTTCTTGTTTGTGTTACAAGGTGTGAAATTGAGTAAGACTCAAAACCCGACCACAACAGAAGATAGAAAGAGAATGAAAGTCATTCCCTATGCCTCAGCCATAGGTTCTATAAAGTATGCCATGCTATGTACCAGATCTATTGTATACCCTACACTTATTTTGGCAAGGTAGTACAATAGTGATCTAGGAGTAGATCACTGGATAGCGGTCAAAATTATCCTTAGTGGAATAAGGATATGTTTCTCGATTATGGAGGTGACAAAAAGGTTCGTCGTAAAGGGTTACGTGGATGCAAGTTTTGACACTAATCCAGATGACTCTAAGTCTCAATCTGGATACATATTGAAAGTGGAAGCAATTAGCTAGAGTAGCTCTGTGCAGAGGATTGTTGACATAGAAATTTGCAAAATACATACGGATCTGAATGTGGCAGACCCGTTGACTAAAATTCTCTCACAAGCAAAACATGATCACACCTTAGTACTCTTTGGGTGTTAATCACATAAATGATGTGAACTAGATTATTGACTCTAGTAAACCCTTTGGGTATAGGTCACATGACGATGTGAACTATGGGTGTTAATCACATGGTGATGTGAACTCTTAGTGTTGAATCACATGGCGATGTGAACTAGATTATTGACTCTAGAGCAAGTGGGAGACTGAAGGAAATATGCCCTAGAGGCAATAATAAAGTTATTATTTATTTCCTTATATCATGATAAATGTTTATTATTCATTCTAGAATTGCATTAACCGGAAACATAATACATGTGTGAATACATAGACAAACAGAGTGTCACTAGTATGCCTCTACTTGACTAGCTCGTTAATCGAAGATGGTTATGTTTCCTAACCATAAACAAAAGAGTTGTTATTTGATTAACGGGATCACATCATTAGGAGAATGATGTGATTGACATGACCCATTCCATTAGCTTAGCACCCGATCATTTAGTATGTTGCTATTGCTTTCTTCATGACTTATACATGTTCCTATGACTATGAGATTATGCAACTCCCATTTGCCGGAGGAACACTTTGTGTGCTACCAAACGTCACAACATAACTGGGTGATTATAAAGGAGCTCTACAGATGTCTCCAAAGGTACATGTTGGGTTGGCGTATTTCGAGATTAGGATTTGTCACTCCGATTGTCGGAGAGGTATCTCTGGGCCCTCTCGGTAATACACATCACATAAGCCTTGCAAACATTGCAACTAATGAGTTAGTTGTGAGATGATGTATTACGGAACGAGTAAAGAGACTTGCCGGTAACGAGATTGAACTAGGTATTAAGATACCGACGAGCGAATCTCTGGCAAGTAACATACCGATGACAAAGGGAACAACGTATGTTGTTATGTGGTCTGACCGATAAAGATCTTCATAGAATATGTAGGAGCCAATATGGGCATCCAGGTCCCGCTATTGGTTATTGACCGGAGACGTGCCTCGGTCATGTCTACATTGTTCTCGAACCGTAGGGTCCGCACGCTTAAGGTTTCGATGACAGTTATATTATGAGTTTATGAGTTTTGATGTACCGAAGGAGTTCGGAGTAACGGATGAGATCGGGGACATGACAAGGAGTCTCGAAATGGTCGAGACGTAAAGATCGATATATTGGACGACCATATTCGGACATCGGAAAGGTTCCGAGTGATTCGGGTATTTTTTGGAGTACCGGGTAGTTACGGGAGAAGCAATGGGCCTTGATGGGCTTTAGTGGGAAGAGGAGAAAGGGCCAAGGGGCTGTTGCGCCCCCCCTCCCCTCTGGTCCGAATTGGACTAGGGAAAAGGGGGCCGGCCACCTTTCCTTCCCCTCTACTTCCTTCTCCCTTCCTCCCCTCTTGGTGGACTCCTGCTAGGACTTGGAGTCCTAGTAGGACTCCACATCCTGGCCGCACCAATTGCCTTGGCCGGCCTCCTCCTCCTCCATCCTTTATATACTGAGGCAAGGGGCACCCCATGAACAGAAGTTGATCTTCGTGATCGTTCCTTAGCCGTGTGCGGTGCCCCCCTCCACCATATTCCACCTCGGTCATATTGTAGCGGTGCTTAGGCGAAGCCCTGCGACCGTAGAACATCAAGATCGTCACCACGCCGTCGTGCTGACGGAACTCCTCCCTGACGCTTTGCTGGATCGGAGCCCGGGGATCGTCATCGAGCTGAACGTGTGCTCGAACTCGGAGGTGCCGTAGTTTCGGTACTTGATCGGTCGGGCCGTGGAGACGTACGACTACATCAACCAAACGCTTCCGTTGTTGATCTACAAGGGTACGTAGATCACACTCTCCCCTCTCGTTGCTATGCATCACCATGATCTTGCGTGTGCGTAGGAAATTTTTTGAAATTACTACGTTCCCCAACAACCCTCTCTGCTCTTTCGCGCATGCTATGCGGGTGATATGATGTTACCATGCCAAGTTTCAACATTTTCAGGATTTATTTTGTAGTGATTTTTAATTTCACGGTCATTTAGCTCTCTAAACAATTAGGTAAATGACCGAAAAACAACAAATGATGTCAGAACATGTTGGAAATTGATGACGTCACTTTGAATGCTGCATACTGAACACAAAAGAAGTCCGGAGATCAAATAAGTTTAAAAAACATTGAAGTGACAGTGTAACAGATGAGTTCTCGTCCGAAACTCTGATACTCCAAAAGAGTATGTCCAGTTTGTACACGAAGTGCGTCCAGTTTTTGCCGTGACCCTCTCTACTCTTTCGCGCATGCTACGCGGGTGATATGATGATACCATGCCAAGTTTCAACATTTTTAGGATTCATTTTGTATTGATTTTCAATCTCACGGTCATTTAGCTCTCTAAACAATTAGGTAAATGACCGAAAAGCTACAAATGATACCAGAACATGTTGAAAATTGATAACGTCGCTTCTAATGCTGCATACTAAACACAAAAGAAGTCCGGAGTTCAAATAAGTTTAAAAAACATTGAAGTGGCCGTATAACAGATGAGTTCTCGTCCGAAACCCTGATACTCCGAAAGAATATGTCCAGTTTGTACACGAAGTGCGTCCAGTTTTTGCCGTGACCCTCTCTACTCTTTCGCGCATGCTATGCGGGTGATATGATGATACCATGCCAAGTTTCAATATTTTCAGGATTCATTTTGTAGTGATTTTCAATTTCACGGTCATTTAGCTCTCTAAACAATTAGGTAAATGACCGAAAAACAACAAATGATGTCAGAACATGTTGGAAATTGA
>NC_041384.1:718328561-718367929 GCF_002162155.2 Triticum dicoccoides
GATGTCAGAAATGTTGGAAATTGATGATGTCGCTTTGAATGCTGCATACTAAACACAAAAGAAGTCCGGAGTTCAAATAAGTTTAAAAAACATTGAAGTGGCCATGTAACAGATGAGTTCTCGTCCGAAACCCTGATACTCAGAAAGAGTTTGTCCAGTTTGTACACGAAGTGCGTCCAGTTTTTGCCGTGACCCTCTCTACTCTTTCGTGCATGCTATGCGGGTGATATGATGATACCATGCCAAGTTTCAACATTTTCAGGATTCATTTTGTAGTGATTTTCAATTTCATGGTCATTTAGCTCCCTAAACAATTAGGTAAATGACCGAAAAACAACAAATGATGTCAGAACATGTTGGAAATTGATGACGTCGATTTGAATGCTGCATACTAAACACAAAATAAGTTTGAGTTCAAATAAGTTTAAAAAACATTAAAGTGGCCATGTAACAGATGAGTTCTCATCCGAAACCCTGATACTCTGAAAGAGTTTGTCCAGTTTGTACACGAAGTGCGTCCAGTTTTTGCCGTGACCATCTCTACTATTTCGCGCATGCTATGCGGGTGATATGATGATACCATGCCAAGTTTCAACATTTTTAGGATTCATTTTGTAGTGATTTTCAATTTCACGGTCATTTAGCTCTCTAAACAATTAGGTAAATGACCGAAAAACAACAAATGATGTCAGAACATGTTGAAAATTGATGACGTCGCTTTGAATGCTGCATACTGAACACAAAAGAAGTCCGGAGTTCAAATAAGTTATTAAAAATAAAAAAGAGGTGCAATGTTGGTTAATTTGCTTCAAGCCATTCGGAATAGTGTAGACTGCACTACACATAGCTCAGTGCAATCTATGCTATTCCGCAAGGCTTGAAGCTAATCAACATGTAGGTGAGCATTGCAGCTCTTCGTCATTGTCTGTGCACTCACGACTTATAAACCGCTCATACTGCCTCTCTCTTGGCGAGGTGGGACTAAAAATCAGCTTACAAAGAAACTCTAGTACCGGTTAATGGCATGAACCGGTACTAAAGGTCTTCGTGGTGGCCCCAGACTGACCATAGCCTGACAACCTTATTAGTACCGGTTCGTGGCATGAACCGGTACTAAAGGTTACCCACGAACCGGTACTAATGATGCCCGCCCGCCTAACCGTTGGAACCGGCACTAATGGTCACATTAGTGCCGGCTCAAATTCAAATCGGCACTAATGTGCTTCACATTTGACCCTTTTTCTACTAGTGCTAGTCCGTTTCTTGCGTTGAATATGCACCTCATTGAGAATAATGATCGATGTTGAACTCTATGGCAAGAAGATGAAATTCATTTGAATCTTTTTTAGATCAACAGGGAGGAGGAAATTGGTTTGATTCTTCAGGGTTTACTTTTACGAGGCCCAAGTGAGAAGTGACTCGGTGCGTTAATTATATATATACTCCCATATATTTGTTGTATGTGTTTGTTTTTGCGAGAAAACTTCAAATCTATTCATCCTCGATCATGACAGTTCAACGGACAACATAAATGAGAAAAATTACATCCAGACCAGTAGACCATCTAGCGACGACTACAAACACTGAAGCAAGCCAAAGACGAGCCGCCGTCATTGCCCCTCCTTCACTGGAGTCAGTCAAAACTTTTCGGGGACCCTTTGAATAGGGGATTAGTAGGCTAATCGGCAAGTTAATCGACCATTTAATCAATTAACGGATAATTTATCGGGTAATCGGCTACTCGGGGACCCTATGAGTAGGGGATTAATAGGCTAATCGACAAGTTAATCGACCATTTAATCAATTAATCGGACAATTTATCGAGTAATCGGCTACTCGGGGACCATATGGGTAGGGATTAATCGGCAAGTTAACTGATTAATCGGATGAATTTTTGAACAGGGGTTGTAGTAGGCAGTCGGAAGGGGAGCCTTGGCGCAGTGGTAAAGCTGCTGCCTTGTGACCATGAGGTCATGGGTTCAAGTCCTGGAAACAGCCTCTTACAGAAATGTAGGGAAAGGCTGCGTACTATAGACCCAAAGTGGTCGGACCCTTCCCTGGACCCAGCGCAAGCGGGAGCTACATGCACCAGGTTGTAGTAGGCAGTCGATAAGTCGTCGTACTAAGAGCCCATAGGACCAACGCGGCAGATCAGCAACCATAGCCGATGCAGAGTAGTGTAGATCGAAAGGATCTAACGTGAAGACACACATACGTAGATGAAGTACGACCAGATCCGAGCAAATCCACCAAGGACGGATTGGGAGACACATCTCCAGTTCTCCACACACCCACCAACAATGCTAGACACACCACAAGGACAGGTGCTAGAAGGGAAGAACCTTATTCTATCTTCAAGGAGCTGTCCTCGTCTCATCTTCCTGAACAGGACACAAACCCTAACAAAACTTAAAAAAAAACATCGGGAAACAATGCCTCCTGCCGGCAAGGGCCGGTATCCACCATGTCGCCGTGATCCTAAGGTCACTGAAGACGAGACGAGTCTGTAGTGCCTGCGGGATACAGTGGAACCCTAGACTTTTTCTTAGGGGACGAGACGGACCGGCCACACGCGTCACGCGACAAGGTCATGCGAGTGGCATATTGTGAAGTTAAGGAAGCTGGTTACACGTATAAAAAAACTTGTTGCTGACTAGAAAACAACAGCACATGATCGATCACATGGACGTTGTATCGCGTGTAACGCGCAGATCTTATTAAACTAAAAACTGTGCCACCTTTCACGCCTTCACTGCCTGATCAATGCAAGTGATAGTACGACTATTGTCGATCAATGCTGCTACTCCGTTGAAGATATGCACAACGGCCCGCGACCAGTGGTCAGCCGTAGAAAAACCGACCGCATGCACATGCAAAAATCCAGTCCGAATCCACCAAAATCTCCAAAAACAGCTGTTGCCCGGGCGGAGGAAACTAGAGTACTACACGAGAGCGGAGGCGTGACGAGTCGCGAGCGTAGGCAGTACGCCATGCAGGAAGCTCCTAGCTGAATCTACGTACATAGCTTCCGGCTTTGACGGATTTTTGTCCTCGTAGTGACCGTCGGTTGTGTCGGCCGCCGGCCGCGGTCTAATTTATCCGGTGTTTTCCACGGTGGTGACTCATACTCGTAGTACAATCAACTTTCTGGATGCGTGGTAGACTGCATGCATATCACCTTTTTCTTCCCGGATATTTCCGTAGATGCATGACTCGCGACGCAGACTTAGATACGCGTCTACACTGTGAAGAGTACGTACGTGTATGCATGTGGACAGCTGGTTTCGCAGAAGAGAAACCGCCCCCAACTAATGAAGCTGGATGAGAACAAGGTACATATACGCGGGAGAAACCAATAAACACTTAGCACGTGACAATGCAGATAGATCATCAGGCCTACGCTACGCGAAACTGGTCGTAGACATGCATGCCCCTCGCTGGCATGATGGGCCGTTTTCGTCGTCGCCCCGCCAAAAGACACACGAAACCGAAGCGCCTCCGTAAACTTGTTGTCGTCTCGCCTTTTAATAGGAGACGGCGAGGGTGGGTGGCGCCACCGCCAACGCCACCGGACAAACGGCCCCGCGCCAACGCGCTAGGCGACGACACCCGCATTAACCTGCTCGCTGGTCCGCACCGCACTCTGCCTCCCCCCCTTCCCTTCGTCCACGTGTTCCTCCCTTGCTCATTATCCGTGGATTAGTTTTCATTTTCTGGGATCCTCGACGGAGCACGACTTTGCTGCAGCTATGCGTGCGTGGCGTCTGGTGAGCACTGCCGTTTAGGCTGTTTTGACAGTTTAACATGGCGTTGATTTGCCCCCCTGCCGAACAAAACATCGACGGAGCTTTGCTTGCTTACTTTCACACGCATTTTCTGCGTACTACTACTAGTGCCAAGCATTAACGCACAAGGGGCCGCCCGGGTGGAGGACTGTTTGCATGCCCAGCTAGCAGCCATGGGATGCACCGCCCCACATGTCCGTGTACACACACGTCCACAGTGCACACAAGGAGGTTCACCCTCTTGTCTGCTTCGTTTTCCAGCCGGTAGCGAGTGGGCTTTAGCCTAGATTTTCAATGCGCCATGAAAAGGCAGTGCTCCTGCCGGTTCCTCAAAAAAAAAAAGATTTTCAATGCGCCCAGAAGCAGCCAGAAGAGGAGAGGGAAGCGGGGAGGGAGCAGAGGAGGAGGCCACGACGTGGTGTGTAGTGTAGCGTTGCGTTTTGTTTTGTTGCGGCGTCGTCGTCGCGTTGCGGTGTGCGGACGAACAACGAGGACACGCGTGCTTTATTATTCCACCTTCCCGCCACGCGAGGACAAGGCTCCTGCTACTACATTTATTGGGTGCGCCAAAAGCTATCGCCTATTATTAGCACAGTGCGTCACAGTCATCTGTTATTAGCCATTTCTTGATACTACTCCATGCATGTCAGTAAGAAAATTGAGAGCACGAAAGCATGGGCGTCGTAGCAGCTGACTTTCTAGCTAGTACGTGGTCTCCGGTCTGCCGTGGACGTGGTGGTGTCCCGTTCCCGCCTCTACCTAGTTGGCTAAACCACTCCACTAGATTTTTTATTACCGTGCCACAGTACTCCTACTCTAGCTAGTGTTCAAAGGAGGAGAATAGAAGCGGCACGGTGCGCTCTTTCACAGAAATTCTCCGGCCGCCTAGCGCCGTGCCAAGGCGCGGCGTGGGGTACAAGACAAGAGAGCGCCATCGAGATGGATGGGGACAAAGGACAGCCTCCCCCACGCCTTTTGTCGCGCCCCCGAAGTCCAAAATCCTCCGTTGCTTTCCTTCCTTCATTCGCTAGATACACCACCACCCACGTCCTCCTCCTCCTCCTTCTAGTACTACTGTATATCCTTTTTTTCTTTCTTTTAGCGAGCCCTTTGCCTTGCCTCTTTCTCATTACACTAGAACGGAGCATCTCCAACAACTGCCTTATTGTAGAGCATCACTGTCTATTTATTCTTTTGGAGGACAAAAATGTCTCCAACAAACTGCCAAAAACTCCAACCGGGTCAAAATCGTTCTTAGGCAGCACAAAAAGAGGGCATCTCCGGCTACATATTTGCGGCACGAGCACTGCTGCCAAAAACAAGGGCAAATATCAAAATACTAGCACATTACGGGCTATGGTTACTGAAAACTATCACTTTTTTAAATTTCCCAACAAGCTAGGATGTTCCAAACAAAACTACCATGTTGGACTGATGATCGTTAGTTGATTTTAATCGCAATTATGACAGATTGGGTCCACTCGTCATGTGTGACGTGGCATAAAAGTCAACACCGTTTGCTTTGACCATCACGACAGTTGGAGCCCACATGTCGGCCCCTTAAAAAAAGCTACCAGCTCCCCGTAACTTTTTAGAAAAGCAATCACGTCCCTAAATTTTCTTAGAAAAACCAATTGGATCCTTGTAATTTCTCAATAAAGAAATTAGATCCCTGCAAAAAAAATTAAAAAGCAATGGGTACCTATAATTGTTTAGAAAAAGCAAATAGATCCCTGTAATAACTGAAAAAAAAGAAATTTGATCCCTGTATTAGAAATAAAAAATCAACTGCGTCCCTATAGTTATTTAGAAAAAGTAAATGGATCCCTATAATTTTTGTAAAAAAGAATTGAGATCGCTGCGGAAAAAACAAAAAAAGCAATCGGGTGCCTAATTTTTTTTGAAAAAGCAAACGGATCCCTCTAATTTTTGGAAAAGAGAAATCGCATCCCTGCAGAAAAAATAAAAAAAGCAATCGGCTCCCTCTAATTTTTTGGAAAAAGAAAATGGACCCCTATAATTTTTGAAAGAAATAATTCAGATCCCCGCAGAAATAATTTAAAAGCAACCAGGCCCCTATAATTCTTTAGAAAAAGCAAACGGATACCTCTAATATTTGTAAAAAAAAATCAGATCCCTGCAAGAAAATAAAATAGCAATCAGGTCCCAATAATTTTTTAGAAAAAGTAAATGGATCCCTATAATTCTATAAAATAAGAAATCACATCCCTATAGAAAAAAGAAAAAGCAATCGGGTCCCCACAATTTTTTAGAAAAAAACAAACAGATACCTGCAATTTTTGGAAAAATAAATTCAAATCCCTGTAGAAGAAAATAAAAAAAGCAATTGGGTCTCTATAATTTTTTAGAAAAAGAAACTAGATCCTTGTAATTTTTCACAAAAAGAAATAGATCACTCTAGAAAAAATGAAAAGCAATCGGGAACCTATAATTTTTGAGAAAAAGCAAACGGATCCTTGTAAGTTTTGAAAAAAAAATCAGATCAAGCAGCAAAAAAATAGCAATCAGGTCCTTATATTTTTAGAAACAGCAAACGGATCCCTATATTTTTTTACAAAAGAAATCACATCCCTGCATAAAAAATAGAAAATCAATAGGGTCCATATTTTTTTATGAAAAATAAATTGATCTGTGTATTTTTTATCAAAAAGAAATTAGATCCCTACACAAAAAATAAAAATGCAATTGGGTCCCTGTAACTTTTTAGAAAAAGCAAACTTATCCCTGTAATTTTTGAAAAAAATAAATCACATCTCTACAGAAAAAAATAAGAAGCAATCGAGTCCCTATATTTTTTTAGAAAAAGCAAACGGATACATGTAAGTTTTTTTTAAAAAAATCAGATCCCTGTAGAAAAATTAAGAAATCAATTGGGTGCCTATAAGTTTTTAGAAAAAGCAAACGTTTCCCTGTAATTTTTGAAAAAAAAACTAAATCATATCCCTACAGGAAAAAGCAATCCTATCCCTATATTCTTTTATAAAAAATAAAACGGATCTTTGTAAAAAATTAAAAAAAATCAAGTCCCTGCAGAAAAAATACAAAGCAATCGTGTCCCTATAATTTTTTAGAAAAAGCAAATAGATCCCTGTGATTTTTTTAAAAAATAGATCCCTACAGAAAAAAACAAAATCAATCGGCTCCCTTTAACTTTTTTTAAAAAAGCAAACGGCTCCCTATAATTTTTCAAAAAAAGAAAGCAGATCCCGGCAGAAAAAATAAGAAAGCAATTAGGTCCCCATAATTTTATAAGAAAGGCAAATGGATTCGTGTAATTTTTGAAAAAAAGAAATCAGATCCCTATAGAAAAAAACAATCGGGTTCCTATAATTTTTTAAAGAAGCAAACGGATCCCTATAATTTTTTTTAAAAAAAAGAAATCAGAACCCTGTAGAAAAAAAATAAAAAAGCAATTGGGTCCCTGAAAAACAAAAAAGGCAATATGTCGTCTTAACTTTTTAGAAAAAGCAATCTGGTCCCTTTAATTTTTGAAGAAAAATTGGATCCCTGTAGAAAAAATAAAAAAGAAATTTGGACTCCGCAAAACAAAAAAAGCAATCAGGTCCTTGGCTTTGCCGCCGGCGAGCTCATCCCTGCCCCGGCTGTCGTGGCCTGGGATCGCCGGCGCGCGCCCACGCCGATAGCAGTTGCTTCATCTCGCGCATGAGAAGCTGACCATGATGGTTTATGAGCTCGCTGCTGCGTGGTGGGGATGGTGCAGGGGGCCTAGTCGGCAGCTCAGGCGCACTGCTGCGACCTCTCTTCTCCGCCTCCGACTATGGGTCCGGCCTCCTCCCTGGCTGCTGCGACGGGCGATGGCTCTGGTGGCCACGAGTAGCATGTGTTGGAGGGGATCCATCCATCACTAGTGAGCGCCCTTTGTAGAGCGCTGCACCGGGTGTGTTGTGAGAAGAAGAGAAGGCAGAGAGAAATTTGAAGATGCTTACATGTGGGCCGCACTCGGTTTTAACGGTCTACTTGAATCTTTAGATAACGGTGTTGATTTTTTGCCACGTGGAGCTGACAAGCAGACCATCCATGTCATAATCCTGATTAAAACGTAACTGTTTAGTCATTAGTGTTTTTTGGAATAGCCTCCCAATTTTGTGGCAACGCTTTGTGAAATGAAAAAAGTGGCAGTTCTTCGTAATCCTAGCCCGTAATGTGGTAGTTTTTTGCTATTTACTCCAAAAACAAGAACAACTGCGCGTGTTTGTGAAATTTCCATGCCGCGTCGGCGTAGCGCCTGACTGCCGCCGCCGTGTTTTACACTGTCGACGGCTCTACCACTATCCGCCCCCTCCCCTGGCTCCGCCCCAACGTCACCGCTCGTGAGCGTTGTTTCGCCACGCAACCGAATCATGATCCGGCAGCACGCCTGTCGGTGTCAAACCGGCGGATCTCGGGTAGGGGATCCCGAACTGTGCGTCTAAGGCGGATGTTAACAGGAGGCAGGGAACATGATGTTTTACCCAGGTTCGGGCCCTCTTAATGGAGGTAAAACCCTACGTCCTGCTTGATTTATTCTTGATGATATGAGTATTACTAGAGTTGATCTACCACGAGATCGGAGAGGCTAAACCCTAGAAGCTAGCCTATGGTATGGTTGTACGTTGTCCTACGGACTAAAACCCTCCGGTTTATATAGACACCGGAGAGGGTTAGGATTACACAAGGTCGGTTACAAAGGAGGAGATATCCATATCCGTACTGCCTAGCTTGCCTTCCACCCCAAGTAGAGTCCCAACCGGACATGAGACGATGTCTTCAATCTTGTATCTTCATAGTCCAACAGTCCGGCCAAAGGATATAATCCGGCTTTCCAGAGACCGCCTAATCCAGGACTCCCTCAACGCCTTTTGCCACGCAATTCAGTTTGTTGGAGGCCCGATTCCACCCGTAATGGCCCTCGGAGGTCCTCCGCGGGCATCAGCCTTTTTTGTTCCTCCCGCATTGGAGGTGTTCGAGCAATTGCCTGTAAGGTGCAAAAAACCTTAGAGATTGCTTTCCTGTTCTCGTTTTCACCCAAGTAGGTTGTGATGGAGATTTTGGTATTGTTGATGTTTTCGTCGGTTGGTTCATCCTTTCCATAGGGTGATTCCTCGTCGAACGAGGAAGAAGACATCACCGAAGAAGAGGACATCGTGGTGGTCTTGATGATGCACGTCGAGAAGAGACCATGAGTATTTGCACATAGTCCGGCAAGGGGCTCACTAGACATTGATGCACAACTATTTTGGGCCGCCGAAACTGGTGTATCCGGAGAAATACTTTCGACGACGGTTTAGGATGTCTACGGAGTTGTTCCTTCACATTTCCTCATGTGTGAACATACATGATCCTTCGTTTCAGTTGAGGAGGAATTAATTGTGCCGCTAGCCTCGGACATAACACTAGGCATAAAGTGACTGCCGCATTGCGCATATTGGCCTATGGTGTCCTGACAGATTTCATTGATGATAATTTGGCAATTTGAGAGAGAACTTGAATCTTCCGTGTCAAACGATTTGCAAATGCGGTGGTTGAAGTGTTTGGGCTAGATTATTTCAGCACCCAATGCTCATAACACCCAGAAGCTTTTGGAGATGAACAAAGCTCGTGGGTTCGCAGGTATGCTTGACTCCATTGATTGTATGTATTGGAGTTGGAAGAACTACCCAACAGGATGGCATGGACAGTTCAAAGGACATAAGAAGGATGCTACCATCATTTTTGTGGCCGTGACCGATATGGAGACATCGATTTTACATGCATATTTTGGGATGTCAAGGTCTTGCATTGACATCAATGTGCTCTAGCGGTCAGCCTTATTTGCAAAGACAATGGAGAATTATCATGGGGGGAGTTCCAAGAAAATGGGCGGACTTACAACATGGGGTACTACCTTGCCCATGGGATACATCCGAAGTGGGCTACCTTCGTAAGTCAAATTCGAACCCCCAAGGTAAGAAATAACTCTACTTCCATAATGCTCAAGCGGCTGGCTGCTAGGAAAGGTGTTGAAATGAGTTTGGAATTTACCGTACATCACCGCTCTCAGCCTCGCTTTCTCTCACCTTCTCCTGCTTTGGTATTTTCTCCTTCAGAGAATGCTCGCCGTGTTTCCCTGCCTGCCTTGTTCTCCCTCTCTCTCTGCTACTACCACATTCAGTAAAGGCCACTGAATACCGATGCATGGCCGGCGAGTGCATGCAGAAATAAATGGCCCCGATTTCCCCTTTGTCCGCTCCGCTCCTCGCTCTGACCTGACGGGGACGGGGTGAATTGTATCCTTGCTCCTCGCGCCATTGCCCCTTGTTGCAGTCCTCTGCCCTTTGTTCCTCTCTGCTTGTCTCCTTCTCCTCCCTGCCGTGTCCTCCCACTCCTCTCTGCCTGGCCTCCTCCTCCACCCCCGTCTATTTAAGCCTCCTGCCTTGGTTTGTTCATTGGATTTCCCCTCTGCAGTTTGCACCACGCAGCCGCGAGCCAAAACCTCAGAGACGCCCGTCGTCCACCACGCCACGGCCGGCATCGGGGAGATAGATAGATAGATAGATAGACACGGAAAGGAGGCGACTTTGCTTGCTTGCTTCGTGAACCGAGCGGGATCGCCGAGCGGAGCGGGCGGCAGCGCTGGCGAGGCTGATGGTCCACCAGGACGAAGGCTCCTCCTCGTCGGTCACCTCCTCCCCGCTCCAGAACTTCTCCAACATGCCGCTCCACCCGCACCCCGGCGCCGGCGCCACGCCGCCCTGGATGCTCCGCGATCTCCGCTCCGACGAGCGCGGCCTCTGCCTCATCCACCTCCTGCTCAACTGCGCCGCCGCCGCCTCCGCCGGCCGGCTCGACGCCGCCAACGCCGCGCTCGAGCACATCGCGACCCTGGCCGCGCCCGACGGCGACGCCATGCAGCGCGTCGCCGCGGCCTTCGCGGAGGCGCTGGCCCGGCGCGCGCTCCGTGCGTGGCCCGGCCTGTGCCGGGCGCTGCTGTTGCCGCGCGCGGGCCCCACGCCGGCCGAGGTCGCCGTCGCGCGTCGCCACTTCCTTGACCTCTGCCCCTTCCTCCGCCTCGCCGGGGCCGCGGCGAACCAGGCGATCCTCGAGGCCATGGAGTCGGAGAAGATCGTCCACGTCATCGACCTCGGCGGCGCCGACGCCACGCAGTGGCTCGAGCTGCTCCACCTCCTCGCCGCGCGGCCCGAGGGCCCGCCGCACTTCCGCCTAACCGCCGTGCACGAGCACAAGGACCTGCTCTCGCAGACGGCCATGGCGCTCACCAAGGAGGCGGAGCGGCTGGACGTGCCGTTCCAGTTCAACCCGGTGGTGTCCCGCCTGGACGCGCTGGACGTGGAGTCCCTCCGCGTGAAGACCGGCGAGGCGCTGGCCATCAGCTCCAGCCTGCAGCTCCACCGCCTGCTCGCCACCGACGACGACACCTCCTCCGCCGCCCCAGCCGACAAGGAGCGGCGTCGGAGCAGCCCGGACTCGTCGGGGCTGCTGTCCCCGTCCACCTCGCGGGCGGACGCGTTCCTGGGCGCGCTGTGGGGGCTGTCGCCCAAGGTGATGGTGGTTTGCGAGCAGGAGGCGAGCCACAACACGGCGGGGCTGACGGAGCGGTTCGTGGAGGCGCTCAACTACTACGCGGCGCTGTTCGACTGCCTGGAGGTGGGCGCGGCGCGCGGGTCCGTGGAGCGCGCGCGCGTCGAGCGGTGGCTCCTGGGCGAGGAGATCAAGAACATCGTGGCCTGCGACGGCGCGGACCGCCGCGAGCGGCACGAGCGGCTGGACCGCTGGGCGGCGCGCATGGAGGGCGCCGGCTTCGGGCGCGTCCCGCTGAGCTACTACGCGCTGCTGCAGGCCCGCCGGGCGGCGCAGGGGCTGGGCTGCGACGGCTTCAAGGTCCGCGAGGAGAAGGGCACCTTCTTCCTGTGCTGGCAGGACCGCGCCCTCTTCTCCGTCTCCGCCTGGCGCGGCCGCCGCTTCGACTGACCGCCGGCCGGCCGGCCATGTCTGCCTGGACTCTGGGTTCGATTTCACCACTACTAGTAGTACCACCCTGGACATTAGCTAGCTAGCTAGGCGTTTCATCGCATCGAAAATTTCATTTCTTCTTCTGATTGTTTTGTTTAGTACTCCTACTTTGTTGTAGACCGAACTTGGGGCATGCATATGCATGCGCTGCTTGTTTTGGGCTGAACTTGCTGCATGCGTACGCATGCCATGGGTGTGTGTCTGTTGATAGTACTGTGTATGCCTTCCCGTTTTGGTTCGGATTAGTGCATAGATTTGGGTAGGAACGATGAAGTGATCTGCCGATGGATCATCGATTGGATTGGATCTTTGATCTTTCCGTTCGATCGAATCGAATCGTGCCCAAGAGGGCAGGCTGCATTTGGTGAAAAGGGGACAAACCCAGATGCGATCAGTTCCTGATGAGTTAGGTAAAGGCTTGTGAGCCGAACGATTGAATGCTTTCTTGTCATCCAAAGAAAGAAGGCGATTGCGGGACGCCAGCTGATGCCTCGGGTCGAATTCAACGCTTTCGTCGTCGTCTTAACTTTGTTGAAATCTAATTGACGGGTTAAGGGGAGAAATTTTTGGCTTGTTTGAACGACTGAACTTTCACGGTCCTGCACCGCCGGGGAGCTTGCGCTATGTTTCGGATTCACGCGTGATTTTTCATAGAAAATAGCATGTACATATGTAAAACATGCTGAACTGTCCTCGTCGATGGCTCATCCGGAACTGATGCTGCTGTGATGGCATATATTTTGGGTATGTCTAGAACACATGTAGATGTGATATTCTAACCTAATAAGCATTATGTTTGTGGTCTATTTTTTTTGTCCTAGCTTTTTTTCTTTTGTTTTTTGTTGCTGCGTAGTTATTTTTGGAGGTTAGATGTGACATCCTTAAAAAACACCTTTTTTCGATCAGAGGGGCCCCATGGCCCCCATTTTCATTACGAAAATGGAGTCACAACATACAAAGCAAGTTCCATACAAACTTAACATTTTTCGATGCCTAACATCTGCACCAGGAAGCACTACTCATACATCTAGAGGCATTTCAACCGCACCTACAGGATGCTACAACAGAAAAATGCTCCAAAGCATCATCGCTACAAATGTTGCCTAATATTTTGCATCGGGGGAATAAACTCCTACACCTGAGATGCCAAAATCTGGACCTACAGGGTGCTATATCAAAAGAACAAGAGAGATAATCGCAAATGCTGCATCTATCAACACTTGATCAACAGAGCCTCCGTACAGCAGGGCCCCACCCGTAAGCACGCTTGAAGACGTCCCTCGCTATCTGGGCCAACCTCTTGGTCACTTCCTTAAGAGTTTTTTGCACCCCTTTTTTCTATAGCACACCCCACGAATCCAACACATAACATAAAGAGAAGATAATATCAGTAGGATCCCTAGGTAAAGAACTTTGAAAGCAGGATTTATTTCTTGCTTTCCAGATCGACCATAACAAAGCAGCCGTACCAATAGCTATAACCATTCTATCTTTCCCAGTGAACTTAGGAAGCCAATTCTGGCAAAGGTCAAAGAATGACAGGGGTGTTTGGGGATTTCCCAAAGCACTCCCAACTACATTCCAAAGAAACCGAGCAAGAGAACAAGTGAAAAACAGATGATCAATACATTCATTGGCATCACAAAATTCACATTTGTTGGTGCCTTTCCAGCCTTTTTTACACAAGTTGTCCTTGGTCAGGATCCTTCTTTTGATAACTAACCATATAAAAGCTTTAATTTTCAAAGGTACTTTCAGGTTCCAAAGAAACTTAAAAGGAAACACTACTCTCTTAGCAATAATATATTGATTTAACGGAGAACTGGCCAGAGCTAGTCAAAAGCCATTTGACTTTGTCAGGTTCCTCACTCAGAACAACCTGACTGCACATATCCAGAAGCTTATTCCACATATCCAGTGTCTCCCCATATAAACATCTCCTAAATCTAACGCAGTTAAAATCCTGTTCAAATGCTTTAGCTACCGTAATGTTTTGATGAAAAGTAAGCTTGTACAAGCGAGGAAAAAGTTGACAGAGAGGCTTGTTGTGGATCCAAGCATCTTCCCAAAATCTAGTTTTATGCCCATCCCCAACAATTCTCTGACAACAGTTGTAAAAGATATCTTTAACACTCATGATACCATTCCAGAAATGAGAGTTGGCAGGAGATGACTCACATTGAGACAGAGTTTTCCTCTTCAAATACTTTGCTCTAATCATCTCCTGCCAATCCCCATCTTCATTCTCAAGTCTCCAGAGCCACTTACACAAAAGACTAATATTCTTGATATCTAGATTAGTAACACCCAACCCCCCTTGGTCTCTAGGTTGACAAACGTCAAGCCAGTTAACTAGATGATACTTCCTAACCCCTTCTCTTTCTTGCCAAAGCACCCGCGCTCGAAAGAAATTGATTCTTTTCCCTACTCCTTTTGGTAGACGGAAAAAATTAAGTAAATGGCTAATGATGTTACTCAAGCAAGTTTCAGTGCGTATAAGCCTACCGCCCATAGATAAAAGACCCCCCTGCCACGCTGCAGCTCCTTTCTCTACTTTTTCTTCCGCTGGTTTCCAATCCGCATTACAAAGTTTTTTATAATGAAGGGGAAGACCTAAATACTTAAAAGGGAAGCCCCCAATAGCGCAAGTAAAAATGCCGGCATAATCAGCTTGTTTCTCCAAAGCTTTACCGAAACAGAATATTTCACTCTTTAAAAAATTAATCTTCAGACCGGTCAAATGCTCAAAAACACATAGAATAATTTTGAGGTTCCTAGCCCCCTCAAGGTCATCTTCAAAACAGAAAATAGTATCGTCCGCATATTGCAAAATATTTAGACCTCCTGCATACACCCTAGGCAACACTCCCTTGATAAATCCTTGTTTTTGCGCCCTTTGCACCAGGGTAGCAAGAACATCAGCTGCCAAATTGAAAAGCAAGGGGGAAAACGGGTCCCCTTGCCTCAAACCCTTCCTAGTAACAAAATACGGGCCAATAACATCATTAATAGTGATGGCAACCTTTCCATTACTAACGACATCTTTTGTCCATTGGACAAAATGTTCAGGGAAGCCTTTCATCTTTAGGACATCAAGCATGAAACTCCAATTAATTTTATCATAAGCTTTTTCGAAATCAACCTTAAAAAGCACAGCAGAACATTTATTTCTATGTAAAGAGTGGATAGCTTCATGAAGCATAAGTACATTGTCCAGGATGTAGCGCCCTTTTATAAATGCAGATTGAGCTTTGGAAATTGTTTTATCCGCAATTTTCATAGCTCTATTGTTAAGAACTTTTGTAAAAAATTTAAAAGGTACGTTCAGCATACAGATGGGGCGGTACATTTGAATCCTATCAGCCCCCTGCCCCTTAGCAAGCAAAGTAACTACCCCATAGTTAAGCCTCGAAGTGTTAATCTTGCCCTCATAAAAGTCATGGAAAAGCCTAAGGAGATCGTTACAAATGAGGTTCCAGAAAAATTGAAAGAACTCGGCAGGAAAGCCGTCCGGGCCAGCCGCTCTGTTGCGCTTCATAGAAAATAGCGCATTTTTAACTTCATCCATAGTAAATTTGCAACTGAGGTCAACCTTATCCTCTTCTGACAACACATCATCAAGAGGGATACACAGAGATATAGGAGGTAAATCTACATGACCAAATAAATCTTTATAAAAATTAGTTGCATATTTGAGCAAGTTATCATCCCCCTGGATGATCCCTTCATCCTGGATAAGTCGAAAGATTTTACTCTTACGCTTCCGCCCACTAGCCTTAATCATAAAATACTTAGTGTTGCTATCCCCTTCTTTGATATCCCTCTCCTTCGAGCGTTGATACCATTTTATTTCTTCCTCTCTAAGAATTTTATTCAAATCATTTTGCAGACTATTTCTATGCACATAGTCAGCTGCTGATACACCAGCAAGCTCACACTTCTTATCAAGTATATCTAAAGCATTAATAATAAAACTCTTCTTCTTCCTGTAACTACCCTCAACATTAAGGTTCCAACCCTTGAGCCCGCTTCTTAATTTTCTCATAACAGCCTGCCACCAATCCAGGCTGTTTTTTTTAGGAGCGATAGATTTCCAAATTCTAGAAACAGCGGCCGGCAACTCATCTCTAAGAAGCCAGCATAGCTCAAATTTAAAAGGCCTGGTAGCTACAGCATTTACAACTCCAGTATGTACCAAAAGAGCAGCATGATCAGAGACACCTCTAACGAGTGTCCTGACCGTAACTAAAGGAAAATGTTGTTCCAAGATGGGCTAACAAGAATCCTATCTAGTTTTATATACAAGGGATCATCCTGGTTATTAGACCAAGTAAAGCTCCTCCCTGAGAGCTCTAACTCTTTTAGCCCCCAATGCTCAATGATGGAATTAAAGTAAAAAGACCAAACAGGGAGGTTTTTAGCTCTACTTCTCTCATTGATCCTCCTAAAGTAAAAAGACCAAACAGGGAATTTATCATGCCCTAACATATGAACAAAATCGATCAGAAATTCCTTCTTGTCTTTGGTATGAGCAGCCCCGTACACATTGATCAAAGTCCACTTGAAACCCGATCTCTTATCCATAATGATCATTCTGGTAAAAAACCTAGTAGCAGTGCACGTGTCGACCTCAAACAGGTCCTCTCTGACACCCATGAGGAGCCCACCCGAGGCTCCTATAGAGGGTTGCCAAAGCCAAATGAAAGTAAATCTACCACCGATACTAGCTAACCATGGATCAGAGAAATCAGTTTTCTTAGTCTCCTGAATACAAATGAACTCTAAAGCATACTCAGAAATGATTTCTTTAAGAAACCTTCTTTTTTCAGGTTCACCCAACCCCCTAGCATTCCAGAAAACACCAGCCATAAAACAAATTACTTTTTTTTTTGTACCACACTTGGCCTTTGACTTGACGCTGACCTTAAAAAACATCTAGATGTGACAAACTGATATATTTTGACCGGTGTGCGATGGTATCGGCTCACGAGCCGTCTTTGAGCTGGACACGAGCATGGCCCTGTTCTCCAATTAGTGCACCGCACAGTGGAGGAGTTGCACCTATCTATGCTTTGGTTCCTCGCCTTGTCATTGGACACAAGGCAACACGTGGCGATGGCATCGGCCGTTGGATCCTAGGCAGCCAAAGCTATTGCCTTGCTCTTTTGACATGCGGCGGTGATTGAATCCATCCACGGGATCCTCCTCTGCACCACCGTTCTTTTGCTTGGATGGAGTTCTTCTCGTTCCCTCAACTGCACTACCCACTGTACATTCATGGCCACGCTCTACAGACTGAAAATATGCCGCCAAGAAATTGATGGGCCACTCTTTTTCGTTGAGCTTGATACTACTCCCTCCGTTCCTAAATACTTGTCTTTCTAGGCATTTCAACAAATGACTACATACGGAGCAAAATTAGTGAATCTACACTTTAAAATATGTCTACATACATCCGTATGTAGTAGTCATTTGAAAGGTCTAGAAAAAACAAGTATTTAGGAACGGAGGGAGTAGATTTAAGCACGGCACGGCGCTAAATTTGTGATCACGTCCGTTGCCGTTGCCGTGGTTTTTGCTCGAATTGGTGCGTGCATGCTCCAGCGTCTCGCACCGCCGCATTTGAAGTGCTACTCCGGGAGAAGGAGAGACTTTTTCTAGCAGCAGCAGTAGTACTACGAACCACGATGATGGGCGGTGGCTTTTTGGCGCGGCCGATAAGCCGAGCGAGCGAACCCCACCAGCGTTGTCGCGAGGCGCAGGGAGGGTGGAATAATTTAAGGCCTCGCGCAACGCGACGACGACGCCGCAACAAAACAAAAGTTTGCGTCGTCCTCTCCTCTCCGGCTGGCTGCTGCCGTGCTGCTGCTTCCCTGCTGGCCTCTTCTGCCCGCTTTGAAAATCTAGGCCGCATAGAACCCTACTCGATCGCTAGCGGACGAAGGGAAATTACTCCACGGCAGACTGTGGTGGGTGTGTTGTACTGTTTGCCAGTGTGGGTGCATGCTGCACGTCACCGGCAAGCTGGGGTGAGGTGAATCTTTTATGCATTATACTCCCTCCGTTCCGTTTTAGTTGCCGCGGCGGTTTTTTTTGCGAAAACTCCCTCCATCTATTTTCGACTGAACCCGCAGTCCTCGCACTCACTCTTTTCTCTGGCTGGCCGCCGTGGTCCGCTCGATGCTCTTCTCTGGCTCGCCGTCGCGCTCTCCCCCCTCCCCCTACCACCATCTTCTATCGCGTAGCTGCGCTCTCCTCCCCCACATTCGGTGGCCTCGCCACGCTACCCTCCTCCTTCCCGCGGCGAACTTCCAAAAAGCTTGGACCTTTGAGTTCAAGCCGGCGACGGATTCCGTCGATGCGAGGCCGAAGGTGCCAGATCCAGACCACCACCAACGCGACGCCGGCGACTGGACGCCACGGGGAAGTCGGCGAGCTGCTGTCGTCCATCACGATGCGATGGTGGCGAGTTGGCCCTGTCAGGGACGGACCTGCGGGCAGGAGGAGAGGAAGGCTTCACTACGCGGCCTCCTCGAAACCCAACAACACCAAAAACAACAAAACCTAGCCTCGAGCTCGCCGGCCGGCCGGCCGCAGCCATGGGGCTATAGAATTACGGCCGCAGAGGCAAGCACGGCCACGAGGCTGGCTCCTCGTCGGGACGCCTCCGCGGCTCCGTGAAGGAGGAGCCCGCATCGCCACCGCGTCGGGCCCCGCGCCGTCCGTGTTCTCCGTCGCGCCCACGGCCGCCAGCGAGCGCGACCGGCACTACATCGAGGCGGCCGTATGCTATTGGGGAACGTAGCAACAATTCAAAATTTTCCTACGTGTCACCAAGATCAATCTAGGAGATGCTAGCAACGAGAGAGAGGGAGTGCATCTTCATACCCTTGAAGATCGCTAAGCAAAAACATTACAAGAACGCGATTGATGGAGTCGTACTCGCGGCGATTCAAATCCCAGAAGATCCGATCTAGTGCCGAATGGACGGCGCCTCCGCGTTCAACACATGTACAGCCCGGGGACGTCTCCTCCTTCTTGATCCAGCAAGGGGAGAGGAGAAATTGAGGGAGAACTCCAGCAGCACGACGGCATGGTGACAATGGAGCTCGTGGTTCTCCTGCAGGGCTTCGCCAAGCACTATGGAGGAGGAGGAGGTGTAGGAGGAGGGAGGGCTGCGCCAGGGAAGGGGTGCGGCTGCCTATCGGTGTCAAAATCGGCGGATCTCGAGTAGGGGGTCCCGAACTATGCGTCTAGGATCGATGGTAACAGGAGGCAGGGAACACGAAGTTTTACCCAGGTTCGGGCCCTCTTGATGGAGGTAAAACCCTACGTCCTGCTCGATTTATTCTTGATGATATGGGTATTACAAGAGTTGATCTACCACGAGATCGGAGAGGCTAAACCCTAGAAGCTAGCCTATGGTATGATTGTATGTATATGTTTATCGACTAGCCTGGCCTCTGTTTTTATAATGCACCAGAGGCCTAGGATAACAAGAGTCCTAGCCGAATACGCTGGTGAGGAGGAGTCCTTGTCTTGATCACCAAGTCTTGTAGAATCTTCCATGTATGCGGCAGCTGTCCGAACTGGCCCGCGAGTATACGACCATGAGGGTCCTCGGCCCAATCTAACAGATCGGGAGATGACGTGGTGAGTACCTCCTAGTCCAGGACGCCGTCAGTAGCCCCCTAAACCGATCTTCAAGTTAGAGACGCTCCTCGATTCTTCCGAACTATTCTTCATCTTCGGTTGTCGGTCTTGGAAACTGGTTCAACAAATCTTCCCATCTTCGATCTTGAGGATCGCCGAAATGCATTCGACGAGTTTACACGTCGGGTATCCGAGGAGCCCCTTTAAGTTTTCGACCTTTATCAATGCCTTGTTATTTTTATGCCACACCTCGGGTTTGAAGTTGTTCCCGGGAGGCAGTGTCCTCTTGCGTCCGAACTCCAACGCCGGACTGTATTCGAGATATCTTTTGCAACCGAGCACCAACGCCGGACCGCTTCCCAGCTCTAACGCTGGAATGTATCCGAGCTCCAACGCCGGACTATGTATCCGAGCTCCAACGCCGGACTGTATATCCGAGCTCCAACGCCGGACTGTATCCGAGCTCCAACGCCGGACTGTATATCCGAGATCCAACGCCGGACTATATCCGAGGTGTCGTAAATCACCTTGGTTCAAAGAAGTTTGAAGAAGTTTAGCCGAGCTTAATGCCGGAAATGCCCTCTATGGAGCCAGCCACTAGCGCCCGAGCTTTATGCTTGGCTGCTTCCGAGGTGGTGCACCACCCCGTATGTGGGCCGATTTTTGTGAATATTTTTTATTGGTGCAATTTATTCTCTGCCGAGATATATAGCCAGTAGCCCTCAAGGTGTGTATCGGTCTAAAACCCGAGATGCACCTAAAGGATGACGTAAGACCGCTGATCCCAGTAGCCGCTGAGACTCAAGTTGATTTGCAAAATCGGCCTGAGGATCAAGTCCAAGCTCGGCAGAATACTTCGGGACACTAAAAGTGGCGTGCTCAGTCCTCGAGACTCAGGTTGGGTGCGGCCGACCTACCTGAGGATCAAAATCTCCTCGGAAACTATATTGCACATAAAATTTTCTGCATTGGACAAGCAATGCAGTAGCCCCCGAGACACTGGTCGGGTGGTAACACCAGATCAGGGGATCAATGTGCCCCTTCAATATTTGTAAATAATAAGCCCGAAGCCCAGTAGCCCCCGAGCCTTAATGCGGGCACGGGTGGCCGAATTAAGGATCAATATCCATAGTAAAATCACAAATTATGTGTAATGACTATGTATCCAAGTACTTTACGTCATTAATGCTCAGATCCGCATTGTACAAAACTTTGTTGACCGACCATCGGCTTCCACCTCCTCGGCCAGTAGCTGAGGAGTGTTTGTCCTACTTTATAAAGCCTTTATGAGGGCAAAGATTTACAACAAACAAGGCAATCTGGCCATACAGTTTTATAAACAAAGGTACGCAGAGAGTTATATTACTGTTTAACAGAAGAAATGTCTTCCAAAGAAAATAGTCTCGCTATCGGTTCCTTTCTTTGGGTTGTCATGCTAAGCATGATCATTAAACCTCAGCTCTAATGTAAGAGCAAAATATTGAGGATTTAGTTTGGGAGGCCAGTTAATAGCCCCCGGTAGTGTTGGGCAACAGTCGGGGTCAAGCCGTAAACACTTCGGCCAATGTTATGAATGGCCCATCATTTAACATAGTCATCGGATCGCTGACCAGTTTACGCTTATTGTGAAAGTCAGTTTTCGGCTTTCTCCACTGAGGTGCTTAACCATGTGAGCTGGAAGCACAATCGCAGTGGTTCTCCCTTTGCACGCCTAGCCGAACAAAACGGAACATAGGAAGGAAGTGCAGTAGCCGGGCAACCCAACTATTGACCGAAGACACAATTCGAAACCGATGCATATATAGCAATATCTGAGAATGTTTTTGCCGAATCCCTAAAGGTGTCCGGCGTTGCACTGCGAGACTAATGCTGGAAAAGCACAAATAGTTTAAAAGTGCCAAAAAGCTTGGAAAACCAAGAAACGTCAGTAAAAACATGACGTCCGAACAATATCAAGTGTTCGGTGCCAACCCGAAAGTTGGTCTTAGAAAAAAGAAGTGCTTCTGTCGTGCTTTAACATGATACATCCTATCTCAAGACTTCGAGCGGGTCAGCCTACGGCTTCAACCTCCTATCCCGAGGGCGGAGTACTTCTCATCAGGCCAGTTTAGCAAACTAAACTCTAGCGGCTTTGAGAGAGAAATTAGGCTCCCCGGCTAGTGACCGCACACTCGTGTCAAAAAAAGGAGTGATAAATAATAATAATAAAACTTTGCAACGACTAAGAAGAAGAACACTTATTATAAAACAGCTCATATAAATTTTAAGAGCCCCCAAGTGACTTGGGTAGAAAAATGATTGCATGTACCGAAGTACTTATATCATATCTATGTTCAACCAAACTTTAAATGCGTCTTAACTGACCGTCAGCTTCTCCCTCTTCGGTTAAGGACCGAATAGTGTTATGTACTCCATCGGTCGAGAATATCGACAGTGTTTCCAATAACCAGGCAATCAGCCCATAAGGCTGTAACAGAAAAAGCGCGCTCAGGGAACTTATGCTATATTACCGTGAAGTGTAAGAAGCATCTTCGAAGATAATAGCACCCCCATAGATACCTTTCTTCGGTGCTCATTGTTATTATGAGACTTGTGCAATAGATTTTTTGTACTCATGAGTTCTGTTGTGTGCCGACCATCATTAAAAATTATAAGAGCGCTAGCTTTCGGCTTCACCCAGTCTGAGGTCCGGCTCGGGCGACCCGATTGTGACAATCGCAGAGGTGCTCCCTTTACTCCCTAGCCGAATAATCGGGAACATAGGGGTAAACACAGGAGCGAGGCAACCCAGCTTGCAAATCGCTTAAGTCAATATGATGCATATTGTGGCGTAATACACGAACAAGGAACGAAGCCGTACAAGTATAATCATATGCAAGTGGAAAAGCTTCATGAAGGAAGCCCCCAAATGAATTGGGTATTTGAATTTATGCGTCACAAACAAAGTTTGGACAAGAAAATTTTTACAAGCAACTTTTTTCCAAAAAAGTATAATGCTTGGTCGAACCGAACACAAGTTAGAAATTAAAGCTTTGAGCATGAAAGCGACTTAGCTGGTTAATGTGCTCGGTATTGATGACGCGGTCCGAGATTGATGTGGGGCAAGGTTCCCTCCCCCAGGCTGGTCCCGAGGTGGCGGAGCGGAGAGCTCGACACGCTGAAGTGGTGACATAGCACGGTCAATGCAGACCGGCAGAGTGACGCCGAAGTCCCCGGATCATTTTCCCGTGCACAAAAAATAGTGCAAACCGGAGATAATAGTAATAATGATAATTAGAAAAAAAATGTTGCATAATAAATAATTTATGCAAAGTGAGGAATAGAGGAAATATGGCCTGGCACCGAAGTCAATGTCGATGCAGGGCATCGGCGTGATGTAGTAAAGGCGTGGCAAAGCCTGAATTCACAGGTCGGTCCGAGCTCCGGATGCGGCGTTCGCGGGACTGTGTACGGAAACTGATCGAACCACCACGCGACCGTCGTTAATGCGGTCACCATTTGATAGACCTGTGTACATATCATGGACAAACCAGAGTAATAATTTCTTGGGAAAAATGAACCCAAACAAGCAAAAAATACTGGGATTAATAGCACCTGGTTTATTTGTTGTAGCAATCCGAAGGAAGGTGATTCCCAAAACTGGGACTCGCTCCGCACACCCATTGCCTGATGGGCGATAAAACGACGGCATGTCAATGCTGGTAAAGGTTGACTCGCCGAGGCAAAGCCCTCGGCCCAGCTAACGTGACGGAGTTGGTCGACTAGTGATGCCGAAGTGTCCGGAGTAGGTTGATAAAGAGATGGCGAAGCCCCCGGTCCAGCCGAGATGTCGAAGCCTCGACGTCAGCCGATGAGTCGAAGTAGGTCGGCGTGATGGACACTGATACGTCTCCAACGTATCTATAATTTTTGATTGCTCCATGCTATATTATCTACTATTTTAGGCAATATTGGGCTTTATTTTCCATTTTTATATTATTTTTGGGACTAACCTATTAACCGGAGGCCTAGCCCAGATTTGCTGTTTTATGCCTATTTCAGTGTTTCGAGGAAAAGGAATGTCAGACGGAGTCAAAACGGAACGAAATCAACTGGAGAAGTTATTTTTGGAAGGAAACCCACCGATGGACTTGGACCCCACGTCAGAAGATACGGGAGGTGCTCACGAGGGTGGGGGGCGCGCCCTCTCCCCCTAGGCGCGCCCCCTGCCTCGTGGGGCCCCCGTAGCTCCACCGACGTACTCCTTTCACCCATATATACCGTCGTACCCTAAAACTTTCAAAACAGAAGATAGATCGGGAGTTCCACCGCCGCAAGCCTCCAGAACCACGAAAAACCAATCGGAACCCCTTTCCGGTACCCTGCCGGAGGGGGGATCCATCTCCGGTGGCCATCTTCATCATCCCGACGCTATCCATGACGAGGAGGGAGTAGTTCACCCTCGGGGCTGAGGGTATGTACCAGTAGCTATGTGTTTGATCTCTCTCTCTCTCGTGTTCCATCTATGGCACGATCTTGATGTATCCCGAGCTTTGCTATTGTAGTTGGATCTTATGTTTCTTCTCCCCCTCTACTCTCTTGTGATGAATTGAGTTTCCGCTTTGAAGTTATCTTATCGGATTGAGTCTTTTATGAACACTTGATGTATGTCTTGCCGTGCTTATCTGTGGTGACAATGGGATATCACGTGCCACTTGATGTATGTTTTGGTGACCAACTTGCGGGTTCCGCCCATGAACCTATGCATAGGGGTTGGCACACGTTCTTGATTCTCCAGTAGAAACTTTGGGGCACTATTTGAAGTACTTTTATGTTGGTTGGATAAATCTGAGATTGTGTGATGCATATCGTATAATCATGCCCACGGATACTTGAGGTGACAATGGAGTATCTAGGTGACATTAGGGTTTTGGTTGATTTGTATCTTAAGGTGTTATTCTAGTAAAAACTCCAGGATTGTTTGTGACACTTATAGGAATAGCCCAATAGATTGATTTGAAAGAATAACTTTGAGGTGGTTTCGTACCCTACCATAATCTCTACGTTTGTTCTCCGCTATTAGTGGCTTCGGAGTGACTCTTTGTTGCATGTTGAGGGCTTGTTATATGATCTATCTATGTTATTATTGTTGAGAGAACTTGCACTAGTGAAAGTATGAACCCTAGGCCTTGTTTCCTATCATTGCAATATCGTTTACGCTCACTTTTATCATTCGTTACCTTGCTGTTTTTATTATTTTAGATTACAAATACCTTTATCTACTATCCATATACCACTTGTATCACCATCTCTTCGCCGAACTAGTGCACCTATACAATTTACCATTGTATTGGGTGTGTTGGGGACACAAGAGACTCTTTGTTATTTGGTTGCAGGGTTGCTTGAGAGAGACCATCTTCATCCTACGCCTCCTACGGATTGATAAACCTTAGGTCATCCACTTGAGGGAAATTTGCTACTGTCCTACAAACCTCTGCACTTGGAGGCCCAACAATGTCTACAAGAAGAAGGTTGTGTAGTAGACATCAAGCTCTTTTCTGGCGCCGTTAACGGGGAGGTGAGTGTTTGAAGGTATATCTTTAGATCTTGCAATCGAGTCTTTTAGTTTCTTGTTTTATCACTAGTTTAGTTTATAAAAGAAAATTACATAAAAAATGGAATTGAGTTTGTCTCATACGCTTCACCTTTTTAGTATCTTTCGTGAGTATGATGGAAAGGATAATTGTGCTCAAGTGCTAGAAGAATAAATCTATAAAATGTTTGGCACTAAATATTTGAATGATGAGCATGATTGCAATGTTGTTAGTATTAATTCTTTGAATATCCATGATGCTAATGATATGCAAAGCCACAAGCTTAGGGAAGCTATGTTTGATGAAGATGATATTTTTCCCCCAAGTTTTGATGAGCAAATTTATTATGATGAAAGCATGCCTCCTATTTATGATGATTATATTGATGAAAGTGGATTTGGAGAGGTCATGACTTTACTTTGTGATGAATCCACTATTTCGGAAGAGGTTCCAATTGATTATGAGAACAAAGTTGCTATATATGATGATTATTGTGATGACTTGTATGCTATAAAGAATAATGATATCCATGAAACTTGTCATCATGATTTTAATTTTCAATTGGATTATGCCTCACATTATAATTATTTTGTTGAGTTTGCTCCCACTATTATTCACGAGAAGAAAGTTGCTTGTGTGGAGAGTAGTAAATTTTCTATGCTTGTAGATCATGAAAATAATGCTTTAGGTGTTGGTTATATTGTTGAATTCATTCATGATTCTACTGAAAATTATTATGAGGGAGTAACATATTCTTGTAGGAATTGCAATAATATCAAGTTTCCTCTCTATGTGCTTAAAATTTTGAAGTTATGCTTGTTTTACCTTCCTATGCAAGTTGATTCTTGTCCCCACAAGTTGTTTTCTCACAAAATACCTATGCATAGGAAGTGGGTTAGACTTAAAAGTGCTAGTCATATTCTTCATGATGCTTTCTTTATGTTTCAATTCTTATCTTTTATGTGAGCATCGTTGAAATCATCATGCCTAGCTAGGGGCGTTAAACGATAGCGCTTGTTGGGAGGCAACCCAACTTTATTTTTTTTCCTTGCCTTTTGCTCCTGTTTAGTAATAAATAATTCATCTATACTCTGTTTAGATGTGGTTTTATCTTTTAATTAGTGTTTGTGCCAAGTTAAACCTATTAGATCTTCTTGGAAGATAGTTATTTGATCTTGCTGTAATTTCCAGAATCTTTGCGCTCAGTGCCCGAATTGTCAAAAATCACCAGGACGTGATAAAATAGTGATTCCAATTGCTGCTGATCAACAAACAAATTCCCCAGGTCGTCTAATTTTGGTAGAAGTTTTTGGGTTCCAGAAGTTTGCGTTAGTAACAGATTACTACAGACTGTTCTGTTTTTGATAGATTCTGTTTTGCGTGTGTTGTTTGCTTATTTTGATGAATCTATGGCTAGTAAAATAGTTTATAAACCATAGAGAAGTTGGAATACAGTAGGTTTAACACCAATACAAATAAAGAACAAGTTCACTACAGTACCTTAAAGTAGTCTTTTTTTTTCTTTCACTAACAGAGCTCACGAGATTTCTATTGAGTTTTGTGTTGTGAAGTTTTCAAGTTTTGGGTGAATTCTTTTGATGGATTATGGAATAAGGAGTGGCAAGAGCCTAAGCTTGGGGATGCCCATGGCACCCCCAAGATAATCCAAGGACACCAAAAAGTCAAAGCTTGGGGATGCCCCGGAAGGCATCCCCTCTTTCGTCCACTTCCATCGGTAATTTACTTGGAGCTATATTTTTATTCACCACATGATATGTGTTTTGCTTAGAGCATCTTGTATTATTTGTGTCTTTGCTTGTTAGTCTACCACAATCATCCTTGCTGTACATACCTTTTGAGAGAGCCATGTATGAATTGAAATTTGTTAGAATACTCTATGTGCTTCACGATCGGAGATGGAGCACGGTCCTCGGTCGAGCCAAGGTGACCAGTCGAGCCGACGATGAAGATGTCGGCATCGCAGTTGACCTGCAGACGAGCCATCGATCCTTTTGCTGATCACACAATGGAACTCTCAATGAAAGCACCAATGTCGGTGTCAAAACCGGCGGATCTCGGGTAGGGGTCCCGAACTGTGCGTCTAGGATCGATGGTAACAGGAGGCAGGGAACACGAAGTTTTACCCAGGTTCGGGCCCTCTTGATGGAGGTAAAACCCTACGTCCTTCTCGATTTATTCTTGATGATATGGGTATTACAAGAGTTGATCTACCACGAGATCGGAGAGGCTAAACCCTAGAAGCTAGCCTATGATATGATTGTATGTATATATGTTTATTGACTAGCCTGGCCTCGGTTTATATAATCCACCAGAGGCCTAGGATAACAAGAGTCCTAGCCGAATACGCCGGTGGGGAGGAGTCCTTGTATTGATCACCAAGTCTCGTAGAATCTTCCATGTATGCGGCAGCTGTCCGAACTGGCCCGTGAGTATACGGCCATGGGGGTCCTCGGCCCAATCTAACAGATCGGGAGATGACGTGGTGAGTACCCCCTAGTCCAGGACACCGTCACTGCCCTCCCACCCCTCCACTATATATAGGGTCAAGGGGAGAGGGGGAGGCGCCCTAGGGTTTCCCCTAGGGGCGGCGGCCAGGCAGATTGGATCTCCCTAGGGAAAATCCTAGGGAGACTTGCCCCCCAAGCCAAGCAGGTGGAGGCTTGCCTCCCAAGCCAGGTGGAGGCGCCCCACCTCCCCATGTAACATGGGAAAGGGTGTGGGGGGCGCAACACCCCTTAGTGGTCTGGTTTTCCCCTTCCCCTTTGGCCCATGAGGCCCTCCAACACTTGCCGGGGCTCCCAAAACACCTTTCGGTCATGCTGGCCATAGCCTGGTACCCCCGGAACACTTTTGGACTCCAATACCCTTCGTCCAATATATCGATCTTCACCGCCGGACCATCCCGGAACTCCTCGTGACGTCCGGAATCTCATACGGGACTCCGAACTACCTTCGTAACCACATACTATTTCCCATAACAACTCTAGCATCACCGAACCTTAAGTGTGTAGACCCTACGGGTTCGGGAACCATGCAGACATGACGGAGACACCTCTCCGGCCAATAACCAATAGCGGGATCTGGATACCCATATTGGCTCCCACATGTTCCACGATGATCTCATCGGATGAACCACAATGTCGGGGATTCGATCAATCCCGTATTCAATTCCTTTGTCAATCCGTATGTTACTTGCCAGAGATTCGATCGTCGGTATCCCAATACCTCGTTCAATCTCGTTACCGGCAAGTCACTTTACTGGTTCTGTAACGCATGATCCCGTGACTAACTGCTTAGTCACATTGAGCTCATTATGATGATGCATTACCGAGTGGGCCCAGAGATACCTCTCCGTCATACGGAGTGACAAATCCCAGTCTCGATTCGTGCCAACCCAACAGACACTTTCGGAGATACCTGTAGTGCACCTTTATAGTCACCCAGTTACGTTGTGAAGTTTGATACACCCAAAGCACTCCTACGGTATCCGGGAGTTGCACAATCTCATGGTCTAAGGAAATGATACTTGACATTAGAAAAGCTCTAGCAAACGAACTACACGATCTTGTGCTATGCTTAGGATTGAGTCTTGTCCATCACATCATTCTCCTAATGATGTGATCCCGTTATCAACGACATCCAATGTCCATGGTCAGGAAATCATAACCATCTATTGATCAATGAGCTAGTCAACTAGAGGCTTACTAGGGACATGTTATGGTCTATGTATTCACACATGTATTACGGTTTCCAGTTAATACAATTATAGCATGAACAATAGACAATTATCATGAACAAGGAAATACAATAATAACCATTTTATTATTGCCTCTAGGGCATATTTCCAACAGTCTCCCACTTGCACTAGAGTCAATAATCTAGTTCACATCACTATGTGATTGTAATGAATCCAACACCCATGGGGTTTGTTCATATCTCGCTTGCGAAAGAGGTTTATTAGTCAACGGGTCTGAACCTTTCAGATCCATGTGTGCTTTACAAATCTCTATATCATCTTGTAGATGCAGCTACCACGCGCTACTTGGAGCTATTCCAAATAACTGCTCTACTATAGGAATCCGGTTTACTACTTAGAGTCATCCGGATTAGTGTCAAAGTTTGCATCGACGTAACCCTTTATGACGAACTCTTTTACCACCTCCATAATCGAGAAAATTCCTTAGACCACTAGTTACTAAGGATAAGTTCGACCGCTGTCATGTGATCCATTCCTGGATCACTCTTGTACCCCTTGACTGACTCATGGAAAGGCACACTTCAGGTGCGGTACACAGCATAGCATACTGTAGAGCCTACGTCTAAAGCATAGGCGACGACCTTCGTCCTTTCTCTCTCTTCTGCTATGGTCAGGTCTTGAGTCTTACTCAATACTCACACCTTGTAACACAGCCAAGAACTCCTTCTTTGCTGATCTATTTTGAACTCCTTCAAAATCTTGTCACGGTATGTATTCATTTGAAAGTACTATTAAGCGTTTTTTGATCTATCCTTATAGATCTTGATGCTCAATGTTCAAGTAGCTTAATCCAGGTTTTCCATCGAAAAACACTTTTCAAATAACCCTGTATGCTTTCTAGAAATTCTACATCATTTCTGATCAACAATATGTTAACAACATATACTCATCAAAAATTCTATAGTGCTCCCACTCACTTCTTCGGAAATACAAGTTTCTCATAAACTTTGTATAAACCCAAAATCTTTGATCATCTCATCAAAGCGTACATTCCAACTCCGAGATGCTTACTCCAATCCTTAGAAGGGTTGCTGGAGCTTTGCATACTTGTTAGCATCTTTCAGGATTGACAAAACCTTCTGGTTGTATCACATACAACCTTTCCTCAAGCAAATTGTCGAGGAAACAATGTTTTGACATCCTATCTGCAAGATTTCATAACTAATGCAATAACTGCTAACATAATTCCAACAGACTCTTAACATCGCTTCGAGTGAGAAAGTCTCATCGTACTCAACTCCTTGAACTTGTCTAAAAACATCTTAACGACAAGTTGAGCTTTCTTAATGGTGACACTTGCCATCATTGTCCATCTTCCTTTTAAAATCCATCTGCACCCAACAGCCTTACGACCATCAAGTAGTTCTTCCAAAGTCTATACTTTGTTTTTTAATACATGGATCCTCTCTCGGATTTTATGGCCTCGAGCCATTCATCGGAATCCGGGCCCACCATCGCTTCTCCATAGCTCGTAGGTTCATTGTTGTCTAGCAACATGACTTCCAAGACAGGATTACGTACCACTCTGAAGTAGTACGCATCCTTGTCGACCTACGAGGTTTGGTAGTGACTTGATCCGAAGTTTCATGATCACTATCATAAGCTTCCACTTCAATTGGTGTAGGTTCCACAGGAACAACTTCATGTGCCCTGATACACACTAGTTGAAGTGACGGTTCAATAAAATCATCAAGTCTCCATCATTCTCCCACTCAATTCTTTTGAGATAAACTTTTCCTCGAGAAAGGACCCGTTTCTAGAAACAATCACTTTTGCTTCCGGATCTGAAATACGAGGTATACCCAACTACTTTGGGTATTCTATGAAGATGCATTTATCCTCTTTGGGTTCGAGCTTATCAGCCTGAAACTTTTTCACATAAGCGTCGCAGCCCCAAACTTTTAAGAAATGACAACTTAGGTTTTTCTAAACCATAGTTCATACGGTGTCATCTCAACGGAATTGTGTGGTGCCCTATTTAAAGTGAATGCGGTTGTCTCTAATGCCTAACCCATAAATGATAGTGGTAATTCGATAAGAGACATCATGGTATGCACCATATCCAATAGGGTGCAGTTATGATGTTCGGACACACCATCACACTATGGTGTTCCAAGCGACATTAGTTGTGAAACAATTTCCACAATGTCTTAGTTGTGTACCAAACACGTAACTCAGATATTCATCTCTATGATCATATCATAGACATTTTATCCTCTTGTCACGATGATCTTCAACTTCACTTTGAAATTACTTGAACCTTTCAATAATTCAGACTTGTGTTTCATCAAGTAAATATACTCAACATCAACTCAAATCATCTGTGAAGTAAGAACATAACGATATCCATTGCGTGCCTCAGCACTCATTGGACTGCACACATCAAAATGTATTACTTCCAACAAGTTGCTTTCTTGTTCCATCTTACTGAAAACGAGGCCTTTCAGTCATCTTGCCCATGTGGTATGGTTTGCATGTCTCAAGTGATTCAAAATCAAATGAGTCCAAACGATCCATCTGTATGGAGTTTCTTCATGCATATCTACCAATAGACATGGTTCACATGTCTCAATCTTTTCAAAAACAAGTAAGTCCAAAGATCCATCAACATGGAGCTTCTTCATGCGTTTTATACCAATATGACTCAAATGGCAATGCCACAAGTATGTGGTACTATCATTACTATCTTATATCTTTTGGCATGAACATGTGTATCACTACGATCGAGATTCAATAAACCATTCATTTTAGGTGCAAGACCATTGAAGGTATTATTTAAATAAATAGAGTAACCATTATTCTCCTTAAATGAATAACCCTATTGCGATAAACATAATCCAATCATGTCTATGCTCAACGCAAACACCAAATAACAATTATTTAGGTTTAACACCAATCCCGATGGTAGAGGGAGCGTGCGATGTTTGATCACATCAACCTTGGAAACACTTCCAACACATATCGTCATCTCACCTTTAGCTAGTCTCCGCAGCCTTTTATTTCGAGTTACTAACACTTAGCAACCGAACCGGTATTTTTTACCCTGGTGCTACTAGGAGTACTAGTAAAGTACACATTAATATAACGTATATCCAAAATACTTCTGTCGACCTTGCCAGCCTTCTCATCTACCAAGTATCTAGGGTAGTTCTGCTTCAGTGACCGTTCCCCTCATTATAGAAGCACTTAGTCTCGGGTATGGGTTCAACCTTGGGTTTCTTCACCAGAGCAGCAACTGATTTGCCATTTCATGAAGTATCCCTTCTTTCCCTTGCCCTTCTTGAAACTAGTGGCTTAACCATCAACAATTGATGCTCCTACTTGACTTCTACTTTCACGGTGTCAAACATCGCGAGTTGCTCAAGGATCATCATGTCTATCCCTGATGTGTTATAGTTCATCACGAAGCTCCAATAGCTTGGTGGCAGTGACTATGGAGAACCATCACTATCTCATCTGGAAGATTAACTCCCCCTTGATTCAAGCGATTTTAGTACTCAGACAATCTGATCACATGCTCAACGATTGAGCTTTTCTCCCTTAGTTTGCAGGCTTAAGAAACTTGTCAGAGGTCTCATACCTATTGATGGTGGCACTAGTCTAAAATTCCAATTCCAGTCTTTGGAACATCTCATATGTCCTGCAATGTTTCAAAAACGTCTTTGGTGCCATAATTCTAAACCATTAGTATTACGCACTGAACTATCACGTAGTCATCAAAATGTGTATGTCATATGTTTCCCAACATCTGCAGACGATGCTCGAGGTTCAACACACCGAGCGGTGCATTAAGGACATAGCCCTTCTGTGCAGCAATGAGGACAATCCTCTGTTCATGGACCTAGTCCGCATAATTGCTACTGCCAACTCTCAACTAAATTTTCTCTAGGAACATATCTAAAATAGTAGAACTAAAGTGTAAGCTACGACATAATTTGCAAAGACCTTTTGACTATGTTCATGATAATTAAGTTCATCTGGTTATTTAATGAACTCCCACTTAGATAGACATCCCTCTAGTCATCTAAGTGATACATGATCCGAGTCAACTAGGCCATGTCCGATCATCACGTGAGACGGACTAGTCATCATCGGTGAACATCTTCATGTTGATCGTATCCACTATACGACTCACGTTCGACCTTTCGGTCTTCCGTGTTCCGAGGCCATGTCTGTACATGCTAGGCTCATCAAGTTAACCGAAGTGTATTGCGTGTGTAAATCTGGCTTACACCCGTTGTATGCGAACGTTAGAACCTATCACACCCGATCATCACGTTGTGCTTCGGAACAACGGACCTTAGCAATGGTGCACAGTTAGGGGGAACACAATTCTTTATATTTTAATGAGGGATCATCTTATTTATGCTACCGTCGTTCTAAGCAAATAAGATGTAAAAACATGACAAACATCACATGCAAATCATAAAGTGACATGATATGGCCAATATCATCTTACGCCTTTGATCTCCATCTTCGAGGCGCGGCATGAACACCATCGTCACCGGCATGACACCATGATCTCCATCATCGTGTCTTCATGAAGTTGCCTCGTCAACTATTACTTCTACTACTATGGCTAACGGTTAACAATAAAGTAAAGTAATTACATGGCGTTTTCATTGACACGCAGGTCATAAATAAATTAAGACAACTTCTATGGCTCCTGCCGGTTGTCATACTCATCGACATGCAAGTCGTGATTCCTATTACAAGAACATGATCAATCTCATACATCACATATATCATTCATCACATCCTTTTGGCCATATCACATCACATAGCAAACCCTGCAAAAACAAGTTAGACATCCTCTAATTGTTGTTGCATGTTTTACGTGACTGCGATGGGTTTCTAGCAAGAACATTTCTTACCTACGCAAAACCACAACTGTGATATGCCAATTGCTATTTACCCTTCATAAGGACCCTTTTCATCGAATCCGATCTGACTAAAGTGGGAGAGACAGACACCCGCCAGCCACCTTGTGCATCAAGTGCATATCAGTCGGTGGAACCAGTCTCACGTAAGCGTACGTGTAAGGTCGGTTCGGGCCATTTCATCCCACAATGCCGCCGGATCAAGATAAGACTAGTAACGGTAAGCAAATAGAACAAATCATCGCCCACAACTGCTTTGTGTTCTACTCGTGCATAGAATCTACGCATAGACCTAGCTCATGATGCCACTGTTGGGGAACGTAACAATAATTCAAAATTTTCCTACGTGCCACCAAGATCAATCTAGGAGATGCTAGCAACGAGAGAGAGGAAGTGCATCTTCATAACCTTGAAGATCACTAAGCGGAAGCGTTACAAGAACGCGATTGATGGAGTCGTACTCGCGGCGATTCAAATCGCGGAAGATCCGATCTAGTGCCGTACGGACGGCGCCTCCGCGTTCAACACACGTACAGCCCGGGGACGTCCCCTCCTTCTTGATCTAGCAAGGGGAGAGGAGAAATTGAGGGAGTACTCCAGCAACACGACGACATGGTGGCAATGGAGCTCGTGGTTCTCCTGCAGGGCTTCGCCAAGCACTATGGAGGAGGAGGAGGTGTAGGAGGAGGGAGGGCTGCGCTAGGGAAGGGGTGCGGCTGCCCTCCCACCCCTACACTATATATAGGGGCAAGGGGAGAGGGGGAGGCGCCCTAGGGTTTCCCCTAGGGGCGGCGGCCAGGCAGATTGGATCTCCCTAGGGAAAATCCTAGGGAGAATTGCCCCCCAAGCCAAGCAGGTGGAGGCTTGCCTCCCAAGCCAGGTGGAGGCGCCCCACCTCCCCATGTAACATGGGAAAGGGTGTGGGGGGCGCACCACCCCTTAGTGGGCTGGTTTTCCCCTTCCCCTTTGGCCCATGAGGCCCTCCAACACTTGTCGGGGCTCCCAAAACACCTTTCGGTCATGCTGGCCATAGCATAGTACCCCCGGAACACTTCCGGACTCCAATACCCTTCGTCCAATATATCGATCTTCACCGCCGGACCATCCTGGAACTCCTTGTGACGTCCGGAATCTCATCCAGGACTCCGAACTACCTTTGGTAACCACATACTATTTCCCATAACAACTCTAGCGTCACCGAACCTTAAGTGTGTAGACCCTACGGGTTCGGGAACCATGCAGACATGAAGGAGACACCTCTCCGGCCAATAACCAATAGAGGGATCTGGATACCCATATTGGCTCCCACATGTTCCACGATGATCTCATCGGATGAACCACGATGTCGGGGATTCGATCAATCCCGTATTCAATTCCCTTTGTCAATCGATATGTTACTTGCCAGAGATTCGATCGTCGGTATCCCAATACCTCGTTCAATCTCGTTACCGGCAAGTCACTTTACTCATTCTGTAATGCATGATCCCGTGACTAACTGCTTAGTCACATTGAGCTCATTATGATGATGCATTACCGAGTGGGCCCAGAGATACCTCTCCGTCATACGGAGTGACAAATCCCAGTCTCGATTCGTGCCAACCCAACAGACACTTTCGGAGATACCTGTAGTGCACCTTTATAGTCACCCAGTTACGTTGTGAAGTTTGATACACCCAAAGCACTCCTACGATATCCGGGAGTTGCACAATCTCATGGTCTAAGGAAATGATACTTGACATTAGAAAAGCTCTAGCAAACGAACTACACGATCTTGTGATATGCTTAGGATTGGGTCTTGTCCATCACATCATTCTCCTAATGATGTGATCCCTTTATCAACGACATCCAATGTCCATGGGCAGGAAACCATAACCATCTATTGATCAACGAGCTAGTCAACTAGAGGCTTACTAGGGACATGTTGTGGTCTATGTATTCACACATGTATTACGGTTTCCAGTTAATACAATTATAGCATGAACAATAGACAATTATCATGAACAAGGAAATACAATAATAACCATTTTATTATTGCCTCTAGGGCATATTTCCAACATATGCCGCCGTTATTGGGAGACGAGGATGCCGCTACCCTGGAGGGACGTCCACCTCCCCAACAGATGGCACTTGTCGGCCGACCGCCTGCCGATCATGCCGGACCCGCTGAGCGGCCGTGCGCGCCGCCAGGAGATCAAGCGCCGCCGCCACCTGCTCCCGAACGACCTCTACTACGACAAGAGGTACGCCCCCGACTCGGTCCTGTGGGACACTTGGTTCCGTGATGGGCACGACATGCGACGGGCGTCCCTCTTTGACGACACGTCGACGGGGCCGCAGCGGCCACGTGAGCACCGAGCGGCCGCTCCCCAGGCGCACGGGTGTACGCGGGTGCGCGGCCTCACGCCCACGCCGTCGCCGTCGCCATCTCCATCGCCACCACCACCTCCTCGCATGACAGCGGAAGAGGAGGCCCGTCTCATGGCGCGTGTCATGGAGGACTCCATGCACATGCATGATAAGCGCCAATGGGAGGGCCTCGAGGAGATGACGGCCCTCTTCGCGGCCGGTGGCATCGCCATCCCCGAGCTAGAGATGGTGGCGAAGGAGGAGGTGATGGAGGACCCGCCGGTGGACCCATTCCACCCGGGCCAGGTGGGCCAGGGGTGGAGCTGGTCTTGCACAGCAGAGTAGATGGCGGCCGCTGTGAGGGGCATGAACTGGTGCCCCACGCCGCCGCGGTCACCGGAGCGGGATGCCTCGCCGCGAGAGGAGGTGGTACAGGCACCTGCCACCTTCTGCCACACCGCCCTCGTGCACCAAGGACCGCTGGCCTACCTGTGGATGCCGCCGGACTATGTCGACCTCGTCAGCGACGACGACGACACCGACGGCCACTTAAGACGGCTGTCGGTGTCAAAATCGGTGGATATCGGGTAGGGGGTCCCGAACTGTGCGTCTAGGCGGATGGTAACAGGAGGCAGGGGACACGATGTTTTACCCAGGTTCGGGCCCTCTTGATGGAGGTAAAACCCTACGTCCTGCTTGATTTATTCTTGATGATATGAGTAGTACAAGAGTTGATCTACCACGATATCGGAGAGGCTAAACCCTAGAGGCTAGCCTATGGTATGATTGTATGTTGTCCTACGGACTAAAACCCTCTAGTTTATATAGAGACCGGAGGGGGCTAGGGTTACACAAGGTCGGTTATAAAGGAGGAGATATCCATATCCGTATTGCCTAGCTTGCCTTCCACGCCAAGTAGAGTCCCATCCGGACACGAGACGAAGTCTTCAATCTTGTATCTTCATAGTCCAACAGTCCGGCCAAAGGATATAGTCCTGCTGTCCGGAGACCCCCTAATCCAGGACTCCCACAGTAGCCCCTGAACCAAGCTTCAATGACGATCAGTCCAGCGTGCAGTTATTGTCTTCGGCATTGCAAGGCGGGTTCCTCCTCCGAATACACCACAAAAGAGTTTGAATACGAGGATAGTGTCCGACCCTCCAAAATAAGTTCCACATACCACCATAGAGAGAATAATATTTCCACAAATCTAATCTGCTGACACGTTTTGGCAACATGACATCATGCCATGGCCCGGTGATTATTCGAACCGTTTTTGTTTAACCAGCCCCGCACATAACACGAGGCGGTTTGTTGACACGTCTTGTCAAAGCAGAGATCGTGTCCCCCTTATTACGGGATTCTCATCAATACGGGCGTGGGTAACCCTACCACGCCATCAATTATGACGCTTGGGGGATAAGCGAGTTTTACCAGGCTAGTGGGGGCGCATAGTTTTATCCGCCCTTATAAAGGGATAAGGTTTAACCTTCTTCTACACACGCCTTCTTCCTCCTTGCTCATCCATTCTCGCGCACTCGAGCTCCAACGCCCAAGTCCACATCCTTCTCCTCAACCTTCTCCAAACATGTCCGGAGCGGGAGGCAAGTGGATGGCTTCCTTCGTTACGGAGGGACACATAAAAAAGCTACGCGGAGCCGGATACTTGGCCGCGGATATCGCGCATCGGCTGCCAGCTGCGGGGCAGATCGTCCCTACCCCGAAACCTCACGAGAGGGTAGTTTTCCTCCATCACTTCCTCCGCGGACTAGGGTTTCCCCTCCACCCATTCGTCCACGGCCTTATGTTCTACTACGGGATGGACTTTCACGATCTGGCCCCGAATTTCATCCTCAACATTTCGGCGTTCATCGTCGTGTGCGAGGCTTTCCTCTGCATCCGGCCCCACTTCGGTTTGTGGCTGGAGACCTTCAATATCAAGCCGAAGGTGGTGGGCGGCCAACAAGCGGAATGCGGCGAAGCCATGGTGGGCAAGATTCCCAATGTTATATGGCTCGAAGGCTCCTTCGTGGAGACCATAAAGGGGTGGCAATCGGTGTGGTTCTACATCACCGAACCGCGCAACACCAACTGGGTGGCGGCCCCCGAGTTTCTATCCGGAATCCCCACGCGGCTCACTTCCTGGAAGGAGAAGGGCCTGTCCTGGGGTTCATCGGTGGAGCTGGACGGACTCCAGAAGTGTATACAGAACATGACAAGCAAGAAGCTTAAGCTTGTCAACATAGTCCAAGTCATGCTCTTCCGCCGGATCCTCCCGTGCCAACAACGGGATTTCAACTTATGGGAGTTCGGCCCGGCCCGGCACCAGACTCTAAGCGAGATCTTTGACACGATGCACAAAGATGTTTGGAGGGTGCTGTTGAAGGGTGTCGAGGTCCCTCCCTTTCTCATCGAGGACCGCGGGCTAAGCGCGAAGCACCCTGCGAATTCGGTAAGTCCTGTACATCTGGTAGGCTATTTATTTCCCATAGTTTAACCATGTGCAGGGTCTGAGCTCCCATGCCTTTGACAGGACTAGGGGGAGACGTCGGGGCAGATTAACTGTCAGGCCCCTCTGCCCGAAGATAATGCGGACGCTCTCCTGATGGAGATGCTGACTCCGGCGCCTTACAAGGTGCCGGAGAAGACCAAGAAGAAGGCCAAGGGAATGCGAAAGAGTTCTCGGTGCCAGGTGGTATCGGACTCATCGTCCGATGACTCCGTGACGCACTCCTCCCATGAAGATGAGGAGGAAGATGAAGATGCTCCCCCTCCAGCCGGGGGAGACAAGAAAATGAAGGCCGCCCCAACCGGGGGCCGAAGGGTCCAAGCACTACAAAAAAAGACACATCCGTGACATTTTGGGCCGAACGAATTTTTTTTCTGTCATACATATGACACTTCTATGACAATAATTGTGACAAAACCCGGTATCATCACAGATGTGGTGGGCTCCTACTTCTATGACAAAAAATCATGACAGAAAATGGGCTTTTCGTCCTGGGCGGGCCGGAGACGCAGCTGCATGACATTCTTTGGGCCGTCCATGACGGAAAAAACCATGGTAGAAGCGAGGGGGAGGAAAATTTCGGGGAGTTCCCGGTTACGGTGGGAGGTCGGGGGCCGGGCGATACGCGTTTCTCTCGTACACGTATGCGCGTGTCTGTGAGGCGTTGGGCTCTAACTGAACCCAAGCGATTGCACTGCAGGCTACGCGTTACTGAACCCAAGCGATCGATCGATGGCTGTTAACTGAACCCGATCGAGTGATTCCTTCGCTACTGCTGCTAACTGAAGCCGATCGATGGAATGAATGGTGAGC
>NC_041384.1:718368089-718380916 GCF_002162155.2 Triticum dicoccoides
TTGGATGAACAGTGAGCGGTGGCGTTGCCTCTGGATGAACAGTAGAATAGTAGACAGTGGAGGGGTGCCCGTGGAGGGGTGGATGAACAGGACCCCGTGGTGTGGAGGGCTGGATGAATAGTAGACGGTGGAGGGGTGCCCGTGGAGGGGTGGTTGAACAGGACCTCGTGGTGTGGAGGGCTGGAAGAACAGTAGACGGTGGAGGGGTGGTTGAACAGTAGCCGGTGGAGTAGCGCGCGGTGGAGGCTGGATGAACAGGAGCCCGTGGAGGCTGGAGGAGGTCGACGGTGGAGATGAACAGTATCCCGTGGAGTCCCGTTTTGCGGTACGCCACACCCCTCCCGATGAACAGGACCCCCGTTTCGACCGTAGAGCTCCAACACAAGTCCGTTTCCTTCGTTTTGCGGTACGCCACACCCCCCCCGATCAACATGACCCCGTTTCGACCGTAGGAGGTCCGTTTCCTCAGTTTTGCGGTACGCCAGACCCCTCCCGATCAACAGGATCCCGTTTCGAACGTGGCCGATCGAACACAAGGCCGTTTCCTCCGTTCTGTGGTACTCTAGGCCTCGTTTTCATCGCCTGTTCCGTCCAAGCCCTCCCGATGAACACGACGCATTCCGTTGACTCCCCATGAACACGTCGCATTCCGTTGCCTCCCCATGAACACGACGACGACGTTGTCTCTCCGTTCCCACCCAGCCATGTACACGAGCCCTGGCCGTACGTATGCGCGAGTAGGCGTTCGAGACCCCGCCCGTATGTACACATACGTGGCCGTATTTTCTTTCTTGCACCCTGGCCGCTGTACGTACGTGTAAATGCTACGTGCGCGCCTCTACTACGACACGTGCGCGCCTCTGCATCGACCAGTATGTACGTACACGTTCGCGACCAGAATGACAACGCTACGTATGCTTCGACCAGGTGGGTCCCAACTGTCAGGCACTTCCTTGCGTGCGAAGATGTAGCTGGTGGGTCCCAGCAGTCAAGGGGAAACGTTTTTTTTTTTGCGAAATACGGTGGTCCGTCCGGTGGGTCCCGCTATCAGGTGGAGGAACAATCATTTTGCACGTAATAAGGAGGCACTTCCTTGCTGAGGCAGTGGACCCAGCTGTCAGCTTCTCCACGTACAGTCCACGTCCAATGGAAGCCGGGCCGAGAGCACCAGGGCGGTGGACGACGGCGAGGCCTAGGAAGGGGACGACGTGGAGCTGGGGAAGACGCGGCAGTGGATGCCCACGCGTAGAGGAGTACGAGGGTTCACTGGTTCGCTGCGGTGTGAGGCTGCCGTCGCCGCAGAATAACAGGGGGTGTGGGTGAGTAGAGGGATGGCCTGACCAGCGGTGGGAGTAGTAGGGGGTGGTGAGGCCTCTGCCGCATCGCAGCCGGCCACGGGAGGCAGGAGCACGAGGCACGACCGGCGCTGGTTTGGGCGGCTGGAGCAAGAAGACCAGAGGTTGAAGAAGCACTACGGTCGTTGGATGGACATCATACGGTCACTGGAGCTAGAATCGTGCATATTGACTAAGTTGGCAAAGCCCTCCGTCCCCGTCAACTTAGTAGGCCCACAAGTCAGCCTGCCACTATACTGGGTCCCAGCTAACAGGGGGAGTATTCATTTTTTTGTGCGTAATAAGGAGGCACTTCTTTGCGTGCGAATATATAGCTGGTGGGTCCGAGCTATCAGTGGCAGTAACATTTTTTTCGCGAAATACAAAGGCCCTTTTGGTGGGTCCCTGATGTCAGGTGGAGGAATCATTATTTTGTGCGTAATAAGGAGGCATTTCCTTGCGTGCGGCCGTGGACCCAGCTGTCGGCCTTTCCACGTAAAGTCCACTTCAGATGGATGTCGGTCGTTGACCATGTTGACCAGACCGCGCCGAGAGCACCAGGGCGGTGGACGACGGCGAGGCCTAGGAAGGGAACGACACAGAGGCAGGGAAGACTCAGCAGTTGTTTCCCACGCGGAGGGGAGTACGACTGTATGAGGGTTTACTGGTTCGTCTACCGTCGCCGGAGAATAACAGCAGGCGTGGGTGAGTAGAGGGATGGCTAGGCCAGCGATGGGAGTACGGTGGGGCGGTGAGGCCTGCGCGGCAGCAGAGCCGGCTGCGGGGAGGAGGGAGTAGGCAGTCCCGCCGGCGCCTGTTTGAGTGGCTGGAGCAGGAAGAGTAGAGATTGAAGAAGCACGACGACCGTTGGATGGCCATCCAACAGTCACTGCTTGTGCGTCAAGCTTTTTTTAGGAAAGCCTCAAATCTGTGGAAAACAGCATACAGCCCATTTGCTAATTCTTAAGGTTTTTTTGGAGCCCATATTCTTTTTGTTAGCATTACAGCCAATATTGTGGACACGGTTAAAAAATTATACGAATTTTTGCATATTTCGGTGCGTTCCAAACTGTTTTTAATCCCGAAATTTCGACTCACATTCAAACTGATTTTAAAAATAAATGTATATGAATATAAAATCCAACAAATTCTCCACACATAAAAATTAATGTAATTGAAAATCTCGAAATGAAAAAAAGATATTTGAAACTAATTGCAGGTTTGATGTGTTTTAAAAATGTACAACTCATTTCTCCTTACTGATGGGCCATTTTCTCGGCCAGCCGAATGAAAGCTCTCCTCGTCTTGAAAGATTTGCAGCCCAACAGGCCCGACAAAGCGACTTACTTGGCAAATCACAAAAAACTGGGCTGTGCCCGTGGACCCAGCTGTCAGTCCATTTTTTTAGTCCATTTGGTGGGCTGGGTGAAACAATGATGTAGCATCTATGCAGCCCATTTAAATCCCATTTGCATTTTTCTCGAAAGCCGTGGATTTGCTGGGCTGGGTGAAAATATCATGTTGGGCTAGACGGAGAAATGTTATAAAAACATGAACACATGATTGCACGTCAGTAAAATCTTTGCAAGCTTATATACGCAATCACTAGGAGTTAACTTGCCAAGTTATATATAAACAATTATTATTGTCATTTTGTAAGAACTTTCAACTTACGAAATAAAATTTCATTTTAATTTGATGAGTTAATAGTACGTGGGGTATTATTATTTTTTAGGCTAGACGTGGGACAGTTGAGTTGGTTCTAGGGGAAAGTACTGGGAGAAAACTCAGTTTACATCGAAAAAGAAAGTGGGAGAAAATTCAGAGACCTGCTGGGTCCACCTGAGGAGGGGAATATGTTGGGAGGAAGGAGATTCAAAGCACGGCAGCCGAGTGAACTAGTTTTTTTTACGGACAAGTGAACTAGTTTACATATATAAGCAAATTGCCACTAAAAAGCAATCAGGTTAATGGGTTCTTAAAAGAAATATTTCGGACAAAACAGATAATTAATTACGACACATAGGCTAATGCATGAAATACTCACATGATAAAGGTGCTTATGAACAGATAAAGTACAACATCTAAACCTTCCTGGCACGCTTGATCATGACGCTGCAGCTGTCCGTGTACTCGTCGGTTACGGGAAGCAGACACACCCTCATGTCCAAGATCTGCATGTATATGTTGTAGCATGCGTAAGTGCCCTTGGCCGCGTAGGTTATGTAGGCTAGATTCAGAGGTACCTCCCACGTGTTCAGGTCGTCTTCTTTCATGTTGGCGTATCAGGGGTCGATGATGGTCTCAGCGAGGTCAACCACAGAGTCCTTCTCCTGCCCGTTGCTGATGATCTTGTATTGCTTTTGGATGTCAACAAGCTTGTTGCACTAGATGGCCGAATCGTCGCGTTCTTCCTTCTCTCCACCGTAGCGAAGGTGCAGTCGGCGCTGCCGATGAAACGGGCGAATGCTCCAGAACCTGGTGCAGCCATAGGACTGAGGCGAGGCAGAGCTTCACCGAGTCCGTATCGTTGGTGTACATCACATTCAACTTGGTGCAGCCATAGGACTGAACGGCAAACTCAAAGGGGAACTCCTTGCTGAAGTCCATATCCACCAGGCTCACCCCTCGGATCGCCATTGGAGTCTCTTCGAGTGAACGAGTGTGTAGGCGGCGGCAGTAGTTCGTTTTTTAGCTCTTGGGGAACTGGATTCAACAGTAAGTTGAGTGTGTACAGGCGACAACAGTTACTACCCCTCCCTCGTCCACTGCACGCCCGACAGAAGATGCACCCTCGGCCACACGTCGGTTCACGAGCGGGTCTGTATTGGTACTGTAATAACAGGAGTTAGTGGTCACTTTACTTAAATTTAATTAGCTTTAATAGAAATTTGTACTTAAAACAAGCAATGCATTCGCTCGTTCTATCAGTGCCACAGGATCAACATGCACAACAATTAGAATTATTATTCTCAGGACGCACACGATCATCACATTTGTCGCACTTTCATAAAAGATAATACTACCGAGTTTGAACTGTTTGTTATGGTTGTTGTCCTCTGCATCATCATGCCGTGTTTCCCAGCTTCAAGATTCAGAACCAACAAATAAGATCCAAATAATAAGTACAACAAAGATGCCTACACATCTCATTGATTCCTAGCTTGCAAGATTCAGAACCAACAAATAAGATCCAAATAATAAGTACAACAAAGATGCCTACACATCTCACTGATTCCCAGCTTATAAGATTCAGAACCAGCCCATTAGAGCCTTTTGATAAAGTGAATATCGGGATTAAATCCATCTTACCTAGCCATGTCATACAATCGAAGAACTTGGCGAATGCTCTTGACCGTCCAACATCTGTAGTTGAGTATTCCTGTTTGCACAACATGTTTGCACAGCACAAACAAGGAGACAGGAGAGCATGATTTCACTTTAATAGCGGCCTCCTTGAACTCAACCTCCAGGTCTACTTGGATGAGGTCTGCCTGGAGTTCCATGATTCAATTCATGCGCCTTTTTCTGGAGTTCACCTGAAATGAAGCAAAGATTGCATCATTCAGCTAGCAAGAAGTACTTGCTCTTATGAGCTGGCAGGTTCTTCTTTAGTAGTTGCACTAAAATTGAGGAACATTAAGGTTGGCTGTCCGACTCATGTAAGGTGCAACTATAATTTTCTTATCCTTTTGTGCAGTTCCACTAAAATAAAGTGCCATTGTGGTGACAGTGATGACTCCATCTTGCAAAGGCTAATAAAATGTTGCACGAGATTACCAGCATAGCTTGAAGGAGATTTTGGAAACTCCAATCACCATTTTGTGCAGTTCCACCAAAATTGAGAGATGTTGCCCACATGACATTTTGGTTGAACTGCACAAGACACTCATTCCAAAAAAAGTGTTTTGTGCAGTTCACCATAAGGTCACAATAGCAACACGGTGAAATGGATATCCCTATCTGCACAAAAATATAGAAAGTAAACAGTTGCTGGTCAATAAGAATATATAAAACATATATAAAATGAAAAGAAGCATCTTAATTATATTCATGGCAATCACGCAAGGACAGTAGAAATTTTAAAACATCAGCAATGCTTCATGTTACCAGAAGCATTACGATCAACAATGAGATTCCTCAAATATGGGATTACTTTAATGGTGGCATTGCTTGTTTACCAGACACAGTAAATCAACAACAGCTAAAGAGTTGGTTTAAGGGCATGGGACCGTGGGGACACCATGACACTCAGCAGCGTAAAGGAGCAACTTACTTATCATACTGGGGAAAACAGCAGGAGTGCCATTTGTAACACAGTTTAATTGCATCTTATCACTAGAGGCATTAGATTAACAGTAACATTGGTTAGACATGTCCCCAAGGTAACAGTGTGATCGCTTCATTTTACATGCGCCCTTACATTAACAACAACAAAAGGTTGGTATAAGGACATGCGACAGTGGACGCATCAGCACAATATACCTACAAGGAGGCATAAAGTGGTGATGCCGAGTTTGTTCATGCTGTGTGAGGGCAACAAACCTAATCCTGGAGACCTTGTACTATGTGAGGGCAGCAAATCTAATCCTGGAGACATTTTACTATGTGAGGGCAGCAAATCTAATCCTAGAGACGTTTTACTATGTGAGGGCAGCAAATCTAATCCTCGAGACCTTTTACTATGTGAGGGCAGCAAATCTATTCTTGAGACCTTTTACTATGTGAGGGCAGCAAATCTAATCCTGAGACCTTTTACTATGTGAGGGCAGCAAATCTAATCCTGGAGACATTTTACTATGTGACGGCAACAAATCTAATCCTGGACATACTCTATTGACTTGTCCACCAGCCGCCACTTTCTATCCTTTTTTCAACCAATAATAGATCTGTTCCTTATCCAGTTTGTACTGCGTTTTCCCATTATTTCCCTTTTCAACCAAGAGACCGGTTGGGTATCCGGTCTCTACTACTTTCACCATATTATTTCCTCTTTGAATCAAGTCCTAGATTCATGCTACAATTTTCCCTCCTTTCTTCGTTGTTTGAACAAAGCCCTAGATTCAAATGCATGAAGTAGCTTTACCTCTAATAATACTAAAAATTTAGGTGGCTTTGGAAGAGCTGATGGGAGTAGAAAAAGATGCACATGCAGACACGTGGGGAGCTAGGGCAGTAGAGCAAGGCCGCTTTCGAAGAACTTATACCTAAGGGTCGTCGGGATGTCGGCGGCGGTAGGTCGGATCTACGGACAATACGACAGGGAGGAAGAAGGGTCGGAGGACCTCCCAAGCCGGCGCTGGTCGGAGAGAACGGCACGGACAGAAGATCGGGCCCCTCCGGCAGCTGTGGGTTTCCTCCCTCGGCGGCGATGACTGTTTGAACGATGCCTGCGGTCGCCAGCACCGTCTGGAAACGCTGCGCGATGCGGGGCCGCAGGCTGGCGCCTTGGATGATTTAGCACAACCGACGGCCGCTCGCGTCCATCGCCTCCATAGGTGCTTGTGGCTTCTGGTCACTTGGTCTTGGATTGGAGTGAGCAGTGTTGCGTAGAGACTTGGGAGTAGATGGATTGGAGTGGTGGGGCTATACTAGCAAGTAGTTGTACGTACTAGTACAATAGTGGGCTCACATAGCAATTTTGTCTCATGCAAGAGCCTGGCTATATGCGTGCTCCAATGTTCGCAACTGCAATGTTTGGTTTGCGCTTGGCTCTTCACCTCTTCGAGAAGACGAATAAGGATGTTACTACTACTGCTTCTACAGTGTCGAATCCACTGCTGCATGTCCGTCCACCGCGAGCGAGACGGATAGCTTGTTGTAGAAGGACTACTAAGTAAAAGCCTGTCCTTGTTTGCGAGCAATCGCGCGCATGGGTGAGGGAGAAGGCGTGTAGTAAAATCAAGCTTCTCCTCGTTGCACGAGTTGGCGTGACACATCATAGCACTGGCCCCACATGCTTGCCTCTAAACTTGGCTGAAAGACCCGCAGTGTACAATATATTTGCTACAACCTCTAACATTTACCCACCACAAATTAAACTATATGTGGCCGTATGCATCCTTCTGATGCAGAGACCGGGGAGTCCCCCCTTTTCGAAAAAAACAAATTAAGATATATATTCCTGTCTTGACTAGATGAGCGTGCAAACTACAATCACCAGGGTGTCAGGTAGGTCCAGAAGACTATTGTTTTTTAAACTTCGAGACAGCCACATAGCATGGAGCCGACCCCAATGATTTTAAGCTTACATGCACGGTACACGCTATCCTAGACTACTCTACACATGAAACTGCCACACGAGCGTCCGGGCCGCGCTTGGCTCTTCGCCTCTTCGGGAAGTCGAACAATGTTGGAGTACTACTGCACTGGAGGAGTACTACAGTACGCTTCTGGCCATCTGACATCGATTGAACTGCTGCATGTCCACCGCGTGCGGGAGGGAGAGCGTGTAGCGAAAGCTACTCCTAGTCTTGCCAGCCACCATGCTCATGGGCGAGGGAGGGACGCTCCTGCCTTTGCGTGTATGACAGGTGGGCCCGACAGGTGTGTGGCCAACCTGTCATACAACCAAAGGCAGGTGCAGTTAAGTCCGCGAGGGAGAGGATAATCAAACTTCTCGTTGATGTATGAGTTGATCCGACACATCAAAGCACTGCACTCGATATATTTCAATAATTTGCGTTTACCGATGCATTAATTACAACGCATGCATGCATGCCGTGACTCTCCTTTCGATACTTGCATGTGTTGATTTAATGCACCTTGAAGTACTAGAAAATATGTGACGGTAAAGCTTTGTAATACCTCGGCCCAAGTCGAGAGATGGTTGTGCACGAGGAGGGCGAGATCATGCAGACCGAACAGGACCCGACGATGGAGCTCTCTAAGGTGGTGTTTGGTTCTCTAGTCCTAGGACTTTTTCTAGTCCCAACTAAAAAGTTCCTAGTCCCTAAAAATTCCCTCCCTGTTTGTTTCCAGAGACTAAAAAGTCCCTAGTCCCTTCCTAGAGGTTATTAAATGACCATGTTGCCCCTAGTATATAGAAAATAACAATCAAACAACACCATGGGGTGGCGGGCCAATGGGTGCATGAAGGGACATTGTTGGAAAAGTCCCAAAAAGTCCCAAAAAGACTCTCCTTGAGAGTATTCTTCATTTAGTCCCAAATGCCTAGTTTAGTCCCTAAAAAGTCCCTCCCGTTTGGTAAAAAAGTCTCTAAGAGGGACTTTTTCTAGTCCCTACACAAAAAAGTCCCTGGAAACAAACACCCTTAAGGTCTCGATGGACCTCACCGTGCTCCACTGCCCCTTGTGCCTCCGGCCCTTGACGCCTCCAGTGTATGAGGTTCGAATTCACCTCGTCTGTTCGGTTGATTGAGCAAGGTGCATGTTTCTTGATTGATGTGTTGTTCGATTGATTTCTGCAGTGCAAGGGAGGGCACCTGGCCTGCGCGGACTGCCGCTTCGAGCGCCCCGGGAACCAGCGACAGAGCCAGAAGTGCGAGCGCGGCGGTGGCTTCGACGTGCGGAACACAGGGGTGGACTCCGTCCTTTCGTCAGTGAGAGTGGAGTTCCCACACGAAGGTTGTGGGCTCTACGTCACTTACCACAAGCTCGCTGATCACTAGAGCGTGTGTCTGCTCGTGCCCTGCAAATGCCCCATGCCCGTCTGCGGCTACGAAGGCCCGCCGCCGGCGCTCTACCACCACATCAGCACCGCGCATCCCATGCCCGTGCACAGGATCCAGTACGGCAAGGTGCTCCAGCTGCAAGTGCCACTGTCGGAGCCACGACTCTTGCTGTTCGCGAAGGAGGACCGCCACACATTTTTCTTGGTTGGTGGCGTGCTCGCTATCAGCGCGCCTATCGCCGTGTCGGTCGTCTGCATCAGAGAGGGGGCGTCCCCACTACCGCACTACGTGGCCAAGCTGTGGGCGAACGGCCCGCCGGGGGAGCCCAAAGGCACGACCAACGCCGTCAAGGTGGAAACGAAGGTGAAAAGAAGCAAGGATCCCGACGACGTCGACGTGCAGGAGCTGACCTTCTTGATAGTTCCGCCCAAGCTGCTGGCCGGGGCTAAGCTTGTGTCCCTCCACATTCACATTGACAAGCTCACGTCCTAAATGTTTCTACATTGCCTTCTGTTTATCTTAGTAATATGCTAATATACGGATTACCTTGGTCTGCTTTAGCTTAAGAAATGGTGGGTTTTGGTGGCGATGCAGTAATTACTTCGACATTAGATCAGTAATTTCCAACAGTCGAACGAATATTTTGTGTCCGTTGGATATAAAGTTCCTTTGGGTAAGACGTACTACTTGTCATCAAAATGGATAAAAGGAGATGTATGTAGACGTATTTTAGTTCTAGATACTTTAATGGTGGAGTACTACAGTACGCTTCTGGCCATCTGACACCGATTGAACTGCTGCATGTCCACCGCGTGCAGGAGGGAGAGCGTGTAGCAAAAGCTTCTCCTAGTCTTGCCAGCCACCACGCTCATGGGCGAGGGAGGGACGCTCCTGCCTTTGTGTGTATGACAGGTGGGCCCTACATGTGTCTGGCCAACCTGTCATACAGCCAAAGGCATGTGTAGTTAAGTCTGCGAGGGAGAGGATAATCAAACTTCTCGTTGATGCATGAGTTGACGTGACACATCAAAGCACTGCACCCAATATATTTCAATAATTTGTGTGTGTGACTCCCAGATGCAGAGGCCGGGGGTCATCATCCTCCTTTTCGAGAAAAAATAGACGCGTGTGTGAGAGGACGAGTGCGTGCGTGCACCTCTTCTCTTCCTGTATAACGTACTACTAAACTCAGAGTACAAGTTTTTGTGGGTGGCACGATGGTGCGTGCGAAAAGTCCCGAGAGATAGCTTTAATGCATTAATTGCAATGCAAGCATGCATAAAGTACATGCATTGGTCAATTTTCTCTTAATAGTTGCATGCAATGATTTAATGCACCTTAGAATCTGAACATGTGTTGGGGACAACCAAATTGAGCCTTATAAAATGGAAAAACTAAAATTGTGAGATAAGCCCTACAAAACCGGAAAGGAGGGAGTAGAAAAAGAAGTACTCCATCCGGGAATAGTGCCGCACTTCGAAACTAGAACCGTCAATAAATTTTGAGCTTGCATCTCGTCACATTCCAAATTACTCCACGCTATATTGAATTGCAAACATGTTCACACCAATCACAACCTAAACGGTTTCCCACTTAGGAGCGTATTAGTACTCGGTTATAAATACTAGTATGCCATGATGACTACACATTCCTCCTTAACTCCTCATCCACAAAAACAAACAAGTCATTCAGCATCCTTCCCTTGCGACTGCCATGGCCAGCGTGAGTTCTGGGTCGAGAGATTGCCACCAGGGAGAGGCGAGCATGGAAGCGGAAGCACGAGAGATGTCCTGCCTCGCTGCGAGAGCAGCCGACATGTCCCACCGCGCGGAAGTAGCAGCACAGAGGTCCCGCCGCACCGTCGATGCAGCAGACTGGTCCGGCCACGCCGCGGAAGCAGTAGAAATATCCCGCCGCGCCACGAATGCAGTAGAGATGTCCCGCTGCGCCGCGGCGGCCTGGGAAAATTTCTCGCGGGCACGCGGCGACAGTTACAGGCGCATGCATGCGATTGTCCATAGCCAGACGGATCAGATCTCCCGCTCGGCGAGGTTGCAGGACGACATGGTAGCCTCGTTTGAATAGGCTACCGGCGTCATCCGGCAACTAAGGGAGGGCAATGATAGGCTCCGGGCCGAGCGCGACCTGCTGAGGGAGAAGATCGTCCGAAGTGCAGACCTGCAGGAGGAGCCTAGTGCCTTGTTGAAGAAACTTATGGACGAGAATGACATGCTCCGCAACGAGCGCCAAAGGATGTTGGAGGAATCTGTGGATGTTCTCTAGCAGCGTCTTGAGGACACGAAAGAGCTCATTGCCGCTCGCCGCGGAGACTAGTTTCCTGGTTTCTTTTGATGTAATAATCGGTTTAGGATGTGGATTGTGTCGTCGGTTGTGAAATGTTGGGTTCTAGTGCGGATGTTTGGCCTTTGTTGGCCTCTTGGGATGTTGCGTTTTCAATCTGGTAGCTTTTAGTCCTTCGTGTTAGGCTGGAGTTGTGCTGAACTTCTTGTGAATTGTGGTGGTTTTCAGTAATGAAAATCGGAAGGGGCAAGCCCTTCTTTGATCAATTTTTTAATCATCCTTATATATTCATCAGTCTTGCTATAAGTCGTAGTAGATGCTATATAGGTCCATCGGATCTTACATCAAGATCCGTGCTTTCAGATTTTCTTTTTTCTCTCTTAAATCTCAGTCGAGTGAGACATAGCCACGCCATTAAACAGAGGCTCGGGCTCCATTAACGGAGACCTTGGGAGAGAGGTGGACGGCAGATGGAGGTCAAAGGGCTCTCCTCCCGATAAGCACGCGCAGGGGTCTGATCGCACGCCTTTCGTACTCAAATAGCTACCCCGCACATCGCTTCCTAGCTAATAAAAAAGGGGACGCGTGGCGGCACGTAAATGGTACTAGTAAGTAGAACGCCCACGGTTTCAATAATACTTGTGTTTCCGATTGTAACGTGACAACACTTCTTCCAAAATGACTTTGTTGATTGTTAATGTGTGCGCCTTCACAAATCGGACTTCAAATTTACCACAACATGTTGGTACCATGTCATGGCACCAAGCCAAGTTTCATTATTTTCATGCGTGTTTTGGATTTACAGGAATTAAAAGCTAAGTTTCTCAATGTTTCCAACCCAGCCACAACGCCCAGAATTTTGAATTTCATTCCCATTTCTTGCATGGAACCTAGAAATTTACCCAAGGACACACATGTGATTTTTCAACCAACTTTGGTGCACTGGAACATGTGCTTGTATTTCAAATTTGAATTATGCACACAAAAGTGACACGTTCCCTCCCAGAACCACGAGCCTTCTTGAGAGAAGCTCCGATTTGCAGGAAGCTTATACCAAAATTTGTTCCTATTCGGCCAATTTTTTTTGCCACAGCATGGTACTACCATGACATGACACCATGCCAAGTTTCATGATTTTAAAACCAAGTTTCTCAGTGTTATCGACCGAGCCACGATGCCCAGATGTTTGAATTTTATTCTCATTTTTTGCATGGGACCTACTCCCTCCTTCCATCTATATAGGGCCTAATGTGTTTTTCAAGACAGCCTTTGACTATTGACAAGATTAATAGCACATGAGATGTATACTACGCAAATTATATTATTGGAAGCTCCTTTGACATACAAAATTGAAGGTATGCTTTGTGTAAGTTGCATGTCATATATTATTGCTCTAACGTTTGGTCAAAGTTAGCCTCGAAAAATGCATTAGGGCCTATATGCATGAGAGGAGTCGACTTCAAGAGAACGTGTTTGTTCGAGAGACACCGAGGAAGACTACTATATATCGATGGTGCATGTAGGCGGGAATTAAACTAAGGGATGGTCTTATTGGTTTT
>NC_041384.1:718381004-718398688 GCF_002162155.2 Triticum dicoccoides
GTTAAGTGTGAGTGTGTGTTTTACCCACCTAGGCGGAAGTTATGTGCACAAAAGAGGAGAATGATTCGATGTGGCGTTAGGATTGAGGGTAATTAACTACGTATGGAGACATAGAGACCTTGAACGTGCATGTGTGAGAGGTATACATGTATACATGGGATGTGTGTGTGTGTGCGCACGTGCATGATCGAGATAAAACAAAGAAGACATAAGTCATAAGATCAACGACATGGGAGAGACGGATCAGTATGACAATATGCATGCATGTGAGAATGCATGGAAGAAGTCCCGCCAATTGAGCATGTGTTTTTGTCTTTAAGAGATAGTGGCATGGGCTGGAGCATGCATCTATGGCGAGAAGAGGGAGTGAGGCGCAACGATTGTGCAAAAGAGACCAACCTATAAATGCATATGTACTGAGAGAGATATATAGTGTGGGCGATAGGAAGCAAGACTCCATGCGAGAAAGAAATGTTAACGGAGAAATTATAGGTAGATACAGAGATGGAGATACTAGCTAGAGGGACACCCGCTAGTTTGGGTGTTGGAGATGACCATCGGGTGGTTCAAAGGGTGAAGTTATATATGTGTGTGAGAGGGCACTTGACTGCATGTAGAGAGAAACATATGTAGTGTGCGTGATAGGAATTAAGAGTGAGGGCGAGAAAGAAGGTTGATGGAGAAACAGATAAATAGAAAGATAAATATGCTAGCTAGTGTGCATTAGAGATAGGAGTCGAGTGGATCAGAAGGCTGGGTTATGTGTGTGGGTGTGAGAGAGATAGAGAGAGGGTGCGTGTGAGTCACATACAAACAGATATCAGAGAGAAATGAGATCCAGAGAGATGGAGTTTTGTGTCTGTGAGAGAGAAAGATATTTCACAACAAGAGTGATAGCTAGAGAGACATATGAGGGAACGCAAGATATGTCTAGGGAGAGAGGGTGTGTGTGAGCGACATACAAGAGAACAATGGAGAAATATGAGACCCTAGGAGACAGAGTTTTTGTTTGTGTGTGAGAAAGAGATATTGATGAGGAAGAGTCGTAGGTTCTCATATCTAAGGAGCGAAAGACATCTCTGTATGAGGGGTGTGCGAGTGGCACACATGGGAAAAGTAGAGAGAAATGAGACCCCGGGAGACAAAGTTTTGTGTTTGTGTGAGAGAAAAAGATTCCACATAGAGAATCATGGTTAGAGACACATAGCAGGGAGCGAGATATACTTAGAGAGAGATAGAGTGATGAAGGTCGAGGGAGAGAGTACCGTCAGTGCGTTACGAAGATAAAAGATCATTGTCGACATACAGGTCACACGAGAGATACCTGAGAGACGATGAACGCATATAGGTCCAGAGAGATAGTCCTATATAAGCATGAGTGATAGCTATATGAGATGAATATCTGGATTAAAGGGGATTCAAATATTTAAACTGGAGATCACGACATCGATAATATCATAACGCAAATTGGTGCATCAAACATGCATATTCATTTGAATTTGGGCACACGTGTAATGTTATATAGTTTATCAATATTGGTGATCCATAGATTCTTCAATTACAGACAATGCATGGTTTATATGCAATTAATGTCTAAACGGAATTACACTATATGTTGCGTGTGTGAAACACATTATACATGTTTGAGAAGTAAAAAAAACCCGCATGAAACACACATTAATTGGAGACAGTTAGCGAGGAATGCATACATTGGATTTCAACATAAAGTGGATTCAAATATTTGAAAATCCAAATTGATGGATACAACCTTTTGAATCTGAGATCATGCCATTTGTAAACCATATTTATGTATAAATGTTATTGTGTTTTTGAAAGTATATATAAAAAATGTTGTATATAGAATGTAATTCCAATTGAAAATGGATCCCGCCCTAAAAAAATAGAATACAAACGGGATTCGAATTGAGTTGGCACAGTAAACGTGCACTCTGCAAAATTTGAACGAAGCGGGGAAAGTCGCAGTAACCGCCCGGAACCAAAATCTGCGAGATGGAAATCACTGCTGCCTATCCCTGCCACGCAAAGCCTATATGCTGGATTTCTATAGGTTTCGATAGGGGTAGGTTTGTAATTTCACCCAAACATGACGTAACCGCCTCTCACCCGGATTCATACACGGTGGGCGCCAAAACACAGTGTGTCCTCGGCCGAAATCGACTCCCTCCCCGATTCATATTCATACACGGTGGGCGCCAAAAACAAACTCTCGTCGGCAAATATTTGGTGTATGCGAGATTATCGTCCTATCCCCGACCGACTAGTGTTGCTGTGATGTAGTAGAAATTTGAAACGGGGGCTAAGTTTTTAAATTTCCTCGCATTTGAGACAAGCGTGCCCTGAATACATGGTTCCCCCTTCCTCTCTACCTCTCTTTTCCCCATTTGTACTCCGTGGGCGCCAAAACACCCTCTCCACCCCACCTTCCTCCGTCCGCCGCCGTCCGCCACCCCATCCACCACCGTCCTCCTCCACCATGCCGAGCTGATACCCCGACTCAGCCGTCCATTACAAGAGATCGACCTCTCTCATCCACGGCTTCGGACCGGGATCCTTGCATCCCGTCCTCTCGCTTCATCCCCGCCGTCGTCCACCTTGCCGGTGCCGCTCCTACGACCGTCTCGTCCACCGCACCCCGCCGCCACTGTCTACCCTCCTAGATCTGCTTCCACGCCGCCGATAACCATCACTACCGCAGCATCGTCAAATTCTCAGCAGATGCCTACACGGCGCCGCACCAGAGGCGGTACTCGTTCGTATTTGCTCAACTTATTTATCGCAGCAAGAAAATAGATTGCCACTGCTTTACTCTGATTTCTTGTCTTGGTTGCGAAGTTTCCATTGTCCGGTTTGCACCTTCAGATCCGCCATGGCACGCTCAACACCATACTCGCAATGCTTATGGTTTTCCCCTTTTATATTCCACACTAGTTAAATCACAGTAGACTAAATTTCAAAATTGGGTCAGTCGATTTTTCAAAGCGTGCCAGAGTTCGCCGGTGCGATCAAAGGGGCTCGGGTGGTTGTGGGGCCTCACCAAACGAAGAAAACTCGACGCGGGTGGGGGTTGGGGTGGGGGTGGGGGTGGGGGTGGCGGAGGAACACAGGCGGTGGGGGCCGGTGGTCCGGCCGGCGGCCTGTGTTGTGTTCTATATGGGAAGAATCAGAGACGAGGAAGAAGAAGGTTTAGGAGACGTAGGATCTTCATCCAACCGCCTGAAATGGTCGAGAGACAGCTAGGAGTTGCATTCTTAATGCGCTCTGGTTCATCATGTGTGGGCACTGCACAACCAACATTTTATTATCCAAAATCTGCCTGCTCTTCTTTACCATGTTCCTCTTCCATTCTTCTTTAATATGCACTCTCTCCGTTCCTAAATACAAGTCTTTGTAAAGATTCCACCATGGACTACATATGGAGCAAAATGAGTGAATCTACACTCTAAAATGTACCTAGATACATCTGTATGTGATCCATAGTGGAAATCTCTACCAAGACTTATATTTTGGAACAGAGGGAGTATGATAGTAGTACAGTATGTTCCTTGTACTGAAGATGAGCAGGGACATTTGTAGTGTAGAGGTCTATACGGTTGGTTGTGATGGACACTTTGAGCCTCTTTGATTCGTAGGATCTTGTAAATATAGGAATAGGATTTGTAGTGGCCTGCCCACTTGAATCCTATAAGAATAGCTAGGAAATGCAGGGAGCTATGTCTCCTTTGAGAGTTACATTGATATTAATAGTACCGCACCTTCACTTGAAGAGAGCTGGTATCCAAAGCCTTTCTAGCCGTACCAGCAATACTAGCACATATATTCCAGCAACTTCCACTTTGCTGATTTTACTCTGATGCTTAAGGTTTTCCCATTATATCTACACTATGATCTGTGTAGCTACTTTGTGTCGCACTAGCAACAGTCCACTCTTGAAGCTAAACACTGCAATGACTTACAAAATTGGCACCAAGGCATTGAGTGCCATTCTAGATGCAATGAAACTCATACGCTCCCCACCTGTTGATTCTTGTTCAGAATATCATCCTAATGACTATTCTAACCTCGAGGAGTCAAAGGCAGATGGCCTGTCCTGTTCACCCATCAAGGTGCCTGTTCTAATTTGGCAATGTTTTATTGATTGCGGGTATCTTGCATATGTTGTCTTGCATTTCTTCTACTTTGTTGCACCGCCATCTGCTTAGTTTACTCATCATATATGTCGAGATGCCATGGCCATCCATTATCAATACATATTCCATCTGTCATCATACCATGTTTTTCCACTCAAATGTTGTTCTTGTGCATCAGACATCAAAAAGGAAGAGGGTGATTGCCGAACCTAAAGGAGCACCAGCAAAGTCCTTGAAAAACATGGTGGTGCCGGAGAAATCAGACAGCACCCCACTTATACTGGACGTACAACCAGTGACACAAAACGTAGGACCAACTCCAGCAGACTATACCCATACTTCACTGGCCACACCACTAGCCCCACCACACAGGACCTGCACTCCAGCAAAAGGTATACCGATTTCATTTGCCATAACACTAGCTGTACCATAGAAAAATCCCACTCCTGCAAAAAGTACAGCAAGTCCACTGGCCGAAGACATATCCCAACTGCAGAGACGGCCAACTCCTGCAGATTGGAACCCCATTCCATTTATTCCCAGTTTAAAAGACAATGCTTTCAATGTTGTTAGGGACTACGTGCATATATTCCCATCATGGGAAGATTATTGTGAAGAAAAACACCATTTTCACATCTTCCTTCCAACTTACGTGTAAGTGCTATTATTCATGGTTATTATTTTCCTGTTTTCTGCTGATTGAACACATGAATGATTTACATTACATTGTTGTAACTAGGCGAGGGTCAATCTGGATAGTCATGACGAGCAAAGCTTGCTTGTGCTTTTCAAGGAAACATTGTAGCAGTATCGGTGTTACCTGAGGAAATCACACTTTGATGGCAAGCCTATAAACGAATTCTTGGTGAAGTCTCCTATGCTCAATTTAGAAGACATTGAATGGAAAAACCTTGTTATGCACTAGTCTCGTTCCCAGGATGAGGTACTGTCTATGAAATCACATGACAATTTGAACTTCTACTTTTCTACATGTGCCTTACGGATCTTTTTTGCAGGAAATCTGCTCGAAGAAGAATTCTGGTTTGACAAGAACGACAGGATATCTCAAATATGCTGCCCGCTGCTTTGCTCTAGTTAGTAGCTGTTGTCCTGTATCACTGTACTTGCATACATACCTGGTTCATTATGTGACAGCAGTATGCATGATAGCTTGCTTATCAATTGTTCGCTCCAAATTATCTGATATGTATAATGGTTACATTAGTGTAGAATATATCCAATGCCAATGTTTTATTAGCTCTGCATTGTTCTTGTAAGTACATGCTGTCTTTTATCAGTGTACTTATAATCACAGGTAGTTGTTCATGTGCCATCACTCTGCAGCTTATTTTCCTTTGCCCTCCATTTTCTACACATCAGATCTATATTTACTCTTACCATAAGGTTGGTACTGAAGAAGTTTAGCTGTGCATTGCTCTTGGCAGTACCTTTTGCCTGTATTGCTGCACTTACATTTATAGCTACTTGGTTATGTAGCATCACTCTTCATCTTATATTAAATATTCTCCATTTTTTCGTATATTATCACATCTATATTTACTCTTAACAAAATATAGAATAAAGGCAATGCTTTTGAAGAAGATTATGTGGTAAACTTCTTGAATTTCCCCTCCCCCCATCAGCATGGACAAGGCCTTTATAGAGCCTGTCTTCACCAATAATGTAAGTTTTTCCATCTGAAGCCTTCAAACTTTGTTGTATATATTTGGTTAGGCATGACTGCAACAGCTGTTTATTTTTGGTGTTTGCATCAAATTGCTTGTTTAAAGTTTATTATATGTAGTTCATAAACAAAACTTCGTCCTTTCTCAATTTAAGTTTTCAGTTGTACAACCAAGTTCCTTCTTCATACCATGTAAATTAAACTATACAGAGCAAGTGATCTTCTTTTGCACTACATGTATGCTTCTGTTCTTCATCTGTAATCCAGTGGTGTGGTGAACCTACCCACTACAGCACACTGTCATATTCTGCAATGTCTTAACTATGAAAAATGTCATATCATTCTACTATTATTTAAACCGTCTCTTTATTTGCCAATCTGAAATGGTATAAATTGACAACACACTAACCATTGATACTTATGAGTTCTTGATCTGTAATCCAGTGGTGTCGTGAAGCTGTCAACTCCTTCACAATGTCACTTCCTGCCATGTCTTGACCTAAACAATACCATATTGTGTTAATGCAAATTTAAACTGTGTCACTTTATTCGTCAGTAAGAAATGTGATGAATTGTCAGCACTGATACTTTTATGTGCAAAACCTGTCATCTGTCTGCTTGTTTATCTTTTAGAGTGAGGAAGATATAAGTGTTGAACAAGCGCAGTCTCATCATCTTGCTCAGCTGCTTGCGCTGCAGCTCCCCAGCAGGGCTAACCTTTCTTGAACTCTATTGAAGTGTTATCGGTTTTGTATATTATTTTGTCGTCGTGTTTATTTGCACTGGTGGCGATCTTTGATGCCCAGTGTATGTAATCTGATGTCTGCTTGTGCTTTATTATCATAGTGGCGAACTTTGATGCCCAGTGGATGTAATATGCCGTAATTTCTTTATTGTATAGTATAGTTTTTTTCTTATTCACGATGCTGCAGTTATTTTACTGTATATATATCATGTCTTCGCAGTAAACCGGCCAAACCCTAAAATTACGGTACATAATCGGGCCGTCATGCAATCACGATGTAGGTTGGGCCTGAAACGTGTTGATCAGCTCACGGGCCGGCAGCGGCCCGAAATGAACCCCGGCCCATGATTGTGTGAATCAAATCACGGGCTTTTAACAGGCCGAAAAATTGTCTCGGTCCTTGTTTGGTCCAATCAGATATCGGCTGCGAGCAGGCCGGATGCAAACCGGGCCGTAGTTAGGCCCAACTATATGACAAGCTTTTAACATGCTGAAATTAATATAGGGCCAAAATGTTAAACGGGCCCTTAACATGCCAAAACTAATATCATGCCGAATTACTAAGTGGGCCTTTAGCAAGTGGGCCCAAAAACATAGTGTCCACTTGATGGGCCGAATCTTATATGGACCATAATTAGGCCCAAAACCTCTTAAAGGGCCGGACCTGATCCGGGCCGTAATTTGACCCAGAACGTGGTAGGCTTTTAACGGGCCGGATCTCATATGGGCCACTATTAGGCCCGGAGCGTGGCAGACCATTAATAGACTGTATCAAATATGGGCCGGCATTTGGCCCAAAACATGGCAGCCAGTTAATGGGCCGGCCTACTAGGGTCCTCAAAATCTTGTGGGCCTATAGCTAGGCCGTCCCATTAATGTCGGTGAAATCTCGTGGGCCTTTAGCTGGGCCGGTCCATTATGATCCGCAAGAATTTTGTGAGCCTTTACCTGGGCCGGCCTATTATGGCACACAAAAATCTTGTGGGCCTGTACCTGGGCCGGCCAATTATGGCCCGCGAAATCTTGTGGGCCTTTAGCTGGGCCAGCCCATTATGGTCCGCAAAATCTCGTGGGCCTTTAGCTGGGCCGGCCCATTATGGTCCGCAAAATCTTGTGGGCCTTTAGTTGGGCCGGCCCATTTAAACTTGTTGGGCCGTGCCACGTGTCGATGTATCATCGGCGCCTTCTGTCCAGTGAGTGGATGACATCTGTCCCGACGATGAGCCGACACGTGTTTCCTCTAGCCAATGATAATTTTACACGTGGAAAATCCCCATTGGTCGGGGCTATTAACGGGTTATCGGATCCACAACCCGACCCGATAGCTTAACGGCGTTCCGTTACGGTGGATGTCACGTGTCGGTCACCCTTGACGAAAGCACTTCTGTGATGCGCGATTTATCACCATGGAAGTGGACACTTCCGTGATGATAATTTTGGTAATGTCATGGAACACTTCTACGACAACACAGGTATGACTATCTTGATTCTGTCATAAATTTGTCATGGATGTACATGCATGACAAAAAAAGTGACCTACTGTGACAAACATGTATCATCACGGAAGTGTATTTTTTTGTAGTGAAGAGCACCACACTATTATGAGTGCGGTGATCAAGAAGGTTCAGTCCGCCAAGAGCGGACTGACTAAAGCCTGTGCCAGCCTTCTAACAGGCTTTGAGGTAAGTATTTAAAATATAGGAAAAATATTACCGCATAGACAGTAGCCCCTGATGCTCTGTTTGGTGTTCACAAAGAAAAGCCGAATAGAGGATCGAATAATATCTGCAGGAGTCTAATACTAGTATGTTTGTATGCGTATGCAGGCTTCGCTGCTGACCTGTGCCGCACTGACTGCAGAGGTCGCCGCACTGAAGCAGGACCTCGATGGGTCCGAGAAAGAGCTCAGCCTTCCTAAGAGGCAGCTCGAGGAGAACAAAGGTAAGTAATACCTAGTCTATAGATATATATGCCAAATGACAGCTCGAGGAGAACAAAGGTAAGTAATACCTAGTCTATAGATATATATGCCAAATGACAGCTCGAGGAGAATAAAAGATGCGATTGCCAAATGATAGGATCATCATGAATTTGCCAGGGGCCACGACCGAAGTGGCGACCCTGAAGCAAGCGCTGTCCGAGGCCGAAAACAAAGCGGCCCGGGAGCGCACCGAGCGAGAAAAGCAAGAGGCTCGGGTGGGCGAGGTGTAGCAAGAGCTCCAAGCTCTCGTGACGAAGCACGAGGCGTTGGAGCTTGACTCGAAGACGCGAGAGTCTAAGCTTGCCGCGGCCCTTGAGAGCGCAAAGAATGCCAAGGATGAAGCCCAAAAGGCCCTCCAGGAGATTGATGCGATGAGGAAGATAGCGGTGGGTAAGGCATTCAATATGCAAAGCAGGCATGTGAAAGTAAATTACTTGTTACTTACCCGAGTCCAGAATTCTCCAGGAGCATTCGCAGATTTTCCCCGCGGCGTGTCGGATGCCGCAAAGTTTTACCAGGCCGAGGAGGGAAGCTCAATGGAGAAGATGTTCTGGTCTCAGTATACTGGGACCGAACACCTGATGCCTATGAGCGACGAGCTGAAGCAACTGGTCGAGCTGCACAAGGCGGCCGAATAGGCCATGAAGGGCTTTATAGTCCGGATGTGGCCTGGCGACGCCCTTCCCAACAGCTACTTCGGCCTGGTGAGGCGGCTTGTGGATGCCTGCCCATGGCTGGAAGTCATCAACCGGTCCGTCTGTATCGAAGGTGAACGCCGGGCTTTTGCCCGTGCGAAGGTGCACTGGGCCAAGATGGACGCCGTGAAGCTGTTGAAGGAGGGGCCACCGCAGGGCAAGGAGCATCGCCACCCCGAGATGTATTATGAGGGTGTCCTGAAGGGTGCCCGTCTTGTAGCGCACGAGTATGTGAAACATGTAATATTTGAATGAACTTGCTCGTGTGATCCTGTATGATGAAAACTTATTCATATGCGCTATGCCACGCTTGTTTGAATTTAAAATATTACCTTCTGTTCGGTTGTTTATCAAATCTGAGAGATGGCTAGTCGTCGGCTTCTGCCCCCATGCCACGAGTGCTGGGGTGTTCGGGATAAACCTGACCACTCTTGTTCCCATTTTTGGGTCCTTCGAGGGAGGTGATCAGCACAACGAACAAGGCAATCGGACTATAATGCTTTATCACTCTCACTTAGCCATATAATTCTATAATTTTAAATTTCGGCGAAGCCCCTAGTATTCGAAAGGCCGAATTCGGGGCGCTATATACGCCTTAAGCCGGACAGAGCTAACTTCTCGCTCTAAGCGGCATAAGTCTTTAGGGACTTGAAACCTCTCGAACAGCGACCAGTCTCTCGCCTTATCATGACAGTCAGTTTTAGCTTTCTGTACTGAGGTGCTTAGCACAGCAGAACCGGGGCACAATCGCAGTAGTTCTCCCAGTGCTACCTTAGCCGATATAGCAGAACGTAAGGTACCAAAACATGGGAGCTGGGCAAACCCAACTATTGACCCAAGACATGATTCGGAGCTGATGCATATAATGCTATAAGTTCGGGGTGCCGCACTGTCGAAAGTGTTTGGACTTCTCACGCCGTATTATGGGGTATGTTTTAAGCCCCTAGTGTATTGGCCGTACCAGAGTGTACGGGTGCTGGATGTCATGAATGAACATATATATATATAAGTAAAATGCAATAATAGTCTTAGTGCTATGCATTGTTTATTCAAAAAGGTGCGTTAGAGCAGAATGATACAAGTAGTGTGATAAGCAAAAAGTAGGACTATTTGACATGTCCTCTCCAAGGGCAAGATGAGGAATAGTATTAAAGCAGGTATTTCACTCATTATCGTAATCCACATGGGAGTTCCGTGGTGCGATGTAGCTTTCTGCCTCCTTGGTTGCTGCATCATCTGTTCGGCAATCATGCTGCCGGACAGGGTTTCCAGAGATTAAAGTCCTGAAAGAGAAAAATAACAAAGCGGGAAGCCCCTAGTGTGGTTGAGCCGCGTCTTGGGGCGTTCCGTAGTCATGCCCCCCTCCCCACCTGTGCCCATGGTATTTTTAATGCGTAATTATGTATGCGTGGCACGGATTTCGCCGTTTGGCTGGGACCGGGGTGGGGCCGCATTGCTATGCGAGCTCGGAACGTGCCAGGCAGTCATGTTGCCGATTACTCCGGGCACGCTTGAAGGTGTCTAGGTCCTTAATCGAACTAGTGGATTGGCTTAAGAGGCTGCTTTGCGCTTCTGTTGCGAGGGCCACAGTGTGCTCCTCCGTGCGGAGAGACCGCTCTGTGTTTCCATTAACTGTGATGACCCCCGGGGGTCCTGGCATCTTGAGCTTGAGGTATGCATAATGCGGTACCACATTGAATCTTGCAAATGTGGTTCGCCCGAGCAGTGCATGATAGCCACTGCGGAACGGGACTATATCGAAGATTAGCTCTTCGCTTCGGAAGTTATCCGGAGATCCAAAGACCACTTCCAGTGTGACTGAGCCTGTGCAGTGGGCCTCTACACTTGGTATGATGCCTTTAAAGGTCGTTTTTGTGGGTTTGATCCTTGAGGGGTCTATACCCATTTTACGCACTGTGTCCTTGTAGAGCAGGTTCAGGCTGCTGCCGCCATCCATAAGGACTCGAGTGAGGTGGAATCCGTTAATTATTGGGTCTAGGACCTGTGCGGCGAATCCGCCATGACGGATACTAGTGGGGTGGTCCCTGCGATCGAAGGTGATCGGACAAGGGGACCATGGGTTGAACTTTGGGGCGACTGGCTCCAACGCATATACGTTCCTTAGCGCACGCTTCCGCTCCCTCTTGGGGATGTGGGTTGCATATATCATGTTCACCGTTCGCACTTGTGGGGGGAACCTCTTCTGTCCTCCGGTGTTCGGTTGCCGGGGCTCCTCCTCGTCATCGCTATGTGACCCCTTATCCTTGTTTTCGGCATTTAACTTGCCGGCCTGCTTGAACACCCAACAATCCCTGTTGCTGTGGTTGGCTGGCTTGTCGGGGGTGCCGTGTATTTGACACGAGCGATCGAGTATATGCTCCAAACTGGACGGGCCCGGAGTGCTTCTTTTGCATGGCTTTTTCCGCTGACCAGGTTTAGAGCCTTTGAATCCGGCATTGACTGCCGTATCCTTGGTATTATCACTGTTAATGCGGTGCTTATGTTTGTTGCGACGTGACCTGCCGTTGACGTCCTTGGTATCCGAAGTACCATGGTTATTGGATATGTTATTGCTGCGAGCCAGCCAGCTGTCCTCTCCCGCACAAAAGCGGGTCATGAGTGTCGTGAGGGCTGCCATAGATTTCCTCTGTACTGGGCTTTTCCTGGCCAAGGAGCCGGGCGAGCCATTCGTCGCGGATGTTGTGCTTAAAAGCTGCTAGGGCCTCTGCGTACGGATAGTCGATGATTTGATTTTTCTTTGTTAGGAACCATGTCCAGAATTGCCTGGCCGATTCCTTTGGCTGCTGAATTATGTGGCTCAAGTCATCGACATCTGGTGGTCGCATATAAGTGCCCTGGAAGTTTTTGAGGAATGCGGCTTCCAGATCTTCCCAACAGCCAATGGACTCTGCTGGCAAGCTGTTGAGCCAATGCCGAGCTGGTCCTTTGAGTTTGAGTGGGAGGTATTTGATGGCGTGTAGGTCATCACCGCGGGCCATGTGGATGTGCAGGAGGAAATCCTCGATCCATATCGCAGGATCTGTTGTGTCGTCATATGATTCTATATTTATGGGTTTGAAACCCTCTGGGATTTGATGATCCATTACTTCGTCAGTGAAGCATAGGGGGTGTGGAGCGCCTCTGTACTGGGCTATATCACGACGCAGCTCAAATGAGTCTTGCCCGCTGTGTTCGGCCCGGCCGGACTTACTTTTACTATATCCGGCGTGATGATTATCGTCTTGCATAGTGGCGCACCTCGTGATCTGTAGATCGATCTTGTATTTTTGCTTTTTCCTCCAAAACGTCTCACAGGTCTGGCGTATTTCCCCATGCCTTTTTATTCGAATGGCGTCGGGGTGCGAGCTGAGCTTTTGGCTGGAATGCCTCTCTGTCGCGGCCACGTGGTGGCCGATCAGCCGCGTCATACGTCGGGGATGTAGGTTTTGGTGCTTCCTCCTCCAGTCGGGGTAGCAACCTGCACTTTGGGTAACTCTTGGAGGGGCGTTCGAGTTTATATTCCTCGTCCGCAAGGACTTCGGTCCATCTGTCAGCTAGCAAATCTTGATCAGCTTGAAGCTGCTGTTGCTTTTTCGTAAGGTTATTTGCCGTGGCAAAAAGCCGGCGCTTGAAGTGCTCTTGTTCGACGGGATCCTCTAGCATGACGAATTCTTCATCGTCGAGGCTTGCCTCGTCTTTGGAGGGAGGCATGTAATTATCATCCTCCACCTCTCCATCTGTCGCTCTCTCGGGAGGGCTGGTTTCTCCATCCTCCTGCTCTAAATCTTGCTGGAGGGGATTGTTGTTGTCTTCGGCACTATCCGGAGTGCTATTATCTCCGGTGCTGGTATCACCGCTTTTGCCTTGGCGGGACTTAGAGCGGCGCCGCTGACATCGGCGCTTAGGTTGCTTCTTGGAGGGGTCATCCTCTATTGTCCCGTCGCCATTGCCTTCTTTGGGTGTGTCCACCATATATATGTCATATGATGAGGTGGCTGTCCAGTGCCCTGCGAGCAGTGGTTCTTGTTCACCTCCTGCATCATCGTCCATGCCGTCGATGTCTTCGGAGTCGAAGTCGAGCATGTCGGTTAAATCGTCGATAGTGGCTACTAAGTGGGTGGTGGGTGGGCGGCGAATTTCTTCGTCATCCGCATCCCAATCCTGCCGGACATGGTTCGGCCAGGACTCTCCTGACAAGGAGAGAGACCTAAATGAGTTCAGTATGTCGCCGAAGGGCGAGTGCTGAAAGATATCCGCAGAGGTAAACTCCATGATCGGCGCCCAGTCGGATTCGATAGGCACGGGCACAGGCGGTTCGGAGTCCGTGGCCAGGGAAGAATCCAGTACTTTGGTGTCACGGCTCCCGTGAAGGGTAAGGTCGTTCCTCGGCTTGATCGCCGCTGAGAGTACGGCTCCATGGCGGGGTCTATCCACCCGTCCATGGATGGCGCGATTGGCTCCGAATTGAGGGTCGGAGCAGTCGCCGGTATGATCTCCTGGACACTGTCCGATGATAGAGCTAAATCATGCTCATCGAGACCGTGTAGGGCACTCGGCAGGGGCTCCAATCCGTCGAAGATCAAGTCTCTGCGGATATCGGCCGTGTAGTTTAAGCTTCCAAACCTGACCTGATGGCCAGGGGTGTAACTTTCGATCTGCTCCAGATGGCCAAGCGAGTAGGCCCGCAGTGCGAAGCCGCCGAATACAAAAATCTATCTGGGGAGAAAAGTCTCACCCTGGACGGCATCGCTATCGATGATTGACGGAGTCATCAAGCCTAATGGCGACGATACAGAGGAACTCTCAATGAAAGCACCAATGTCGGTGTCAATACCGGCGGATCTCGGGTAGGGGGTCCCGAACTGTGCGTCTAGGCGGATGGTAACAGGAGGCAGGGGACACGATGTTTTACCCAGGTTCGGGCCCTCTTGATGGAGGTAAAACCCTACGTCCTGCTTGATTTATTCTTGATGATATGAGTAGTACAAGAGTTGATCTACCACGAGATCGGAGAGGCTAAACCCTAGAGGCTAGCCTTTGGTATGATTGTATGTTGTCCTACGGACTAAAAACCCTCCGGTTTATATAGACACCGGAGGGGGCTAGCGTTACACAAGGTCGGTTACAAAGGAGGAGATATCCATATCCGTATTGCCTAGCTTGCCTTCCACGCCAAGTAGAGTCCCATCTGAACACGAGATGAAGTCTTTAATCTTGTATCTTCATAGTCCAACAGTCCGGCCAAAGGATATAGTCCTGCTGTCCGGAGACCCCCTAATCCAGGACTCCCTCAACGGCGATGGCCACGGCATGGACGGGCGTGGCAGGAGCGCGCGAGCAGCTTTTTTTATTTTGTTTTTATGTTAATTATGGAACTGGGCCGTTTAAGTGGACCGTGAAACTGGGCCGTTTTGTGGCCGTGACACCTAAATATGTTTTAAGTTTTTTTAACTATGTTTATTTACTTTTTAGGCATTTTATTTAAGTTTTTTGTTTTTTAATCATGTCCACCACGGGCATGATTTGGGGTGCGGCCGCGTGTTGAGCACACCCGCAACCCAACGGACAAACGCGGATATGGGCGAACCCATTGCCGCCCCAAAGGGACAAAATCCGCGAAACTGGATGTCCGTTTGGGGTCGTGCGGTGGAGTTGGCCTTATGCATGGTACATTAGCACAATTTGACCCATTGACGATACATTAGCACAATTTGACATCTACAGCCTCCCGCAAAAAAAATTGACATCTACAGCCGCGCACCCCATGCAACCCTCAAACGCCCAGACAGACTGCCCCGCCAGTGGCCGGTTAAAAAAACCCAACCAGCCAACCAACACGGGCACCTCAAATGACTCGCATTTTCGGGATGAATAGCACCCCTCACATTCAGCTCAAATATGGGGTGAATTGAGGGACACATGGGCATGACTGCCACGTCGGGTTGACAACCGGGTTCCACACGAAAGCACTCCTAAACCCGATAGTCTAAAGCTTACCTCCTCCGTCGGACTAATGACGCCACGTGGAGCCGCTCTGGCGAGCCGCGTAGTGCCATCAGTCGACTATTTAAGGCGGCCGCCGGAGGTGAAACCCTACACGTCCACATTCCCCCCTCCCTTCCGATGCCGACGCCACTTTCCACTCACCGTCCACCTCCACTAGTAGCCATACCACCATGTTGTCGGGTAAGGACCTACCCATATCTAACGCCGAAGCGCTAGCTGTAGCTCCTTGAGAGGATCTGGGAAAGGCTAAAAGCCCGGATCGCCGCGGGGCAACCTCCAGGCGTAGTGGATCTGAAGGAGGATTTGGAAGAGGAGGAGGACAAGGATGCCATGGGGACGCTTAGGACGCCGATCTGCAGGTGATCCTTGATTTCGTCCGATCGAAATAGGAGGCACAGGCCAACCATCATCCTCAGCAGGAGGCAGAGGCAGAACACGCCGCAGACGTCAATGAGATGCTCATGTATATGGATGAGGATGAGGAGGTGGAGAAGTGGCGGACCTAGTGCTTGACCAAATGGGGGGCCAATATTATCACTCACAATAGAAATCGCATGTACAACCATAAAAAAGTGTTATTGTATAATTATTACTCTACAATACGTAGAGGATTAGACTAACTGGTACTAGATAAAATGTTTTGTATTATTGGAGGGGGTGCCAGGGCACCCCCTGGATCCGCCATGAGGCGGAGCCCTTGACGACTCGAGATTGTGATGTTTTTCAAGTGATTCGTATCTGGTTTTCAATGGATCTTTGTCATTTCTCAGATATTTCTAACCCTAATTCCTCGAAAGAGAAGGAAATCCACTTTTCCAATGTTTAGCGGGAAATATTATATTTGGAAGGAGACCAAGGAGGATTACTACAAATCAAGTGTTGGAAATATGCCCTAGAGGCAATAGTAAATTAGTTATTATCATATTTCCCTGTTCATGATAATCGTTTATTATCCATGCTAAATTGTATTGATTGGAAACTCAAATACATGTGTGGATACATAGACAACAATATGTCCCCAGTAAGCCTCTACCAGACTAGCTCATTGATCAAAGATGGCTATGGTTTCCTAGTCATAGACATGAGTTCTCATTTGATAATGGGATCACATCATTGGGAGAATGATGTAATGGACAAGACCCAAATTATAAACGTAGCATATGATCGTATCAAGTATATTGCTGCCTTTTTTGCATGTCGAAGTATATGTTCCTATGACCATGAGATCATGCAACTCACTGACACCGGAGGAGTACCTTGTGTGTACCAAATGTCGCAACATAACTGGGTGACTATAAATGTGCTCTATAGGTATCTTCGAGGGTGTCTGTTGAGTTGGCATGGATCAAGACTGGGATTTGTCACTCCGTACGACGGAGAAGTATCTCAGGACCCACCCGGTAATACAGCTGCAGGAAATATGCCCTAGAGGCAATAATAAAGTTGTTATTTATATTTCCTTATATCATGATAAATGTTTATTATTCATGCTAGAATTGTATTAACCAGAAATTTAGTACATGTGTGAATACATAGACAAACCGAGTGTCACTAGTATGCCTCTACTTGACTAGCTCGTTAATCAAAGATGGTATGGACAAAGAGTTGTCATTTGATTAACGGGATCACATCATTAGAGAATGATGTGATTGACATGACCCATCTGTTAGCTTAGCACGATGATCGTTTAGTTTGTTGCTATTGCTTTCTTCATATCTTATACATGTTCCTATGACTATGAGATTATGCAACTCCCGAATACCGGAGGAACACTTAGTGTGATATCAAACGTCACAACGTAACTGGGTGACTATAAAGATGCTCTACAGGTGTCTCCGATGGTGTTTGTTGAGTTGGCATAGATCGAGATTAGGATTTGTCACTCCATGTATCAGAGAGGTATCTCTGGGCCCTCTCGTTAATGCACATCACTATAAGCCTTGCAAGCAATGTGACTAATGAGTTAGTTACGGAATGTTGCATTACGAAACGAGTAAAGAGACTTGCCGGTAACGAGATTGAACTAGGTATTGAGATACCGACGATTGAATCTTGGGAAAGTAACACACCGATGATAAAGGGAACAACGTATATCGTTACGCGGTTTGACCGATAAAGATCTTCGTAGAATATGTGGGAGCCAATATGAACATCCAGGTTCCGATATTGGTTATTGACCGGAGACGTGTCTCGGTCATGTCTACATAGTTCTCGAACCCATAGGGTCCACACGCTTAACGTTCAGTGACGATCAGTATTATGAGTTTGTGTGTTTTGATGTACCGAAGCTAGTTCGAAGTCCCGGATATGATCACAGACATGACGAGGAGTCTCTAAATGGTCAAGACATAAAGATTGATATATTGAACGGCTATATTCGGACACCAGAAGTGTTCCTGGTGATTTCGGAGTAAACTAGAATGCC
>NC_041384.1:718399116-718426884 GCF_002162155.2 Triticum dicoccoides
GGCCACATGGGCCTTAGTGGAGAGAGAGGGCTGGCCAGAGCAGGCCGCGCGCCCCTCCCCCTCTAGTCCGAATTGGACTAGGGAAGGAGGGCGGCGCCCCCCTTTCCTTCTCCCTTCTCCTCCTTCCTTTTCCCTCCTAGTAGGACTAGGAAAGGGGAGTCCTACTCCTACTAGGAGGAGGACTCCTCCTCTTAGGGCGCGCCACAAGGGCCGGCCGGCCTCCCCCTTGCTCCTTTATATACAGGGGAAGGGGGACCCTAGAACACACAAGTTGATCATTGATCCCTTAGTCATGTGCGGTGCCCCCTCCACGATAATCCACCTCGGTCATATCGTCGTAGTGCTTAGGTGAAGCCCTGCGCCGGTAGCTTTATAATCACTGTCATCACGCCGTCGTGCTGACGAAGCTCTCCCTCGACACTCACCTGGATCGAGAGTTCGTGGGACGTCACCGGGCCGAACGTGTGCAAATTGTGGAGGTGCCGTACTTTCGGTACTATGATCGGTCAGATCGTGAAGACGTATGACTACATCAACCGCGTTGTCATAATGCTTCTGCTTACGGTCTACGAGGGTACGTGGACAACACTCTTCCCCTCTCGTTGCTATGTATCACCATGATAGATCTTGCGTGTGCATAGAATTTTTTTGAAATTACTACGTTCCTCAACAATGGCATCCGAGCCAGGTTTATCAGTAGATGTTATATGCATGAGTAGAACGCAAAGGAGTTGTGGGCGTGGGTATATACATATTGCTTGCCGTCACTAGATGTTTATTAATTCGGTGGTATTGTTGGATGAAGCGTCCTAGACCGACATTATGTATGCTTACGCGAGACTGGTTCTACCGACGTCCTTCGTACACAGGTGGATGCTGGGTGTCAATTTCTCCAACTTTATTTGAATCAGATTCAATGAACAGGGTTCTTTCTGAAGATCAAAAAGCAATCACTATACCGCGTTGTGGTTTTTGATGCGTAGGTAAGAACGGTTCTTGCTCAGCCCGTAGTAGCCACGTAAAACTTGCAACAACAAAGTAGAGGATGTCTAATTTGTTTTTGCAGGGCATGTTGTGATGTGATATGGTTAAGACGTGATGAGATTTAAATTGTTGTATGAGATGATCATGTTTTGTTAAAGTTATCGGCAACTGGCAGGAGCCTTATGGTTGTCTCTTTATTGCATAAGATGCAAGCGCCATATAATTGCTTTACTTTATCGCTATGCGATAGCAATAGTTGCAAAAGCAATAGTTGGCGAGACAATCATGTCACGACACGTTGATAAAGATCAAGATGATGGAGATCATGGTGTCATGCCGGTAACGATGGAGATCATGATGGTACTTTGGAGATGGAGATCAAAGGCACAAGATTATGATGGCCATATCATGTCACATATTTTGATTGCATGTGATGTTTATCCTTTACGCATCTTATTTTGCTTAGTACGACTGTAGCATTATGAGATGATCCCTTACTAAAATTTCCAAGTATAAGTGTTCTCCTTGAGTATGCACCGCTGCGACAGTTCGTCGTGCCGAGACACCACGTGATGATCGGGTGTGATAAGCTCTATGTTCACATACAACGGGTGCAAGCCAGTTTTGCACACGCAGAATACTTGGGTTAAACTTGATGAGCCTAGCATATGCAGATATGGCCTCGGAACACTGAGACCGAAAGGTCGAGCGTGAATCATATAGTAGATATGATCAACATAGTGATGTTCACCATTGAAAACTACTCCATCTCACGTGATGATCGGACATGGTTTAGTTGATATGGATCACGTGATCACTTAGATGATTAGAGGGATGTCTATCTTAGTGGGAGTTCTTAAGTAATATGATTAATTGAACTTTAATTTATCATGAACTTAGTCCTGATAGTATTTGCATAACTATGTTGTAGATCAATAGCTCGCGATGTAGCTCCCCGTTTATTTTTGGTATGTTCCTAGAGAAAATAAGTTGAAAGATGTTAGTAGCAATGATGCGGACTAGCTCCATGATCTAAGAATTATCCTCAATGCTGCACAGAAGTATTATGTCCTTGATGCACCACTAGGTGACAGAACTATTGTAGGAGCAGATGCAGACATTATGAACGTTTGACAAGCTCGGTATGATGACTACTTGATAGTTTAGTGCACCATGCTTTATGGCTTAGAACTGGGACTTCAAAAATGTTTTGAACGACATGGAGCATATGAGATGTTCCAAGAGTTGAAATTGGTATTTCATACTCATGCCTGTGTCGAGAGGTATGAGACCTCTGACAGTACTTTGCCTACAAGATGGAGGAGAATAGCTCAACCAGTGAGCATGTCCTCAGATTGTCTGGGTACTGCAATTGCTTGAATCAAGTGGGAGTTAATCTTCCAGATAAAATAGTGATTGACAGAGTTCTCTAGTCACTGTCACCAAGTTACTATAACTTCGTGATGAACTATAATGGGCCATTTGCATTTCTGTCCCTAACTCGAACCACCTAATCAGATATACCCCTAATTCGAAAGCATGGTCAAATTTGCCCCTCCGCCGTTAGGTGCCCTTATAGAAATGCCCTTCTACGCCATTACCGTCTGGTCAAACAGCTTTGACCGTCCTGAAAAAAATAGCAAAAAAATCTAAAAAATCTAAAATTTTGTGAGATCGAAGATACTCATGTGCCCAAGGTGTGTGCAAATTTTCGTGCTATTTGGACATTCCAGGAGCTCGTGGCGAGGAAAAACAGTTAATCTGCACGCTTGTGAACAATAAATTTGAAATAAAATAGCAAGAAAATTTTTAAAAAAAGAAATTTTTTGGCATCAAAGTGGCTTGGGTGCACAACGTGCTTGCAAGTTTTTGTGATCAAATGACATGCGAGGAGCTCTAGCAAGAAAAAACAAAATAGTCATTTTTTCCCAAGTTTTTTCCCGAGCCAAATTTTGTTTTTTTCTCCACAAGCCCCTCCAATGTCCAAACACAACAAAAATTTGCACGCAGCTTGGAGACTCGCGCCTCTTTGATGTAAAAAATTTTCATATTTTTCGAATTTTCTTACTATTTTTTTGAATGTAGAAACAACACAAAACTTTTCACGCACCTTGCAAACCTGAGTATCTCTGATCCAACAAATTTTCAGATTTTTTAGAATTTTTTTGCTATTTTTTCAGGACGGTCAAAGCCCTTTGACCGGCTTTGACCTGCTTTGACCGGACGGTAACGACACAAAAGGGTATTTCTGTAAGTGCACCTAACGGCGAAGGGGCAAATTTGAGCAGGCTTTGAAATTAGGGGTAAATCTGAGAGTGGGCGCAAATTAGGGGCATAGATGTAAATGTCCCAACTATAATATGCAAGGGATGACGAAAGTAATTCCCAAGCTCTTCGCGATGCTGAAATCAGCGAAGGTAGAAATCAAGAAAAGCATCAAGTGTTGATGGTTGACAAGACCACTAGTTTCAAGTAAAAGGGCAAGGGAAAGAAAGAAAACTTCAAGAAGAATGACAAGCAAGTTGCCACTCCCATGAAGAAGCCCAAAGCTAGACCCAAGCCTAAAACAGAGTACTTCTACTACAAAGGAAATGGTCACTGGAATTGGAACTGACCTAGATACTTGGCGGATAAGAAGGATGGCATACTGAACAAAGGTATATTGGATATACATGTTATTGATGTGTACTTTACTAGTTTTTATGGAAACTCCTCGGTATTTGATACTGGTTCAGTTGCTATGAGTAGTAACTCGAAACAGGAGTTGCAAAATAAAAAGAGACTAGTTAAGGGCGAGGTGATGATGTGTGTTGGAAGTGATTCCAAGGTTGATAAGATCACCATCGCACACTCCCTTTACCTTCGGGATTTGTGTTGAACCTAAAATAAATGTTGTTTGGTGTTTGCGTTGAGCATGAATATTATTGGATCATGTTTATTGCAACATGGTTATTCATTTAAGTCAAAGAACAATTGTTGTTCTATTTACATGAATAAAACCTTCTATGGTCATACACTCAATATAAATGGTTTATTGAATCTCGATCGTAGTGATACACATATTCATAATATTGAAGCGAAAAGATGCAAAGTTAATAATGATAGTGCAACTTATTTGTGGCACTACCATTTAGGTCATATTGGTGTAAAGCGCATGAAGAAACTCCATGCCGATGGGCTTTTGGAATCACTTGATTATGAATCACTTGATGCTTGCAAACCATGCTCATGGGAAAGATGACTAAGACTCCGTTCTCCGGAACAATGGAGCAAGCAACTGACTTATTGGAAATAATACATACTGAAGTATGCGGTCCAATGAGTGTTGAGGCTCGCGGTGGGTATCATTATTTTCTGACCTTCACAAATGATTTGAGAAGATATGGGTATATCTACTTGATGAAACGTAAGTCTGAAACATTTGAAAAGTTTAAAGAATTTCAGAGTGAAGTGGAAAATGATCGTAACAAAAAATAAAGTTTCTACGATCTAATCGTGGAGACAAATATTTGAGTTACGAGTTTGGTCTTCAACTAAAACAATGTGGCATAGTTTCACAAATTCATGCCACCTGGAACACCACAGCATAATGGTGTGTCCGAATGTCATAACCATACTTTATTGGATATAGTGCAATCTATGATGTCTCCTACCGATTTACCACTATCGTTTTGGGGTTATGCATTAGAGAAAACTACATTCACATTAAATAGGGCACCGTCTAATCCATTGAGACGACACCATATGAACTATGGTTTGGCTAGAAACCTAAGCTGTCGTTTCTTAAAGTTTGGGGTTGTGATGCTTACGTGAAAAAGTTTCAGCCTGATAAGCTCAAACCCAAATTGGAAAAGTGCATCTTCAAAGGATACCCAAAAGAAACTGTTTGGTACACCTTCTATCACAGATCCGAAAGGCAAGATCTTTGTTGCTAAGAGTGGATCCTTTCTAGAGAAGAAGTTTCTATCGAAAGAAGTGAGTGGGAGGAATGTAGAACTTGATGAGGTAACTGTACCTTCTCCAAAATTGGAAAGTAGTTCATCACAGAAATCAGTTCTAGTGATTTCTACACCAATTAGTGAGGAAGGTAATGATGATGATCATGAAACTTCAGATCAAGTTATTACCAAACCTCGTAGGACAACCAGAGTATGGTCTGCACCAGAGTGGTACCGTAATCCTTTCTGGAAGTCATGTTACTAGACCATGACGAACTTACGAACTATGAGGATGCGATGATGAGCCCAGATTCCGCGAAATGGCTTAAGGCCATGAAATCTGAGATGGGATCCATGTATAAAGAATAAAGTATGTACTTTGATTGACTTGCCCAATGATCGGCGAGCTATTGAGAATAAATGGATCTTCAAGAGGAAGACGGACGTTGATAGTAGTGTTACTATCTACTAAGCTCAAATTATCGAAAAAAGGTTTTCGACAAGATCAAGGTGTTGACTATGATGAGATTTTCTCACTCGTATCGATGCTTAAGTATGTCCGAATCATGTTAGCAATTGCTACATTTTATGAAATCTGGCAAATAGATGTCAAAGCTGCATTCCTTAATGGATTTTTTAAAGAAGAGTTGTATATGACACAATAAGAAAGTTTTGTCAATCCTAAAGGTGCTAACCAAGTGTGCAAGCTCCAGCGATCCATCTATGGACTGGTGCAAGCATCTCGGAGTTGGAATATACGCTTTGATGAGTTGATCAAAGCATATAGTTTTATACAGACTTTTAGAGAAGCTTGTATTTACAAGAAAGTGAGTGGGAGCTCTGTAGCATTTCTGATATTATATGTGGATGACATATTGTTGATCGGAAATGATACTGAATTTCTGGATAGCATAAAAGGATCCTTGAATAAGAATTTTTCAAAGAAAGACCTCGGTGAAGTTGCTTACACATTGAGCATCAAGATATATAGAGATAGATCAAGATGCTTGATAAGTTTTTTCAATGAGTACATACCTTGGCAAGATTTTGACGTAGTTCAAAATGGAACAGTCAAAGAAGAAGTTCTTGCCTGTGTTGCAAGGTGTGAAGTTGAGTAAAGACTCAAAACCCAACCACAACAGAAAATAGAAAGAGAATGAAAAGTCATTCCCTATGCCTTAGTCATAGGTTCTATGAACTATGCTATGCGGTGTACCAGTCCTATTGTATACCTTAGCATGATTCTGGCATGGGAGTATAATAGTGATCTAGGAGTAGATCACTAGCTAGTGGTCAAAATTATCCTTAGAGGACTAAGGAAATATTTCTCGATTATGGAGGTGATAAAAAGGTTTTTCGTAAAGAGTTACGTCGATGCAAACTTTTTACATCGATCCAGATGACTCTAAGTCTCGATCTGGATACATATTGAAAGTGGGAGCAATTAGCTAGAGTAGCTCCATGCAGAGTATTGTAGATATAGAGATTTGCGAAATACGTACGGATCTGAATGTTGCAGAAACGTAGAATAAACTTCTCTCACAAGAAAAACATGATCAATCTATGGGTATTAATTACATAGCGATGTGAACTAGATTATTGAATCTAGTAAACCCTTTGGGTATTAGTCACATGAAGATGTGAACTAATCACATAAAGAAGTGAACTATTGGTGTGAAATCACATGACGATGTGAACTAGATTATTGACTGTAGTGCAAGTGGGAGACTGACGGAAATATGCCCTTGAGGCAATAATAAATTTGTTATTTATATTTTCTTATATCATGATAAATGTTTATTATTCATGCTAGAATTATATTAACCGAAAACTTAGTACATGTGTGAATACATAGACAAACCGAGTGTCACTAGTATGCCTCTACTTGACTTGCTCGTTAATCAAAGATGGTATGGACAAAGAGTTGTCATTTGATTAACGGGATCACATCATTAGAGAATGATGTGATTGACTTGACGCATTCATTAGCTTAGCACGATGATCGTTTAGTTTGTTGCTATTGCTTTCTTCATATCTTATACATGTTCCTATGACTATGAGATTATGCAACTCCCGAATACCGGAGGAACACTTAGTGTGCTATCAAACATCACAACATAACCGGGTGACTATAAAGATGCTCTACAGGTGTCTCCGATGGTGCTTGTTGATTTGGCATAGATCGAGATTAGGATTTGTCACTCCATGTATCGGAGAGGTATCTCTGGGCCCTCTCGGTAATGCACATCACTATAAGCCTTGTAAGCAATGTGACTAATGAGTTAGTTACGGGATGTTGCATTATGGAACGAGTAAAGAGACTTGCCGGTAACGATATTGAACTAGGTATTGAGATACCGACGATCGAATCTCGGGCAAGTAACCCACCGATGATAAAGGGAACAATGTATATCATTATGCGGTTTGACCGATAAAGATCTTTGTAGAATATGTGGGATCCAATATGAACATCCAGGTTCCGCTATTTTTTATTGACCGGAGACGTGTCTCGGTTATGTCTACATAGTTCTCGAACCCATAGGGTCCTCACGCTTAACGTTCGGTGACGATCGGTATTATGAGTTTATGTGTTTTGATGTACCGAAGCTAGTTCAGAGTCCTGGACATGATCACGGACATGACGAGGAGTGTCTAAATGGTCGAGACATAAAGATTGATATATTGGACGGCTATATTCGTAGACCGGAAGTGTTCCGGGTGATTTCGGAGTAAACCGGAGTGTCGGAGGGTTACCGGAACCCCTAGGGGAACTAATGGGCCACATGGGACTTAGTGGAGAGAGAGAGAGAGCCGGCCAGGGCAGGCCGCGCGCCCCTCCCCCTCTAGTCCGAATTGGACTAGGGAAGGGGGGCGGCGCCCCCCTTTCCTTCTCCCTTCTCCTCCTTCCTTTCCCTCTCCTAGTAGGACTAGTAAAGGGGAATCCTACTCCTACTAGGAGGAGGACTCCTCCTTTCAGGGCACGCCACAAGGGCCGGCCGGCCTCCCCCTTGCTCCTTTATATACGGGGGCAGGGGGCACCCTAGAACACACAAGTTGATCATTGATCCCTTAGCCGTGTGCGATGCCCCCCTCCACCATAATCCACCTCGGTCATATCGTCGTAGTGCTTAGGCGAAGCCCTGCGCCGGTAGCTTCATCATCACCGTCATCACGTCGTCGTGCTAATGAAGCTCTCCCTTGACACTCATCTAGATCGAGAGTTCGTGGGACGTCACCGGGCCAAACATGTGCAGATCGCGGAGGTGCCGTACTTTCGGTACTAGGATCAGTCGGATAGTGAAGACGTACGACTACATTAACCGCGTTGTCATTACGCTTCCGCTTACGGTCTACGAGGGTACATGGACAATACTCTTCCCCTCTCGTTGCTATGCATCACCATGATAGATTTTGCGTGTGCGTAGGAAATTTTTGAAATTACTGTGTTCCCCAACAACAACATCGCAAGAAGCTTGCAAGCAATGTGACTAATGAGATAGCCACGAGATCTTGAATTTCAGAATGAGTAAAGAGACTTTCCGATAACGAGATTGAACTGGGTATGGAGATACCGACGTTCGAATCTCGGGCAACTAACATATCGGTAGACAAAGGTAACTGCATACGAGATTAGTGAATTCTTGACATCGAGGTTCGACCGATAAGATCTTCGTACAATGTGTAGGAACCAAGATGGGCATCCAGATCCCACAATTGGTTATTGACCGTAGAGGTGTCTCGGTCATGTCTACATGATTCTCAAACCCATAGGATCGCACGCTTAACGCTCGGTTGTGCTAGGGTAGTATTGAGATATTAGTAGTGGAAAGTCCGAAGGTTGTTCAGAGTCCCGAATGGGATCCGGGACATCACGAGGAGCTCCGGAATGGTCCGGAGTTAAAGATTTTAGAGGTGTCTCGGTCATGTCTACATGATTCTCAAACCTGTAGGATCGCACGCTTAACGCTCGGTTGCGCTAGGGTAGTATTGAGATATTAGTAGTGGAAAGTCCGAAGGTTGTTCAGAGTCCCGGATGGGATCCGGGACATCACGAGGAGCTCCGGAATGGTCCAGAGGTAAAGATTTATATATGGAAAGTCATATTTTGGGCTCGGAAAAAGTTAGGATTTTTTTGGTATTGTACCGAGAAGGTTCTAGAAGGTTCCCAGGGTTCCATCGTGGGGCCGAACGACCTAGGAAGGTCCCACATAGACCGAGGGGTGGGGCTAAATCCCACTTAGCTGGCCGCCCCATTCCCCAAGGCACATGTTGTTTAAATCTAGAGATAAAGGTCTTATCTCTAAATTAGGGTTGAATCTAGAGATAAGATGTTATCTCCAAGTTTAAAGGCATTACAACCTTGTGTCCAGCCATAGATGGGTTTTGGACGCCCTCCCCTGCCCCCTAGCCTATATATAGATGGGGGAGGCGCATGGGGGTAGCCAACCCTTCACCCTTGCCCATTGCCTGTCCTAACTCCTCTCATGTTTCACCGGTACGCGCTTGGCGAAGCCCTGCCGGAGTTCCGTTGCCATCACCACCACCACACCGTCCTGTTTGTTCAGATGTCATCTACCTCCTCTCTCTTGCTTGCTGGATCAAGAAGGAGAGGACGCCCCGAGCCGCACGCGTGCTAAACTCGGAGGTGTCGTTTGTTCGGCACTTGATCGGGAGTTCGTGGACGGATCAAGATTGGATCGCGAAGACGTTCGACTAGATCAACCGCGTTTCTTAACGCTTCCTCTTAGCGATCTACAGAGGTATGTAGATGCAATCTCTCCTCTCGTAGTTGTTCATCTACTAGATCGATCTTGGTGAGCATAGGAAATTTTTTGTTTCCCATGCAACGTTCCCCAACATCAAGCCAATTGGAGAAACTTCCAAGAAGAGACCCAAGCCACCAGGCACAGCAGACCAAAAGACAACGCTCCATATGACTGCAAGTGCTCGTATGAGCGGTCGTATGGAGTGCCAACAACTCCACCACATCAATACAAGACACTTCCGTGAAGACACCTAGGGGGAAGAGAACCCTAGCCACCACCACCACGTCCAGAATAGGAGAAGAAGGGATCCGAAGAACCGTGGGAGATCTTCTTTGTTTTGGTCCTTTCATCTCAATCACCATCGACCCCTTCACCTGAAGGAAATATGCCCTAGAGGCAATAATAAAGTTATTATTTATTTCCTTATATCATGATAAATGTTTATTATTCATGCTAGAATTGTATTAACCGGAAACATAATACATGTGTGAATACATAGACAAACAGAGTGTCACTAGTATGCCTCTACTTGACTAGCTCGTTAATCGAAGATGGTTATGTTCCCTAACCATGAACAAAAGAGTTGTTATTTGATTAACGGGATCACATCATTAGAAGAATGATGTGATTGACATGACCCATTCCATTAGCTTAGCACCCGATCGTTTAGTATGTTGCTATTGCTTTCTTCATGACTTATACATGTTCCTATGACTATGAGATTATGCAACTCCCGTTTGCCGGAGGAACACTTTGTGTGCTACCAAACGTCACAACGTAACTGGGTGATTATAAAGGAGCTCTACAGGTGTCTCCAAAGGTACATGTTGGGTTGGCGTATTTCGAGATTAGGATTTGTCACTCCGATTGTCGGAGAGGTATCTCTGGGCCCTCTCGGTAATGCACATCACATAAGCCTTGCAAGCATTGCAACTAATGAGTTAGTTGCGAGATGATGTATTACGAAACGAGTAAAGAGACTTGCCGGTAACGAGATTGAACTAGGTATTGAGATACCGACGATCGAATCTCGGGCAAGTAACACACCGATGACAAAGGGAACAACGTATGTTGTTATGCGGTCTGACCGATAAAGATCTTAGTAGAATATGTAGAAGCCAATATAAGCATCCAGATTCCGCTATTGGTTATTGACCGAAGACGTGTCTCGGTCATGTCTACATTATTCTCGAACCCGTAGGGTCCGCACGCTTAAGGTTTCGATGATAGTTATATTATGAGTTTATGAGTTTTGATGTACCGAAGGAGTTCGGAGTCCCGGATGAGATCGGGGACATGACGAGGAGTCTCGAAATGGTCGAGACGTAAAGATCGATATATTGGACGAATATATTCGGACATCGGAAAGGTTCCGAGTGGTTCGGGTATTTTTCGGAGTACCGGGGAGTTACAGGAATACGGGAGAAGAAGTATATGGGCCTTATTGGGCTTTAGGGGAGAGGGAGAGGCAGGCCGCGCCCCCGCCCCAAGGCCTAGTCCGAATTGGACTAGGGGAAGGGGCCGCGCCCCCTCCTTCCTTCTCTTCCCTCTTCCCCTTCCTTGTCTCCTACTCCTACTACATGGAAGGACTCCTAGTTGGACTAGGAAAGGGGGAATCCTACTCTCGGTGGGAGTAGGACTCCCCTAGGGCGCGCCATAGAGAGGGCCGGCCCTCCCCTCCTCCACTCCTTTATATACGGGGGCAGGGGCACCCCATAGACACACAAGTTGATCCATGTGATCATATTCTTAGCCGTGTGCGGTGCCCCCTTCCACCATATACCTCGATAATATTGTAGTGGTGCTTAGGTGAAGCCCTGCGACAGTTGAACATCAAGATCGTCACTTTGCTGGATCGGAGTCCGGGGATCGTCATCGAGCTGAACGTGTGCTAGAACTCGGAGGTGCCGTAGTTTCGGTGCTTGATCGGTCGGGCCGTGAAGACGTACGACTACATCAACCGCGTTGTCATAACGCTTCCGCTGTCGGTCTACAAGGGTACGTAGATCACACTCTCCTCTCGTTGCTATGCATCACCATGATCTTGCGTGTGCGTAGGAAATTTTTTGAAATTACTACGTTCCCCAACAGTGGTATTGGAGCCTAGGTTTTATGTTTTGATGTTATATGCACGAGTAGAACACAATTGAGTTGTGGGCGATATAAGTCATACTGCTTACCAGCATGTCATACTTTGGTTCGGCGGTATTGTTGGACGAAGCGGCCCGGACCGACGTTATGCGTACGCTTACGCGAGACCGGTTCTCCCGATGTGCTTTGCACAAAGGTGGCTAGCGGGTGATAGTTTCTCCAACTTTAGTTGAACCGAGTGTGGCTACGCCCGGTCCTTGCGAAGGTTAAAACAGCACCAACTTGACAAACTATCGTTGTGGTTTTGATGCGTAGGTAAGATTGGTTCTTACTTAAGCCCGTAGCAGCCACGTAAAACTTGCAACAACAAAGTAGAGGACGTCTAACTTGTTTTTGCAGGGCATGTTGTGATGTGATATGGTCAAGACATGATGCTAAATTTTATGATGATCATGTTTTGTAACCAAGTTATCGGCAACTGGCAGGAGCCATATGGTTGTCGCTTTATTGTATGCAATGCAATTGCGCTGTAATGCTTTACTTTATCACTAAGCGGTAGCGATAGTCGTGGAAGCATAAGATTGGCGAGACGACAACGATGCTACGATGGTGATCAAGGTGTCGTGGCGGTGACGATGGTGATCACGACGGTGCTTCGAAGATGGAGATCACAAGCACAAGATGATGATGGCCATATCATATCACTTATATTGATTGCATGTGATGTTTATCTTTTATGCATCTTATCTTGCTTTGATTGACCGTAGCATTTTAAGATGATCTCTCACTAATTATCAAGAAGTGTTCTCCCTGAGTATGCACCGTCGCGAAAGTTCTTCGTGCTGAGACACCACGTGATGATCGGGTGTGATAGGCTCTACGTTCAAATACAACGGGTGCAAAACAGTTGCACACGCAGAATACTCAGGTTATACTTGATGAGCCAAGCATATACAGATATGTCCTCGGAACACGGAGACCGAAAGGTCGAGCGTGAATCATATAGTAGATATGATCAACATAGTGATGTTCACCAATGAAACTACTTCATCTCACGTGATGATCGGACATGATTTAGTTGATTTGGATCACGTGATCACTTAGAGGATTAGAGGGATGTCTGTCTAAGTGGGAGTTCTTAAGTAATGTGATTAATTAAACTTTAATTTATCATGAACTTAGTCCTGGTAGTATTAGCATATCTATGTTGTAGATCAATAGCTCGCGTTTAGCTCCCCTGTTTTATTTTTGATATGTTCCTAGAGGAAATTGTGTTGAAAGATGTAAGTAGCAATGATGCGGATTGGATCCGTGATCTAAGGTTTATCATCATTGCTGCACAGAAGAATTATGTCCTTGATGCACCGCTAGGTGACAGACCTATTGCAGGAGCAGATGCAGACGTTATGAACATTAGGGTAGCTCAATATGATGACTACTTGATAGTTTAGTGCACCATGCTTAAACGGCTTAGAATCGGGACTTTAAAGACGTTTTGAACGTCATGGACCATATCAGATGTTCCAGGAGTTGAAGTTAATATTTCAAGCAAATACCCGAGTTGAGAGATATGAAGTCTCCAACAAGTTCTATAGCTAAAAGATGGAGGAGAATCGCTCAACTAGTGAGCATGTGCTCAGATTGTCTGGGTACTACAATCGCTTGAATCAAGTGGGAGTTAATCTTCCAGATAAGATAGTGATTGACAGAATTCTCTAGTCACCATCACCAAGTTAGTAGAACTTCGTGATGAACTACAATATGCAAGGGATAACGGAAACGATTCCCAAGCTCTTCGTAATGCTGAAATTGACGAAGGTAGAAATCGAGAAAAACATCAAGTGTTGATGGTAGACAAGACCACTAGTTTCAAGAAAAGGGCATAGGGAAGAAGGGGAACTTCAAGAAGAACAGCAAGCAAGTTGCTGCTCAAGTGAAGAAGCCCAAGTCTGGTCCTAAGCCTAAGAATAAGTGCTTCTACTGCAAAGGGACTGGTCACTGGAAGCAGAACTACCCCAAGTGATTGGCGGATAAGAAGGATGGCAAAGTGAACATAAGTATATTTGATATACATGTTATTGATGTGTACTTTACTAGTGTTTATAGCAACCCCTTAGTATTTGATACTAGTTCAGTTGCTAAGATTAGTAACTCGAAACGGGAGTTGCAGAATAAACACAGACTAGTTAAGGGTGAAGTGACGATGTGTGTTGGAAGTGGTTCCAAGATTGATATGATCATCATCGCACACTCCCTATAATTTCGGGATTAATGTTGAACCTAAATAAGTGTTATTTGGTGTTTGCGTTGAGAATGAATATGATTTGATCATGTTTATTGTAATACGGTTATTCATTTAAGTAAGAGAATAAATTGTTGTTCTGTTTACATGAATAAAACCTTATATGGTTACACACCCAATGAAAATAGTTCGTTGGATCTCGATCGTAGTGATACACATAATCATAATATTGAAACCAAAAGATGCAAAGTTAATAATGATAGTGCAACTTATTTGTGGCACTACCGTTTAGGTCATCTTGGTGTAAAGCGCATGAAGAAACTCCATGCTGATGGGCTTTTGGAATCACTTGATTATGAATCAGTTGATGCTTGCGAACCATGCCTCATGGGCAAGATGACTAAGACTCTGTTCTTCGGAACAATGGAGCGAGCAACAGATTTGTTGGAAATCATACATACTGATGTATATGGTCCGATGAATATTGAGGCTCGCGACAAGTATCATTATTTTCTGATCTTCACAGACGATTTGAGCAGATATGAGTATATCTACTTGATGAAACATAAGTCTGAAACATTTGAAAAGTTCAAAGAATTTCAGAGTGAAGTGAAAAATCATCGTAACAAGAAAATAAAGTTTCTACGATCTGATCGTAGAGAAGAGTATTTGAGTTACGAGTTTGGCCTTCAGTTAAAAACAATGTGAAATAGTTTCACTACTCACGCCACCTGGAACACCACAATGTAATGGTGTGTCCGAACGTCATAACCGTACTTTATTAGATATGGTGCGATCTATGATGTCTCTTACCGATCTACCACTATCGTTTTGGGGTTATGCATTAGAGACAGCTGCATTCACATTAAATAGGGCACCATCTAAATCCGTTGAAACGACACAGTATGAACTATGGTTTGGCAAGAAACCTAAGCTGTCGTTTCTTAAAGTTTGAGGTTGCAATTCTTATGTGAAAAAGTTTCAACCTGATAAGCTCAAACCCAAATCGGAGAAGTGCGTCTTCATAGGATACTTCTATCACAGATCCGAAGGCAAGATATTCGTTACTTTGAATAGATCCTTTCTAGAGAAGGAATTTCTCTCGAAAGAAGTGAGTGGGAGGAAAGTAGAACTTGATGAGGTAGTTGTACCTGCTCCCTTATTGGAAAGTAGTTCATTACAGAAATCTGTTCCTGTGACTACTAGACCGATTAGTGAGGAAGCTAATGATGATGATCATGTAACTTCAGATCAAGTTACTACCGAACCTCGTAGGAAAAAACAGAGTGAGATCCGCACCAGAGTGGTACGGTAATCCAGTTCTGGAGGTCATGTTACTTGACCATGATGAGCCTACAAACTATGAGGAAGCGATGATGAGCCCAGATTCCGCGAAATGGCTTAAGGCCATGAAATCTGAGATGAGATCCATGTATGAGAACAAATTATGGACTTTGATTGACTTGCCCAATGATCGGCGAGCCATTGAGATTAAATGGATCTTCAAGAGGAAGACGGACGTTGATAGTAGAGTTACTATCTACAAAGCTAGAATTGTCGCAAAAGGTTTTCGACAAGTTCAAGGTGTTGACTACGATGAGAGTTTTTCACTCGTATCTATGCTTAAGTCTGTCCGAATCATGTTAGCAATTGCCGCATTTTATGAAATCCGGCAAATGAATAAACAAAACTGCATTCCTTAATGAATTTATTAAAGAAGAGTTGTATATGATACAACCAGAAGGTTTTGTCAATCCTAAAGGTGCTAACTAAATGTGCAAGCTCCAGCGATCCATCTATGGACTGGTGCAAGCATCTCGGAGTTGGAATATGCGCTTTGATGAGATGATCAAAGCATATAGTTTTATACAGACTTGCGGTGAAGCCTGTATTTACAAGAAAGTGAGTGGGAGCACTACAACATTTCTGATAAGTATATGTGAATGACATATTGTTGATCAGAAATAATGTAGAATTATTCTGCAAAGCATAAAGGAGTGTTTTGAAAGAAGTTTTTCAAAGAAAGACCTCGGTGAAGCTGCTTACATATTAAGCATCAAGATCTATAGAGATAAATCAAGACGCTTGATATGTTTTTTTCAATGAGTACATACCTTGACAATATTTTGAAGTAGTTCAAAAATTGGAACGGTCAAAGAAAGAGTTCTTGGCTGTGTTACAAGGTGTGAAATTGAGTAAGACTCAAAGCCCAACCACGACAGAAGATAGAAAGAGAATGAAAGTCATTCCCTATGCCTCAGCCATAGGTTCTATAAAGTATGACATGCTGTGTACCAGATCTATTGTATACCCGACACTGTGTTAAGCAAGGGAGTACAATAGTGATCTAAGAGTAGATCACAGGACAGCGGTCAAAATTATCCTTAGTGGAATAAGGAAATATTTCTCAATTATGGAGGTGACAAAAATGTTCATCATAAAAAGTTACGTCGATGCAAGTTTTGACACAGATCTGAATGACTCTAAGTCTCGATCTAGATACATATTGAAAGTGGGAGCAATTAGCTAGAGTAGCTCCGTGCAGAGCATTGTAGACATTGAATTCGCAAAATACTTACGGATCTGTATGTGACAGACCCGTTGACTAAAATTATCTCACAAGCAAAACATGATCACACCTTAGTACTCTTTGGGTGTTAATCACATAAATGATGTGAACTAGATTACTGACTCTAGTAAACCCTTTGAGTATAGGTCACATTACAATGTGAACTATGGGTGTTAATCACATGGTGATGTGAACTATTAGTGTTGGATCACATGGCGATGTGAACTAGATTATTGACTCTAGTGAAAGTGGGAGACTGAAGGAAATATGCCCTAGAGGCAATAATAAAGTTATTATTGATTTCCTTATATCGTGATAAATGTTTATTATTCATGATAGAATTGTATTAACCGGAAACATAATACATGTGTGAATACATAGACAAACAGAGTGTCACTAGTATGCCTCTACTTGACTAGCTCATTAATCGAAGATGGTTATGTTTCCTAACCATGAACAAAAGAGTTGTTATTTGATTAATGGGATCATATCATTAGAAGAATGATGTGATTGACATGACCCATTCCATTAGCTTAGCACCCGATCGTTTAGTATGTTGCTATTGCTTTCTTCATGACTTATACATGTTTCTATGACTATGAGATTATGCAACTCCCGTTTGCCGGAGGAACACTTTGTGTGCTACCAAATGTCACAACGTAACTGGATGATTATAAAGGAGCTCTACAGGTGTCTCCAAAGGTACATGTTGGGTTGGCGTATTTCGAGATTAGGATTTGTCACTTTGATTGTCGGAGAGGTATCTCTGGGCCCTCTCGGTAATGCACATCACATAAGCCTTGCAAGCATTGCAACTAATGAGTTAGTTGCGAGATGATGTATTACGAAACGAGTAAAGAGACTTGCCGGTAACGAGATTGAACTAGGTATTGAGATACCGACGATCGAATCTCGGGCAAGTAACATACCGATGACAAAGGGAACAACGTATGTTGTTATGCGGTCTGACCGATAAAGATCTTAGTAAAATATGTAGGAGCCAATATGAGCATCCAGGTTCCGCTATTGGTTATTGACCGGAGACGTGTCTCGGTCATGTCTACATTGTTCTCGAACCCGTAGGGTCCGCACGCTTAAGGTTTCGATGACAGTTATATTATGAGTTTATGAGTTTTAATGTACCGAAGGAGTTCGGAGTCCCGGATGAGATCGGGGACATGACGAGGAGTCTCGAAATGGTCGAGACGTAAAGATCGATATATTGGACGACTATATTCGGACATCGGAAATGTTCCGAGTGGTTCGGGTATTTTTCGGAGTACCGGGGAGTTACGGGAATACGGGAGAAGAAGTATATGGGCCTTATTGGGCTTTAGGGGAGAGGGAGAGGCAGGCCGCGCGCCCCCCAAGGCCTAGTCCGAATTGGACTAGGGGAAGGGGCTGCGCCCCCTCCTTCCTTCTCTTCCCTCTTCCCCTTCCTTGTCTCCTACTCCTACTACATGGAAGGACTCCTAGTTGGACTAGGAAATGGGGAATCCTATTCCCGGTGGGAGTAGGACTCCCCTAGGGCGCGCCATAGAGAGGGCCGGCCCTCCCCTCCTCCACTCCTTTATATACGGGGGCAGGGGCACCCCATAGACATACAAGTTGATCCACGTGATCATATTCTTAGCCGTGCGCGGTGCCCCCTTCCACCATATACCTCGATAATATTGTAGTGGTGCTTAGGCGAAGCCCTGCGACAGTTGAACATAAAGATCGTCACCACGCCGTCGTGCTGACGGAACTCTTCCCGACACTTTGCTGGATCGGAGTCCGAGGATCGTCATCGAGCTGAACGTGTGCTAGAACTCGGAGGTGCCGTAGTTTTGGTGCTTGATCGGTCGGGCCATGAAGACGTACGATTACATCAACCGCGTTGTCATAACGCTTCCGTTGTCGGTCTACAAGGGTACGTAGATCACACTCTCCTCTCGTTGCTATGCATCACCACGATCTTGCATGTGCGTAGGAATTTTTTTGAAATTACTACGTTCCCCAACATCACCTTTATAAGAGGAATTCCAAGTTGTGAGAACAATTGTAACTCCATCTCATCTGGAAATTATGACTATTTGAATTATCCATTTCATCTTATTGTGGATCTTCACGGTATTATCAATATGGCTTTCACGGTTTTTATCTCTGGTGTGATTGGTTTCTCTCTTATGATGTGTGAGTAACTCCCCGTTGGCGTGGATGTAGGTGAGTGGTAAGATTCATATGTGCCTATTATATATGTCGTCATTAGTATTTTTAGTGGTACGATCTGTTAGTACGTTGTTATGCTGTGGTGAACTCTATGCGTGTTGTCCAATCTAAGGGCTCAAGCAACACGATCCAAGACCTACACATGTAACACATATTGTTTAGGAAATCTGTGAACTCTAATGTGACAGGTGGAGATATCTATGAGACCGAAGACAATATGATATAACAGTGATCTATTAAACCTAATGCTTGGTTCCAGTCCAAGGATCTTAATTATGGAAACAACCACTACGTAGCAACGGTGAGGCAAGACCATAGAATGAAATATTAACCCGCCTACAGGACACGCAATATCAAATACTATGAGAATAATACAGAAGTTAAAAAGCATGCCCTTGCATGAACCGAAGAAGATGACCCTCAAGCACATCTTATGCTTTTTGATACTTTATGCGGGACTTTCAAATTGACGGATATGTCACAAGAATCCATATTGTTCAGACTTTCTTTAAATGGATTTCTATTTGTGTGCCCCTCTTTCCTTCGTTGTGCTCAATTTTGCCCATAGTATCTATCTTTCCTCAATTTTGCCCTCCACCACTCGTCCCATTCTCACTAAGAGCCCAAACAGAGCCTTGCCGTCCGGTCAATGCATTTGACCATTCCCTGCTCAGTTACTAATGTGTGGGGCCTCAGTTCTTTGGACATGTGGGCCTTGAATGGCAGGTGGGCCGTGGCCGTGACTGCTTATGACGAGTGGGACCTGGGCTTGGTGAGCTATGGGTTTCTTTTGCCTAAAATAGCCCGACCCCGAGCGAGGAACCGCATCCCTAGCCAGCAGCTATCGTCGCCGTTCACATTGCAGTCCTGTCGTTCTGCCCTAGCTGCCCACTGCTCAGTCCGACTGAGCTCCGATAGTGAAGCGGTACTGTGATACATCACACCCTGCAGGAACTATTTGATATAGTTTGGTGACAGGTACGTTTCTAATCGAAACCCCAACAATTAGTATTAGTCGATTGAATGGACGATTTAATTGTTGCTCGCTGAGAGCCCATTTCTAGTGTGAAAAAAAGAAAGTCCTAGAAATTAGGATCCGTTCATGGGAGCTCATTTCAGATTATGTGGTAATTTTGATCCTTATAATTTTCATTTTTACAGTTTTGATTTGTAAATTTCGTCTTTGATTGATTGCTAGCTCTGCCTAGATGGAAGAGGGTGACAAAAGAGTTTTGCGCCGGAGACGAGCAGTTGCTAGCCAAGTGCAACGTAGTATGCTCCTAGTTTCCAAGCGTGAAGCAGCTCGAGTTGCACTCGATGGGCCTAACCTTGGAAGTGACACTGGACGAACTGAAGGGGATGCTTCCTGAAGGCAAGGGGGCACTCACGATGGATTCTTGACCACGAGCTCGCTGGTACGAGTACCGCTCCCGCCTCTCGTGGTCAAATCTACAGCCGGAAGGGCCGGTGAATTTGCGTATTATTGACGTCGTCGATGAGGAAACAGAAGAGGAGGATTTAGACGACGAGGAAGACGATGCTGACAAGGAGGATGAGGAAGATGATTCCAACGAGCAGGAGGAGGAAGAGGATTCTGACGAGGATTAGGAGCACGAGTAGGTAGAAGATTCTGACGAGGAGCAGGAGGAGGATTTTAATGAGGAGGACTCTGCACTTCAAATGAATTTTATGTAAACACTATTTATTTTCGGTATCAACATTTGTTATTTACGTGCGATATTGGCATGTATGATCGATGTGTACGGATTTGAGAGTCCGGATTTAAGGTATGTAAATGCCGGAAGCAAGATACGAGGGTCCGCCTGAATGCATCCTCGGACGTGCCCGATGCATCCGCGGACGTATAGGGTGTGAATTTGCCAAGTCCGATTGTAGATATTGTTATCCAGTCGTTGTGCTAACTCGGGGGCAGCGGCGAGAGCGTACCCCCATCTCGTGTTTGTGGATGGGCTCCCCAAGGACCCATTTCTAATTCTATTGATTACTCGGGCTGTTTTGTACGACAACTGTTTATTTGCAACAATGTCCTGTGGCCTTCGTTGCAAAAAGAAAAAAAGAATTGAAGGAGGACGTGGGTGGCGGTGTATCTAGCGAGCGAGGGAAAGCAATGCCGGTTTTTGGACTTTGGTGGGCGCGACAAAAAGCGTGGGGTCGGGTGTCCTTTGTCCCCATTGCCATCCATGGCGCTCTCTTGTCTTGTACCCCGGGCAAGCCCACGCCGCGCCTTGGCACGGCGCTAGCCAGCCGTGGAATTTCTCAGAAAGAGTGCACCCTCGCGCTTCTATTCTCCTCCCTTGAATACTATCAGGGCCTATTTGGTTTCAAATAAGTCACCAACTTATAAGTTGAAAAGTGCAAAAAGTGACTTATTTTGCCAAACGGAGCCAACTTATAAGTCACCCCAACTTATAAGTCATAAGTTGCTTCACCCCAACTTAAAACTTATAAGTCACCCTTTTTATGTGGGTCTCATCACCTTTACATTAAAAAACAAGATGGAAAGGTGTGCTCATGTGACTTATAAGTCAGATAACAACTAAACAGACGTGACTTATAAGTCACTGATTATAAGTCACCTGATTTATAAGTCAGGTGACTTATTGAAACCAAACCGGCCCTTACTCGTAGCTAGGTGTACTACTTTACTGTGGTACGTGGTAGTAAAAATTCTAGTTGGCCAGCTAGGTAGACCGGAGACCACGTAGCTAGTAGAAAGCTTTCACAGTTACCTGTAGCTACAGCCAGCCCATGCTTTCGTGCTGGCAACTCTGTCTGCCATGCATGGCTCAGCCATACTACAAGCTGAAGACGAGGAGCCAAGTGTGTTATTGACAAATGCTTGCTCTGTTTGTTAAGCACGATAATATGCAGACACTTGGTATACGCACGGTACGGAACTAGCTCGCGTCAGGCAAATCTGGTTTCGTACAACCGTTGCCATGGTTTTTGCCCTTCCTGGTGCGTACAGGCTTCGCTGCCGCTAGCTATAGCATTTGCCTTTGCCATTCCTTTGAGCTGCTATTTTGGGGGAAGGACATATACACTACACCACCACCACCACCAGCAGTAGTACTCAATAAATGTGGTAGGCGGTAGCTTTTGGCGCACCCAATAAATGTGGTGGTAGCAGGACGCTTGTCGCGACGTGGCGGGAAGGTGGCGCGCGTGTCCTCCCTCGTTAATCCTCCGCACACCGCAACACGACGACGACGCCGCAACAAAACAAAAACCGACGCTTTGAAAATCTAGGCTAAAACCCACTCGCTACCGCCTAAAAAACGAAGCAAACAAGAGGACGAACCTCAGGCCATCTTCACCACGCGCCACCCAAACGGACGTTTGATTTGGCTGGATTTTGTCCCTTTAAAATGCCGATGTGTTCGTCCATATCCGGTCTTCTCCGTTGGGTCGTGCGTGCGCCCATCGCGCGGCCGCACCCCAAATCACGTCCGCGTTGAACATGATTTAAAAAAAAAATGAAAAAACGTAAATAAAATGACTAAAAAAATTAAATAAATGCAGTTTAATAAACATAAAACTTAGTTATGGTCACCACAGCCACAAAACGGCCCAGTTTCACGTCCAACTTGACATAATTAAACATAAAAAAGAAAATAAAAAACGGCTGCCGCCAGCGCGCTCCTGCCTGTGCCCGTCGATGCCGTCGCCGTCGCCGTCTTCAGTGGCCGCCGGCGGCGTCGTCGTTGCTGACGAGGTCCACATAGGCCGGCGGTGCGTGGTAGACGGGTTGGGGTTGTGCGGCAGGAGGTGCCTGCACGACCTCCTCCCGTGGCGACGCCTCCCGCTTCGGTGACCGCGGCGGAGTGGCGCACCAGTTCACGCCCACGGCGGAGGCCATCTCCGGTGCAGTGTAGGACCAGCCCCACCCCTGACCCAGCAGACCCGGGTGGAACGCGGCCACCGGCTCCTCCATCGCCTCCTCCTCGGGGATGGCTACCTCACCGGCGGCGGAGCGGGCCATCATCTCCTTCAGGCCCTCCCATTGCCGCTCATCGTGCGTGTACATGGAGTCCTCCATGACACGCGCCATGAGACGGGCCTCCTCCTCCGCTGTCATGCGAGGAGGTGGTGGTTGAGATGGCGAAGGCGACGGCGAGGGCGTGGGCATGAGGCCGCGCACCAGCCTACGCACGCGCTCCTGGGGAGCAGGCGCTGCGCGCTCCCGACATGGCCGCCGCGGCCCAGACGCCGTGCCGGCGAAGAAGGAGGCACGCCGCACGTCGTGCTCGTCCCTAAGCCAGGTATCCCAGAGGAAGGAGTCTGGGGCGTACATGTCGTCGTAATACAGGTCGTCGGGGAGGAGGCGACGGCGGCGCTCAATCTCTTGACGGCGTGCACGGCCGCTCGCCGGGACGAGCGGGATCGGCACACGATCGGCGCTGAGGTGCCATCCGTTGGGGAGGTGGACATCGCTCCAGGGGAGTGGCGTCCTTGTCTCCCAATAACGACGGCACACCGACGCGCGGATGTAGTGCCGGTCGCGCTCGCCGGCGGACGTGGGGGCGATGGAGAAAGCGGGCGGCGCGGGGGGGGGGGGCGACATGGTGGTGATGCGCCCTCCTTCTTCACGGAGCCTGCGCGGCGCCTCGACGAGGAGCCGGCCTCGCGGTCGTGCTTCCCCTTGCGGTTCTAGAAGCCCATGGCTTCGAGGTGGCCGGCCGGCGAGCTCGACAAGGGAGGGCTAGGGTTTAGCGCGGTCGGGTTTCGAGGAGGTCGCGGGATGGAGTGAGGCAGTGTGGACGACGACTGGTCAACGGGTTCCCCATTTAAGAAGGACGGCGACCTTCCACTGTGCCGATGACAGGTGGGGTCGGCCATCCGTGCGCATTGATGTTGGCGGGTGGGAGGTAGGTGGTCGCCCCGCCACACGGGCAGACGCGGATGAGCGGCGCGTCCATTCGGTGACCGCGGCGTCCCATACCCGGCGCAAAGATGCGCTCAAAATGGGTCGGCCCAGACACAAAACGGACCAAATGGGTCCCTCGTTTGTCCGTTTTACTCCAAACTGACGGAGCCGGACAGGATGGGGTCGTGCGGTGGCGTTGGCATCACCTCCTGTGTGCACTATGTATATGTGTCTGCGTGTACGTGACGGAAGTCATTGTGAAAGTGAATCTTTTAGGGCTTGTTTAGTTTGGAACTTAATTTGCCATAACTAAGGTTAGACGTTGGCCACACCTGTGGCGCGCCGTAGAAACTGTGGCGAGCAAAACAAACACCGCATCTTAGACAAAAAATTCGGGTGCAGAAGCCTGAATAGGTTGTGGCGAGCCAAACTTTAGCACAAACCAAATGCACGCTTAGGAGATTGTGGCTCGCCGCACCTTTGGCGTGGCAACCGATGGCCCGAAACCAAACAGCCTCTTAAGCTGGTTGTAATTGGGAGTATCATATACTAGTATCATGCATACGATACTAGTATATGATACTACCTCTCTAATGCATAGTATCATATATTAGTATCATGTAGTACTTTATTTATTGCCATGCATGACATAAAGTAGCATAACATTTAATATGATACGGTATCATGATATGATACTACACCCTCTTTTTCTTCATTTAATGCTATAACATCTCATCAAAATTGCATGTTTGGCACGTATGATACTAGTTATAATACTATCATTACGATCAGCCTTAGATTACGGAAATGTGGGGCAAGCTGGGCAGGCAAACAGTCGCCCACCCGCACCCGGCCCCTTGTGCGTCAGTGCTCACTGAAGATGCGTGTGAAAGCAAGCAAGCAAGCAAAGCGTCCTGCCCATGTTTTGTTCGGCAGCGAGTGAAATCAACGCCCTGTTATAAGTGCCAAAAATTTCTAAACCAAAGAGGTCATCAGACGCACAGCTACAGTTTACTCGCAGAAAATGTAAACTACTCCACGGATGAGCCCAGGGAGCATGACAATGCGCGCTCGTCGCGTAGCGCATTGGCACGGGATGCTTTGTCCGGTGGCCCTCGCCGCCTCCTATTAAAAGACGAGACCACAACGAGCTTTGGTTTCGTGTGTTGAATTCGCTCTACGTCTTTTGGCGGGGCGACGACGAAAACGGCCCATCATCCGCATGCCAGCGAGGGGAAGAATACATACTCCTACATGTCTACGACGAACCAGTTTCGCGTAGCCGTGTTTATCCGTGATGATCTATCTGCATTGTCACGTGATGAGTTGTTTATTGTTTTCTGCTGCGTGTACGTATAGGTATAGTACGTTGTTCTCATCCGGCTTGCTTAATTAGTGGGGCAGTTTCTACAAAGCCAGCTGTCCCCGTGCGTTACACGTACTCTGCACAGTGTTGACACGTATCTAAGTGTGCGTCCTGACTCATGCATCCATGCATGCAAGTTCCCGGGAAAAGGTGATATACATGCATGCAGTCTACTGTACCACGCTTCCAGAAACGTGCTCCCGCACCGTGGAAACTCACCGGATAAACCAGGCCGACCGGCCGACACAACCCACGAGTGCTACGAGGACAAAAAACACGTCCACCTACTCTACGTAGATTCAACTATAGTAGTAGGAGCTTCATGCATACGTTCGCGACTCGTCAAGCTTTCCGCTCTCGCTCATTTCCTCCGCCCAGACGAACGCTGGATTGTCTTTTCTGTTTGGGAGAGATTTTGGAGGATTCTGACCGACGGACCCCTTGTTGCATGCCATCCATTTTGCTACGGTTTGACCGGCCACGCCAAATTGTTCAACGCGGCTATCACTTGCATTGATCAGGCCATCAAGGCGTGAAAGGTGCCGCGGGTTTTATAAGACTGGCGAGTTGCACGCGATAGGACATCCATGTGATCGACCATGTGGTGCTGTTTTCTCGTCAGCAAGCAATTCTTGCTCTAACAAGCCTTCCTCATCGGATCTTGAGGAAGTGTTCGCCGATATGAGCTACGAGAGTGGGGTCTTTCCACCTTCTCATATAGTATCAATATGCAGCCGTCTTCCCACACAATGAATTGTTTTGGGGATTCCAATCCGAGACGCATCGAAGCAGGATCCTCGTGCGCGGCCTCTAGCTCACAATGGCGATCCTCCTCCTTGGAGATGAGAGTGGCCTCCTCCTCCACTTCCTCCTCGTCAAATGTCTGCAACTTCTTCTCTTAGAGCGGCTCATAGTCCGCCGCAGGGCAGCCAGCACACGGTTTGAGCTAGCCCCCGCCCGGTAGTGTCGTGCCAGCGACCACTTCTCGGCGTCAGACTCCTTGGCCATCGCGACATCGGGAGGTGTGATTGTTTGCGGTGGCCGGTGAATGTGTGGGAGAGGAAGTCGATTGTGCAGGTAGAGTGGCTGCCTCTCGCATCCGGCTCTGCGGCTGGATGGTGTGTTTGATTTGGAGTACGACGTTTGGAGATGCCATTGTAAAACAAAAAATCCATCATAGCCGGAAGCTACGTAGATTTAGAGAGTACGAGCTTCATGCATGGCGTAGTACCTACATTAGCGACTCGTCACGCCTCCACTCCGCTCGAACGACAACGCGGAGATCATTGAGTTGTTGTTTTTAGGCAAACGCTGAGTTGTTTGGCGATGTTTTGGAGGATTCGGACTGGACTGTTCTACGGTTTAACCACCTGGTCGTGGCTGTGCCTATGCTCAACGGTGCTAGTAGCTGCAGTGATCGATAATAGTCGTACTATCACTTGCATTGATCAGGCGTGAAAGGTGGCGCAGTTTAATAACACCGGCGCGTTGCATGCACGCGATAGAACGTCCATGTGATCCATCATGTGGTGTATTTCATTGTCAGCAACCAGTTCTTGTTTTTTATTTGCCAAGTACTCCAAACGTGAACTGTCAGGAACTTCCTTAACTTCACAATATGCCACTCGCATGGCCTTGTCATGACGCGTGTGATCAGTGAAAGCACGCATTACAGGAAATATATGTATGTATATACTCCATGTACCGAGTCATTTCCGACTTGAGCCTTGTAATAAACAATAGAAAATCAAAAGTATTAATTCTGTCGTCTTGCCCGTAAAGGTCAACGTCGATCGGTAATTAATCTCAATGAGGTTCATTTTCAACGAGAAAACCGGACTAGTATATGCGTGTTCAACTGGTTAACAAATGGTTGTGCAGACGGAAGCTGATTACTGAGCTATCATGGCCATGTCTGGTTCGCCGGAAACAACAGGGAGATCAACACTTGGTACATTTTATAGAGCCGGCCGTATCACATTCATACCGCGAAGGCGACAGCCATGCCGTAGTAAAGTCATCGCATGCATAAACTACACGGAATAGGGTACCAAGGAGGTGAAATCCAACAAATATGATTTTGTTTTTGTATGAACAGAACAAATCTGAATCTAACACAAGAATAGATAACATCCTCCAAGCAACCCTTACGTTACGAGCGATATCGATGCAATGGCCACTATCGCAAAAGCCAAATTTCGCTACCACGAGTCACTGTCGTGTAGGTCATCAGCCACTGACCAGCCTAGCTAGTTGGAATGCTATACACAGAGAATTGGACATGATCGACCTCTTGTGAAGATCTGCTTGTGATGCACCATCTTTTTTGTTTTCTGTGTGATCTCGATTGGGAAAACGTGACACATTGTTAGCTTTGGTATTTGTTTGCTGAAAAAATGCCCAGCCAAGCATCAGATCTGCCTACATTTGCCTGAATTTATGTGACGGACACGTGCATGATCAGCGGTAGACCAACTCAAAAGCCATATATGACGGTTGATGCCACGATCGGCTACGAACCAAGCTGAAATTTCTGTAGTAGATGGTGCTGATTAACCGCTCGCATGTCGCCATACCAGCACACCGACAGTCGACATCAAAGATCTACTAGTCCGTAGATGTGTGTGTCAAGTTTGTTGCGTGCGATGCGACGAGATTGGTGGTGAGCATGGTGATCCGCAAAACTGCTAGACTCACGCATCATTACGGAGCT
>NC_041384.1:718427117-718456294 GCF_002162155.2 Triticum dicoccoides
TTTCCCACCCATGGCCAACTGTAAATTGCCATGTGGCTCCACCCCGTAATGACTCCGTGTGTGAGCAAATGAGAAGGCTGATCGACATCAGGCGGGTGGTTAAAAAGACTGTCCAAAACACAATGATTTTAGCAACTTGGAGATGTTGAGTCATCCTTCCGTGGCCATACAGCAATGACACTGTTGGCGTTAGAAACTGTTTATATACGCATGTGTTGGCCAATATCCAAACAATAATTCTCGCATAGAAAAGGGACGGCTAATAACCGGCCGTTCCTTTCCACCACCCAAAAAGGGCAGTCAAGTTTATGTATGGATGCTTTGTCGTTGCTCTCCTAGCAATCTTCTCTTTCTCCATGCCCCAAACTGTACGAGATGCATTGAATCTTCCCTTGGTCCTACATCTGTGAGAACGGGATTCAATCTATTCACCAGGAAAGTCTAGATCGAGTGAGGTGTCTGATTACAACGACCTGAATTTTGGAAGCACAACTTGTCCCTTGTGCAGACGGTAGGCAGACACGCTCTACCAAAGTTTCGTTGAGACGAAAGCCTGCCCTGAATTTTCCACTTGAGAAACATGTGTTCCTACAAAATAATGTTCAGTTTGTAGCTACCGTTTTCTAAGGATCAGTTTGGATCGTGTCCACAGTGTATCAGGACCTGGAGAGATCCTTGGATCCCACGGCCGTACTCTTACAGACCTATCATCCCGAAGCGCAATTGCCGTTTTAATAGAGTTTCTGATTTCTTGGATACGAATGGTGCTTGGAGGATGGACAGACTAAGTGATCATTTCTGGGCAATGGATATAGAGCATATATTAATGATACGGACTTCTCCGAGGTTGCGGACTGATTTTGTCGCGTGGGCGCCGGAGAAAAGTGGGCTGTTCACGGTGAGGAGCGCTTACAAAGTGGCTACATGTGATCATGATGTCGCCCTTGCAGGAGGGTCTTCCAGCTCCGAACCGTGTGGCCGACGCACGCTATGGAACTGCATATGGAATTCTTCGGTTCCCCAACGAATGAAAATATCAGCGTGGAAAGTAGCTACGGGGGCCCTCCCAACACAAAAATGTAAAAGGTTCAGACACCTCTCAACTAGGTCCACGTGCCCCTTATGTGGTATCGAGGAGGAAGGTTCCTATCATGCCCTGGTAGCGTGTCCTCATGCCAGAAATACTTGGATCAGCATGAGGACAAGATGGCCACTACCGGGAGATGAAATGCTTATCGACAATGGAAAGGAATGGCTGCCACATCTTCTGTCTAGGTGTTCATAGAATACACGGGATATGATCATTATGCTTTGTTGGCATATATGGCAGCTGCGGTCAGACCAAACCCATGGGAAAGAAGTTCCTCCAGCTCATGTAACGGTAGACTTCCTGGATAGCTACTACCAGTCGGTCGGGTTAGCTGGGAGGTTTTCAACGAATGAAATCATCAAAGGGAAGATGCTATCTTCGGCTATCCCTCTTATGGCTGAGAAAACAGTGCCGCCAGTTGAGCCATGGCCGAATCCAGTACCAGGGCAAGTTGTACTCTCTGTGGATGGTTCCTTTAGTGCTTCGGATGGCTCGGCGGCTGCTGGGATGGTACTGCGAGACAGCACCGGTCACATCATCTTCTCGGCTTACCGTGTGATATTCAACTGCAACGACTCTCTGGAAGCCGAGATTCATGCGATCATGCAGGGTATGGCATTGGCAATCCAATACTCGTCTTTACCGGTGGTTGTTCAGTCAGATTCAACAGAGGCGCTTGCTTGCTTGTTGAACCGGGGACTCGAGCGCTCAGCTTATGGGCATTTGGTTAGTGAGATCAAAGAGTTAATGTTTGGTAGGGAGTTTTATCCGCAGAAAATTTCTCGTAGTCAAAATAGAGTTGCAGATCGTTTGGCCAATTATAGCCGCACCGAGAGCACAACTGCTGTGTGGTTGACCTCGGCTCCACCATGTATCGAGGAAATATGGCCTCTTGATTGTAACACTGTTACTCATTAATAAAACTCCCTTATCCTCGCAAAAAAAAGTTTGAATCGTGTCCACAATGTATCATACCTGGCCTGAAGCTTGCCTGAAGTGTGCCTGGATGGTGTTTGGTTGCTGCCCTGGAGAAATGAGTGCTAGCATAGCCCTTTGATGTGACAGCTTACTTAGCCTGGTATATAAACCAGGCATGCCACTTAGCCTCGACCAGGCGCTCAAACATGTACTAATCAGCTGCGTTTCCTTGAGACTTGCTGTCCTTTTAGGTATATTACAAACTAGTAATTGTTTAATACATACTTTCTCAGGCCAGGCCAAAAACAAAACAGCATTAGTCCAGGCTCGCCTCACCTGGCAGGAAGCACCGAACGTACCAGGCTCAAACCAGGCACCTTATTTTTCCAGGCAGGTACCCTAGGCCACTAACCAAACACATCCTAACTCAAACAACTCGGCATTTTCAGTTTTGTTTGCTTGGACAAATGCATCAGCAGCACGCATGATTTACAGCTGGGAACTTGAGAGATCTCGAATGGCCTGCACTAAACTCTGAAGCGATCGACAGTCATGCTAATTTGGAGCACGTGTGCACCATGATACTGGCGGCGACCCGTGACAGGAAGCCAACAGATATGGGTGTCGTACCGACTACATGAACGGTTGGACTAGTCGGCTAAACTAGTACTGTAGGTAGGTACGTAGGTGATTCACCAGATTCGACCAGCGACATATAGACTTTCTGTTGTTTCCTTGCGTATATTGCTAGCCGACGAAAAGAGGAGGGGACATGGCACGCAAGTTGAATAAGAAATCCGAGAAAAACAAACTAGTAGTCGGATCGTAGCCGGATACTCAAATTCTTTTTTGCAGTGCATGCCACATTTTGCGGCAACTCCTCACAAGCTAGCCAGGGTCCTGCTAATTACGGTGCTGCTGCGTGCGGCCAATAACGAATTGATTTTCCTTTTGGCAGTTTTCAGCAAGTGCACTGCACGCAGGTGATGATGGATAGCAGACGTGATAGGCTCTTAATTTGTAACCAAACACCGCTCCAAGAGCATCCAAACCAAATAAATTTGGACTCATCGCCGGCCACCCCACTCCAACTTGTCCGGCTAAGCAAGAGGACGAGAGAAGCGTACAAAGAAACAAGGCGCAGAGTCAGGGAGGGAGCAGGAAAATCCACGGCCCGTGGCATGGTCGAAAGGGGAGTGGGAACAAACGGACAGCGGCCACCACGCCGTGCCTGGCCTTGTCGCCAAGCAAGCTTTTGGGCGTCGGCTCCTTGGACGCATCGCAGGGTCCTTTGGATTCCGTCACCGGCAATGGCACCACCTGCTGGTGTCTCCATCACGAGGCCGACGCTTTTGGTGTCGTTCGATGGTTGCCACCTGGGAGCAGGTCGGTTTCTTTCTGAACCCAACAAAACGCCATCCAGAAGCTAGCGACCCCCAAGCCTGTCCGATTTGGCACGGGCTAGACTTTTGAGGCCACGTACGTCTGTTTCTCTGCCCGCTCTCTCCTGGCTGCTATGCGCAAGCGCCAGCGCCAAATGCGAAGGACAACCATGGTGCTTGTCCTCATCCCAGTTGGAGTTGCCTATGGCGTGGAGTGGTGGAATGGGATCATCTCTTTTCATTTGTGTTTGTGTTTGGCAGCATGCGTCAAAGCGGCATGGCGTGCGATTCTTCAGTATGCCTCTTCTTTCAAACTCTCTCTCTCCCTCCCGTGCACTCTACGCAAGATTCACACTTTCTGCATGAATGCATGCATGTGTTGTAGAGCGTGCCTTCCCGTTTTAGTTCAAATTAATACTAAGATTTAGCAAGGCTGAAGAAGTGATTTTCTTATCGATTGGATCATTTGGTGTGGTTATCCATCTACCGGTCGATCTCTCCCATCAATCGTATTATTAGTGGAGACTGAAGAGACCAATCTGAATTTGGCCAAAAAGACCTAAATTCAAACTTTTTGAACACAGTACAATCAGAGTCGTTCACATATATAAGTATACAATAACCCTTATGAACGCATGCACGCAGACCCTATCCCTATGAGCACCTTCGAGAGGCCGAGCTGACATAACATCTTGAGATTTCATGAAATCACCACAGAACAAACATGCCGGAAGTCTGAGATAAATTCAAAGATAATGCAAGCATCAATGTCAAATTTGGAACTTGAACTCTGTGGGGGATAGGATTGTCCACCGAAACATCCAACCATATGTTGGTTTGCGGCCTAAACCCAAATTGTAGTACGTAACAAATCAGTTCCTTTTGAATTACGTAAAGTAGATTACCCGTGACCGACGGATGAGAGATAGCATGATGCCCTGATAAAGAGGGGTGTCATCTTGTCTCTAGCCTTTACTTAGGCTTTGGAAATTTCAGTGTCGAGAAAACTACAAGACGCTTTGAAAATATGCCACTGAATTTTTGTGCACAAATTCAGCCTATAGGTTAGATCCTTACGATCTAAGTTTCTTTTCAGTGGCGGCGTTTGCTGTTCTGGTGTGCTGGTCCTATAAGGTCTTAGCACGACGACTTCCTGACTGCTTAGTACAACAAGTTTTGCCCGGCTCCAAGGAGGGAGGGACGATGACGATGGCGCGCCTTCAGCTCGCTTCAGTGCCTATAGTCGTCACTAGGTGGTCCATATATGTGGGTGTAATTTTTACTATTTTTGGTATTCATTTTTGTATCATGATTGTGTTGAATTACGTTGGAAGTTTTTCCAAGATAAAAACTCATGGCCAGAGTTCCGTGCACGCACACACAGTGCATACGTTTGCGACTCGTCACGCTGGTTACCTGCCCTGCCCGGACGGCCGCTTCCACTCTCTCTCCTTGCATTTTCTCTCAATGAGGTGCGTTTTCAACGCAAAAAAAGACTAATATATGCGTGTTCAATTGGCTAACAAATGGTTCGGCTGGGGGAAGCTGATGATCACTGAGCTATCAATCGCCATGTCCGGTTCAGCGGAAACAAAAAGGACTAATATATATAAACATGCGCGCGTCCTGGTGCTTCTCTTCTCATTTGATCGTAATGACATATGTGACATGTAGTAAAAGGTGTTAACTTCATTACTATAGATGCATGGTCATAAGTTGATAGTAAAGTCTAGTGTAACATATAGTAAAACTTATTGACTCATTACTGCGAACACTTGTGTGAACTATCAGCTGTAAAATCTATGTAACATGTAGTAATAAATGTTAATCTCTTTACTACATATGCACGTGTTATTTATTACTATACATAAGGGACGCGCTATTCATCATCCTGGGTGAGGAGTAATTATTTTTCACTCCTCTCTATTTTAACGTCAATGCATCATATTTTTAGGTTTCGGAAAGTTTGTCTTATTTCATATGTAAAAAGAGAACGTTAGAAAATATATACTCGCTGTAAAAAATATTTTATGTTACGTAAAATTACGAGCGTAAAAACATAAGGTAAAACATACATAAAATGCGATATTTTTGATCTTATAACCTATTTTTTGTTTTTTTTGTACCAAATTTTACGTAGTGAATCGATATGAATGTAACTATTTGTATTTCAAACGTAATTTATTTATGAAGCGATTGTAAGATTACCTCAGATGAAGAATAACTTATTCTGCATCCTGTGTGATGAATAGTATTACTATACATAAATACTATTTTGATCACGAGATGAGAGTAATATTCTGATCACAACTTGACCTGCCCCGGCAGTAGTATGTTGAACTTTCCTTATTACTAGGTTGAACTTTCGCCAACATTGCCCAAATGGGCTTGCGATATACCGTTGGAAAGCTATGGACACGAGTATCATGACCCAAGTTAAATTTTTGACAAAATGTAAGCGGTTCAAGAGCAGTTTTGAAAACCGTTTTTTTTTCACACAAAAACATGAATCGTATTTTCGATCGCATATCTAAAACGTCTACCGGAATGAGGCAAATAATACGGCATTGGGAAGCTGCTGGAAAACCGCTCCTTCCACATGTTAAAAGTTTTCTCTAATTCCCTATGGTTAAACAGTAATTTAGAAAATCGTAAAATTTTGCAAGCCGAACAATCGAGTTGGTATTTTCGATGTCATTTCTAAACGGCTAGTCTAATTGATACAAATGATACTGCGTTGAAAAGCTTATGAAAATGTGCTACATTTTCATGTTGAAACTTTTTTTCTAATTTTGAACGGTTTAAGAGTAATTTAGAAAATGGTCCGAGTTCCACCGAGTTCGTATTTTTGAGTTAGTTTTCTAGTCGTACGTCCGAATGCAGCAAATGATATGGCGTTAGAAAACTTGAACAAATGCGAAACTTTTTGGTATATATTGTTTCTCCCAATTCTTTATAGTTTTAAGTCAATTTTGAAAATGGCTAAAAATGTATTTTTGCTGTAATCATCAAACTTCTCCATCTTTTTAATATCGACTTCCTGTTCATTTCTTAATCTTTTTTATGAATTTTGAAGCGCTCTATTTTTAAAAGTTGAACTTATTGTTATTTTATTTTTGAACTTCTTATTTCCATTCTTTAATAACGAAGAAAATCTGAGTTTTCTATAATCATCGAACTTCTACATCTTTTTAATATGGACTTCCTGGTTTTATTTCTTAATTTTTTATATGAAATTTTGAAGCGCTCTATTTTTAAAAGTTAAACTTCTTGTTATTTTATTTTTGAACTTCTTATTTCCATTCTTTAATAACAAGAAAAAAATGAGTTTTCTATAATTATCGAACTTCTCCATCATTTAAATATGGACTTCCTAATTTTATTTCTTAATATTTATAATTTGAATTTTTATTTTCTTTTTGAAATCAAATTTCTTGCAAATAATAACTGAACTTCTTTGTGGATTGAGAGAATTATTTTAAAACACAAATATACAATTTTTTGTGGTTTTCAACATGGAAATACAAGGTGAGCCTCTTCCGCAAGAATTTTTGAACTTCCCGTGACAGAGCACTTGAACTTCTTTCAACAAACCTTTTAAGCTTTTATTTTTCTATAGTTTTATTGTCGCCTATAATGCATTCTTGCATTACTTGAACTTCTCGTTGTTTTCACTATGAACGTCTGTCACATTTTTGTGTATACGTTGAACTACACATAATTGAAGGTCGGACGTCATTTTTGCCATTTCCAAACATGTAACTGGAGGTCGAATGTCCCGCAATATAAATTTTAAACCGTGCACGGAGGAGCACATGAACTTCTTGTAACAAATCTATGTTTTTTATATACTTGAAACTTTTCTGTTATTTTAGTTTCAACTTCTTAATCATATTCTTAGAACAGAGATATGTTTTTAAATAAGCATTAAACATTTTTTTTGAAAATCGAACTTCATAGTTTTATTTTCAAAAAACAGTAATAATTTGAGTTTCCCGTATACATCGATCTACTCACTTATTTTAATTTGCACTTCATCATTTTTATTCTTTAGTAACAAGGAAAATCTGAGTTTTTTTATAAATTTCTAACTTGTCGATTTTTGTAATTTGGACTTCTTGGTTTATTTCTTTCACTGACGGCAAAATCCTAGTTTTGTAATAAATATTAAACATGCCCGTTATTTAAATTTGAACTTCTAGAGTTTTTTTTAGAAATGGTGATAATATCGTTTTTGTGAGTTTTTGAACCGCTCTATGTTTGAAATTAGAACTTCTTATTTTTTTAATTAGAAACAGTTAAAATATCCGTTTCAAAGTGCTCTCTTATTTTTTGTACTATTGTATTATTTTTGTGTGAACTTCTTATATTCTTCCTACCAACATATTCGTATTTTCCATTTTTTATACATGTACTATTGCGTTACTTTTTTTGAACTTCCTGTTTCAATTCTTAAATAATGAGGAAATCCATAGTTTCTATAATCATCGAACTTCTCCATCTTTCTAATTTGGACTTGTTGGTTTTATTTCTTATTAGCAGAAAAAAATAGTGTTGTAATAAACATCAGACCACCTTTTGAAAATAGTATGCTTTTTGGCAATATCAATGAACACGTATAGAGCAGAAGCACAATTGATTTAATGAAACATTTCTGAGGATTTTGTAAAGAGTAATCTATGTTCCCTTTTCTTTATTAATTTTTTTGCTTCAGAACAAAGAGAACATTCTTTTTCCTGTTAATGTTTTGAAGTGAATTTTATAGACTTAAATTTTGTTTATGCTCTTTTTAAATTTGATTGTCACTTCAAGTTCTAAAAAATTCGCAAATCTCTCATGTTTTTCTTTTGCATGTTTAAATTATTTGAACTTGCTGAGATACACATAACACACTTGACCTTCTCGAGCACAACATTTTGACCTTCACAAATAGAAATTGAAACCGAAATATTTGCACAATAGTACAAGACAAACATAGCAACATGCCACAAACTGATGCTCACATGTTGTTTTACCCTTCTTTTAGTATACACATTAAACGGCACAAAAAAATTGGTTTGTGTCTTTTAGTATCGAACTGCTCTATTTTTGTAATTTGTACTTCTTGGTTTTTGTCTTTTAGTATTAGAAAAATCCTAGTTTTTTTATGAATATTCAACTGGTCCATTATTTAAATTTAAACTTCTAGAGTTTTTCATTTATAAATGCTGAAAATCTTTTTTTATGAATTTTGAACTGCTCTATTTTTAAAATTTGAACTTCTTGTTTTTTTGAACTTCCTGTTTTTATTCTTCAATAATGAGGAAAATTCTTTTTTATATAAATTTTGAATTACTCCACTTTTTAAATTTGAACTTATTGGTTTTATTCATTAGAAGCGGTGAAAAATCTGAGTTTTTACTAAACGTTGAACCTCTTCGTTGGTTTAATTTGGACTTCATGGTGTCTTTTCAGAAACAGGAAAAGATCATTTCTTTTTATAAATTTGAACTACTCTGTTTTTAAAATGTGAACTTTTTGTGTTTTTTTCTGGTTTCCCACTTCGTTGGTTTAGCAACTGTTTTTCTTTGCTGAAAAACTCTACAACCTTGTGAAACTCCCCATAAAAAAACTTCCCCAGTCAAGAATAAAACTCCAAGCGGGAAACTACCGTTGTGTCAGTTATTGGAAGCAACAAGTTTGAATGTATGAGCAGGAGGATAGACATGTACATTAGTACATGTTTACAACTTTAAAAACGCACCTAGTTGGAAAAAGTAGTGGTCAATACTCAATAGAATACGTGATGCTTTCTCCCCCACACATTCCAATATTATCCTCTCACTGTTGCTGTGCGCTCTCTCTCTCTCCCACACATTCAAGTATTATCCTCTCACTGTTGCTATGCTCTCTCTCTGTCTCTGTCTCTCTACAAAACTTCAGCACTTACACTTTTGCATAGATTTATCACATCAATCTGAAGAAATTGGGTAACTTCAGACTATTGGTGACTGCCGAAGAAATTCAGTAACCATTAGACGATGAATATTGTCTGTTCTATCCACCGGATCAAGCAACTGGGGAAGTTCTATGAGAGGTGCGAGGGTAGGTCGAACGCGGTGAATGTTGACCCTCATGTGGCTGACCTGCGGCGACGCAGGATTTAACCTTTTTCCCTAGAACAAATTCTACTGAATTTCTTCTTCCTAAACTTGCAAGAAAAGATAACCTTTTTTTTTGCCCACATCAGTATGGAAATTAAACAATCTATAGTAAGGGCAGAACCGAAAAGCTAAACTAATTTTAGTAGTGTTGAACATCTCCCTGGACTAAAAAGGGTCCATGCCAAAATCTTGTACTGAACTTGAATTGTCCACTGGTTAGTAAGGTTTCTGCCAAAGCATACCACCAAACACCCCCCATTGTTTTGTTGTTGAACTTCCTTTTTTATCAACTTCGTTAAAAGCAGTATATAGTTATCCTTTTATACATATTTGCTAACCGAAGCATACAGAAAGAACAGAGAGTAGCACTGACAGAGGTGCACCTACTGCTACTTGTAGCTAGGAGAGATAGAAGGGAAGTCAACAAGAAGAGAGAGACAAAGTACAAGAGCAGACGCAATGCCACTGCCATGCGATGAGCGTCTCCTTCCGGCTGCTCGTGCCCATGCTCTGCCCAGGTGCGTGGGGCGTCAAACTGACCAACCAGCAACATATGCGGGCGTACGAGGTCAAACTGCGCGGCTCCAGCGAGGTCGAACGGTGCGGGCGTACGAGGTCGAACTGCGCGCTGAGTGGAGGACCGGGGCATGGCGTAGGTGACGGCCGACCTTGGCGAGGTAGGAGGTGGTTCCATAAGGTAATCCATTACACGGTACCATACAAATGCATGCTTACTGTTACATGGTAGTACCATACAAATGTTGGTTCATTACTATGCACCCAAAAAATTTACTAGGGGGTCTGATTTTCGCGGGGCACGTGATGTACATGTAACCATTTAAATAGCGTTACTATCTGTGCTCGGGTATTTACTAGAGTGCTAAAAGAAAATGTGATTAGGCAGGAGAGGACCAGAGGGTGTGTAACTAATGTAATCAAGTTACTATCATTTTTAAATTATTATACTATATGCCACGGTAGAAACGGGGTGGCGCGGGGACCGAAGGGCTCCCGGTAACCATTTTAAATGGTTACTATATTTTGCCAAGACTTTTTTTTTGCGGGTGAAAGGAGTGTATATTAATTAAGTAGTGTGTCTACACTCAGTTTCACAGATCATACATAAATCCTCTGGCCCAGAGCTAAACCAAATGGCCGTACGCTGAGAAGAACGTCCCATATGTGCCATATAGTGAGCAGCAGCATTGCATGGCCTGCCTGCATGCACGAATTTGTGACATCGGATGCCATGCAGCAGGCTCTTCACCTCCTCTACCATACTAGCCACAGCTGATCGATTCATGCATATGTCATTCAGCATGTCCACTGCTTCTTTACAATCAAGTTCAATGATCAGGTTGTTATCAGTGTGAGCGAGTGCCAGACCGATTCCTTCGAGGCAAGCAGCTAGCTCCGCCTCAAGCGGCGAGTAGCATGAGCGGAGATAACGACAGGACGAGAAAATCACAGCTCCCTTGTCGTCCCGCAACACCATTCCAGCTCCTCCCGTACTCTCTCCATGCACATAGGAGCCATCCACATTGAGTTTTGCCCATCCAACAGGAAGCTTCATCCACCTAGGCCCCTCTGTTTCAGCATGTGGCGACCTGGTCTGAATGTTAGTTGGTTGGCCTGCACACTGTAACACCATCTTACCCTTCGTAATATCCCCCTTGGGATACTGTTTTATGCACAGAAGGGACTCAATATATCCATTGAGAAAGCGTCTCGACGTCTCGACGAGTGTCGCTGGCTTGTGATGTGTGACCTCATTCCGGCAGTGCCAAGCACGCCAGAAAGTCATCAAAATGATCATGCGCTGGGTCTCATTGCAGCCGGCTAGGAGGTGTAATAGCCACTCCTTCCCGGTGTACTGAATATCAGCTCGAGCTGGTAAAGGCCAAGACTCCCTCATGGCGTCCCATAACGCACCCGCCATCGGACATCTGCATACGGCATGGAAAGTATCCTCCCGTTCAACGCCACAAACAGCACACATGTCAGTTTTTTCGATGGTTCTACTTTTTTTATTTTCCATAGTCGCAAGGGTATTTGTAGCCAATCTCCAACCAAAAATCCGTACCTTTGGGGGAGCAGGGCACCCCCACAATGCCTTCCAGACGGCACGATTGCCTTCTGGTGCCCTACTCGTGGCGCACATAGTTGTGCAAAGTTTCTCGTCGAGGCCGAGTTTGTAGGCTGACCTGACGGAGAATATGCCTCGCTTATCCGGGGCCCAGGCCAAGATGTCGAGCATGCGTGGCGCCGGTCTCAGCTTGAGAATCTCATCAACATCTGGAGCGACGAAATGTTGTTGGAGTAGTTGTACGTCCCACTCGCCGTGGTTGTTAAAGAGCTCTGCAACGCGCCGGAACCTGCATCTTCCAGGCTGTGAGATAGGTCTATAGGAAGCTGGCCGTTGGAGCCATGGATCGCGCCATATGCGAACTTTCTGCCCATCGCCAATGCGCCAAAGAAGACCCTTCTTTAGGAGCTCAAGGCCATACATGATGGCTTGCCAAGTCGACGACGCATTGCCTGTAAACACGGTGTCCTCCAAGCGACCATTAGGGTAGTATTTAGCCTTCAAAACCTGAGCGCAAAGACTTTCCGGGTTAATTAAAAGCCTCCATGCTTGCCGCGCAAGCAAGGCCTGATTGAAGATTCTGTAATCCCGAAACCCAAGCCCTCCCATGGCTTTTGGTCTGATGATATGATCCCAGGCCATCCAGTGTGTTTTCCGCTTTCCCTTTTCTGAGCCCCACCAATAGTTTCTGACCATGCGAGTAAGATCATCGCACACAGAGAAAGGTAGTTTGAAAACCCCCATGATGTATGTGGGAATGGACTGAGCAACCGATTTTATCATGATCTCCTTTCCACCTGAGGCCAGGTTTCCATCACCCCAAATACATATTCTTTTGAGAAGTTTCACTTGGAGGTTTTGGAATCTACCTCTGTGCATCCTTCCTTCCGGTGTTGGCAACCCCTGGTACTTCTCCTCAAAATTTCCTTGCTGTACATCCAATTCCCTTTTAACATCTAGTTGCTCACTAGTAGGGCAAGCTTGTCCAAACAAGATCGAACATTTTACCGGGTTTATTAACTGTCTTGTTGAGCCTTCATAAGCAAGGATAATCTCCTTCACCGCTGCAGCTTGCTGAATTGTAGCCTTAAAGAATAGTAGTGTATCATCCGCGAACAATAAATGTGATACTCCCGGTGCTCCCCGGCAGATCTTGAGAGGTTGAATGACATTTTTACGCACCCCCTGTTTTAACAACTCGGAAAGACCATCAGCGACAAAAAGGAACAAGAAGGGCGATAGAGGATCACCTTGCCGAAGACCACACTCCGGTGCGAAAGATTCTAAGAAGGTTCCGTTGAATTTTACAGTATATCTCACCGTGGTGACGCACGTCATAATCCATTGCACCCACCGATGAGCGAAACCCAACTTAATCATCACTCGCTCCAAGAAGCCCCAATCCACCCGATCATATGCTTTGGATAATTTTGCCAAGACTTTTACTAAAGGCAGGGAGAAAATACTACGTTGAAGCGGCTAAACCAGCATGGCCGGAGCGCATAATTAGAGTTTTGCGCTCGGGCTCACTTTAGCGCAATTCATAATGTGAATGCGGAACATAGGAACGCCATGCCTCGCCCACGCTCTCGCTCTCGCGACAGCCTCCACCCCATCCCAGCAGCCCACCAGCCATCCCAGGCGGTCGCCACTCCGGCGCCTACGGCCACCCATCCTTGCTCTTCCCGGCGCCCTCCCCATGGCCTCGCCGCTCCCACCCTGCTGTGGGCCTTCCCGCCCTCCGCGCTCGCTGGGCATCGCGCTGCGCCGGATCTCGATCTGGATCGGATGCTGGCCACGCCGCCGCCTCCTCCGCCGGGTGGGCCGGCGCGCGACCCGCGGGAGGTGTCTTGCGTGCCCGAGACCCCTCCTGAGCTGCTCCACGCCGCGGCTCGCGTTGCTGCTGCTGACCATGCGCCTGCCTTCAATGCCGCATCGGTTGGGCTGGTTACGCGCAATAACTCCACCAGCTGGGCGGATCGAGTTCGTGGCGGGGGTGCGGGCGCCCTAAATGCGCATTCAACGCGAGCGGCCGCTGCGGGGCTCGAGGCGGAGGATGGCTGGGTCACCGTCGCGTCCCGTCAGCCGCGCCGGCCGGCTTTTCCTGCTACGCCATTCAAGCCGCGCCATCCCATCCCGGACTGGATTAAAGGGCTGTGCTTCCGCTGCCTCTCCCCCCACCATCGACAAGCGGTGTGCTGCAACCAAATCACTTGCCGCCGCTGCTTTCAGTCCGGCCACCGCGCGAGGAACTGCTTCAACAAGCCTGCCCCGCACCTCCGTCCGGGCGCCTCCAGCTCGCGCCTCGGCCGCCCCTCCGCCTCTGGTGCGCGCCCCAACCGCCCCTCTCCACCGTGTGCGGCGCCATCGGCGGCTGTGCGCCCCTCTTCTTCGTCTCCATCGCCGACAGCTGCCATTCGCCTCCAAGCCCATCCCCGCACCATGGCGTGGAATGGAGACCACTCGCTTCGGCCGGCCGAGGTGTTCACCGTGATCCACGCGACGCCGGCTATGCATCAGGAGGCGGCGCTTCTCGGCGAACGCTGTGGTTGCTTGGCTCGACCGCGACCTCAGGGCATCCACGCACGACATCGCTGCTGCCATCGTCGAGGAGATGGGCATGCTGCCGGACGACGTCTGTGTGGTCAAGCACTTCCCGGAGGCCTTCCTAGTGCGCTTCTTCCACCAGCACCACTGCGCCGACGTGTCCGGGCGTCGGGACCTGAAGTTCCGCGACACCAGGCCGCATATGCGTCCATGGAGGCTCGAAGCACACTCGGAGAACGTGGACCTTGTCCACCATGTCCTCCTCTGCCTGGACGGGCTCCCGCTGCAGGCGTGGGACGACTACGCCGTCGCGCAGGCCATCGGGCCAGGGTGCTCCATCGACTACATCGAGACCGCTTCTAAGCTCAAGACGGACACTGAGGTCCTCGGGGTGTGGGCGTGGACGGCATCGCCGGCAAACGTGCCACGCGTGAACTGGGTGACCCTGCCGGCGCGCGCGGGGGGTCAGCCGATCGTCGGACGTCGCGGCCTGGAGCGGAGGGTGATTATTCACCTTTCCATCCACGAAGACCCCACGCAAGGGCCAAAGATCGTCTCCAAGGGGTACAACTTCCAGAAGGGTGTCATCGATGGCGAGCGTCTGGCTCGTGACCCAGGGGAGTGCATCACACGCCCTATCGAGCACCGCAGGCGTGACCGCGATGACGACCCTGGTCGCGGCCGTGACGACACGAAGCATCGCGGACGCGACAACTCGCGAAGCCGCGAGGGCTGGGGCGACCGCATCAGACGTAGCCTCTCTCGCCAGCCAAGGGATGCATCACGCGACAACCGCCGCGACGAGGGGCGCGATGGCCGCCGTGATGGTGGAGGCCGTCGTCGCTCTGCCGAGCCAGCCGTCGAGGATCCGCCCTCCATGGTGCTTCTGGGCTCCAGCTCTGGCAGTGGAGACGCTGCCCGCGGCCTGGAGTTGCTCCCGGTGCAGGCCCCTCCTCTGCCTGCTCCTGGGCGTGGCCGCAGTCCGACACGCTAGCTTTCGCCACGCTTGGCGCGGCGTCGTTCCCAGGAGGCCCGCACGCCGCCTGCCTCCCCTCCGCTGTCGCCAACAACGGTGCTGCCAACACCGCCTCGGTCCAAAAGAAGCGATGATCGCCCATCCCCGCTCTCGCAGGCGCGGCCAAGCCATGTGTTGCTCCGCCTCTGTGCGCCGGACTCCCTTCAGGCGCCGCTGCTCTCGCCCGCCAAGCCGCCTGGCTTCGAGGCCTCCCCGACGCCTCCACTTGCTTCCAGCGGCCCTTTGCGGCACACTCCTCGCCGGTGCGGCTGCGAAGGACGGCGGCGGGGGGTGGTGCCGTGGGCTTGCAGTGCCTAGCGCCCCTCTTTGAAGACCGTCAAGAGGTGATCCTGCCGACCCCTGCTCCAGGCTTGCCGAAGGCACCGACGGCTCGTCGGAAGACCATGGCTGGAATCAACATAGCCAAGACCGGCGGTGGGTTCTCCATCTGCAAGCCTACGGCTGGTGCTCGCCCTAAGTCAACCCCGGCAGCCAGGGCTGCCGAGCTCCTCGTGTGCCGCAGCTTGGGCATTGTCAAAGACGGGGAAGACGTCACTGCCGCTGCGTTGGATGCTTTCGCGAACCGCTTCAAGGACCAGCTGTCGCCGGACGTGATCGTGGCCATGCGTGGGCTGTTCAAGCTTGATGACAGCAGCGCAGTGGATGTCAAGGAGGCCCTCATAGCTCATGGTGGGGGAGATGCTCTTGACCTGGTGCAGAACGGCGACGACGCAGTGTCGCAGCTGGAGGCAAGCTGAGCTTTCGCTGCTTCTGCTCAAATTGGATTCCCAGTTTCCTATGTTAGCAAAGATCCATGTACCTGTACGAGTTCGGTCCATGTGCAAGGGTACTAGGTATTCTGCAAGCATGCTAGTTGTAGTCGGCCTATGGCCATGTAATCTTTGGGTTGACTCCGTTAGCGTATTCGGAGGGCCAGGCTCTGTTGTTATGCCTTGCATGGCATGTGGTTTGCTTCCTGGCTGTATCAGTGATGCTATGAACTTTGCTAGTTCTTCTGCATCTGCATCTATCAAATGGCCAAGCTCCAGGGTGTTTCCAGTTATATAATGCTAGAGCAACCGATTAATTTTCTGAGCTGGAATGTGAGGGGACTGAACTGCCCAAATCGACGCTCCACTGTCAATGCCACGATCGCCTCTTCGTCTTGCCATGTTGTTTGCCTACAAGAAACCAAGCTCGACAACGTCGATCAGTTCACGGCCGCCTTTTTAGGCGGGCAGAGATTGCGCAGTTTCGCGCAAAGACCGGCAATTGGCACTAGGGGAGGCATCTTGCTGCTCTGGGATGATCTTCTTGTTGACGTGTCCGACATATCCCTCAATACATATTGCCTTTCCGCCATGGATAGTGTGCGCGGGACCGATGTGCTCTTCAAAATCACCTCCGTCTACGGTCCCACGGACAACTCCTGCAAAGACGCTTTCTTTGCCGAGCTTCTGAGTCAGAAGCCGCCGCCAGGGATGGCTTGGCTTGCTTCCAGAGATTTCAACCAAATTTATCGTGCGAGAGACAAGAACAAGAGAAATGTTAATTGCAGCAGGATAAATCGCTTCAGGGCAGCGCTCCAGAGCTGTGAGCTCAAGGAAATCCACCTCCAAAACCGCAGATTCACATGGAGCAACGAGAGGGTAAACCCAACCCTTAGCAAGCTGGACTCCTTCTTCTGTAATGCAGAATGGGATACTACCTTCAACTCCCATATCCTGAATGCACTCTCCTCCTCACTCTCCGACCACTGCCCGCTCTTGCTTGCCGATGACAAGGGACCGCGAAGGCCTCGGGTCTTCAATTTTGAAAACTTCTGGGTATCCATGCCCGGATTCTTTGAGGTGGTTCAAAGGGCGTGGAGCGAAAGAGTTGATCACACTGAGCCATACCATATTCTGCACCACAAGCTCAAAAAGACAGCGCTTCGACTTTCCGAGTGGAGTAGGGGCCTCTTCTCAAAGGCAAAGATCCACCTCCAAGCTGCCCTTTTGGTGATTCTCCGCCTCGATATTGCCCAAGAGGGTAGACTCCTGTCCGCCGACGAGCGTGAGCTACGGGCTAGGCTCAAGAGGCGCGTCATTGCCTTGTCCGTGCTTGAAAGATCTCGCAAGAAGCAATGCGCCAGAATCGCCAACCTTAGGGAGGGGGATGCGAATACTAAATTCTTCCACCGCCGTGTTAATGCTAGAAGGCGTAAAAATCACATCCACAGAATCAAGAACGAGCATGGATGGGTCACCGAGCATGTGGCCAAGGAGAAAGTAATACATGATCATTTTTCCAACGTCATGAAGAGAGGCCCCATAAGCAGCAAGGATTTCAACTGGGATGAGCTAAATTTGGAACCCCTTGACCTCCAGGGCCTTGACTCTGCTATGACCGAGGGTGAGGTCCTCGAAGCGATCAACGACATGCCAAGTGACAAGGCCCCGGGACCGGATGGGTTCACGGGCCTTTTTTTCAAGAGGTGTTGGAACATTGTCAAGGCCGACCTCATGCGGGTCATCAACCTTTTTGACTCCCTCCACACTTCAAACCTCCAGTGGCTCAATTCCGCCAATGTGGTGCTACTGCCTAAGAAAGAAGGGGCGGAGGGAATCGCCGACTATAGGCCCATTAGCCTCATCCACGCGATCGCGAAAATTATTGCGAAGGTGCTCTCCTTAAGGCTTGCCCCCCACATGACAAAGCTCGTTTCCAACGCCCAGAGCGCCTTCATCAAAACAAGAAGCATCCATGACAACTTCATGTATGTCCGTAATCTTGCTCGGCGCCTACACAAGAGCAAGACCCCTTCACTTCTCTTCAAGCTTGACATCCGCAAGGCTTTCGACACCGTGAAGTGGGAGTACTTGCTCGACCTTCTCCAACGGCGAGGATTCCCAAGCAAATTTAGGGACTGGATTGCAGCCCTCCTTTGCTCCTCCTCCTCGAGGATCATCCTCAATGGTATTGCCGGCGAGCCAATTAAACATGGGCAGGGCCTCCGGCAAGGGGACCCCGTATCCCCGCTGCTTTTCGTCATGCCATTGATCCTCTCCAAAGAATTCTTGATGTGGCTAGGAGAAAAGGGATTCTACATAAAATTAGGGGTAGGGGAGCCATGATGAGGACCTCCCTCTATGCGGATGATGCGGCTGTCTTCTTGGCTCCGATCAAAAGTGACGTTGACAACCTTGTAGACATTTTGAGGGGCTTCGGTGAGGTCACGGGGCTGTGCACTAACTTCCACAAGAGCTCTTTTGTGCCCATCCGCTGCAATCACCTCGATCTGGGCTGCCTGACCCAGAGGTTACCGGCTGTTAGGACTTCCTTCCCTCTGCGCTACTTGGGGCTTCCTCTCTCAATTTGGCAACTAAAGTTGGTGGATCTTCAGTTTCTAGTGGACAAGGCTGCAAGCAAGCTAACAACTTATGAGGGAAAAAACATCACCACCATCGGAAGAACGACTCTTGTCAAGTCTGTGATCACCTCCCAAGTGGTCTACCCCGCCAGACCGCTAGTTATTCCGCCAACCATCTTGCTCAAAGTCAACAAACTTCAGAGAGCTTTCCTTTGGTCCGGTTCGGACAAGACGACGGGAGCGAAATGCAAGGTGAACTGGGAGATTGTTTGCCGGCCACTTCAATATGGGGGACTTGGGGTCCTTAACACCAACAAGTTTACACGGGCCCTCCGGTTGCGATGGCCATGGTATGAATGGAAGGAGCCCACCAAGATGTGGGTGGGGATGGGAAACCCATGTGACGAGGAGGACTTAAATTTTTTCTATGCATCCACCACTATCACCATTGGCAACGGTGCCAAGACCCCCTTTTGGGACTCACCTTGGCTCCTTGGGCGCAAGCCAAAAGACTTTGCCCCGCTCACTCACAAAGCGTCAAAGAGAAAGAATTGGAAGGTGCGGGAGGCCCTCTCACACAATGCATGGATCCACAAGATCAAACCCCCCACCAACATCTCCGTGGAGCACATAACGCAGTTCTTCACTCTTTGGGCGCTTTTGCACGAGGTCCAACTTGATGAACTCATCGAGGATGACATTGTATGGAAGCACACGGCTAGTGGGACCTACTCGGCGGCATCTGCTTACAAGGCACAATTCCTAGGGATGGTTCTCACACCTTTGGATAAAATGGTTTGGAAGGCTTGGGCCCCCTCAAAAGTCAAGTTCTTCGCTTGGCTGGCGTTGCAAGACAGAATTTGGACCGCCGATAGATTGGCCAAACGCGGGTGGCCCAACTGTGATCTCTGCCCTCTTTGCAAGAGAGTGCAGGAATGTGGGTCTCATCTCTTCTTCAAATGCCGCTACACACGAAGGCTTTGGTCCTTGATCATTGACAAATACCACATTCACAGTCTTGACACCAATGGTTGGCCCCTCTTCGACTCGGTTGAGGCTTGGTGGGCAAGTACTTGCGACAATGGCACGCCAAACCGCCAAGCCAAGGCGTCCCTCACCATGCTTGTTACGTGGACCGTCTGGAATGAGCGAAACGCAAGGGTCTTCAAGCACAAGAGCGCCCCTCCACCTACATTGCTTGACTCCATCGATTCTGAGGCTAACCTTTGGGTCATCGCCGGTGCAAAAAAATTAGGGTCTCTTATTTTGCGAGAGTGATCTCATGCCGTGTATTGTGTGACTTGTAACAAACTCTTTTCTCTCTTAATTAATGGATGAGGCAAAGCTTTTGCCTCCGTTTCAAAAATAATAATAATGTGAATGCGACTGGATGTCGTGGTTCGCATAAATGACACGGGACAAGTCGGAGAACGGTACTGAAGAAGAGATCGACCTCTCCTGAAGACCTGCTTGTGATTCACGAGATTTTGGTAACCGAAAATGCATCAATGTGCTGGCACAGCAGTGAACGTGGTGGTATTTTGCTTACTATTTTCAAGATTTACCAAGGTTGTCAACTTGCTAGGATCAGTGGAGGTCTTAATGACGCCACACCCAACCAAACCTCATGTGTAGTAGCTACATCCATTTGTTTCCTGTGGGCGCTTCCATGAGAAAACGAGGACACGATTTCATGCCACACATAAAAGCCATGCGCCATGGAATTAAAAAAATAAAAAAAGCCATGCATTATCGTGTACGTGTACATAGTTGCCCCTATCTGAATTTATCCGATGGACACGTGTGAGATCTTGGATAGATCAATTAAAAAAATACTCCCCACCCGAAAATACTTGTCGAAGAAAGAGATAATTGAAACTATTTCAGAACGTAGGGGTACATGTTTGGTGCAGGATCTCCTAGGGAACAGGTGGAAATTTGCATAGTAGTGGAGCTGATTAACCGGCGTGTTGCTGCACCACACACCGGCAGGCGACAGCAAAGGTTTCCATATATGTGTGGAGTTTGTGGCCGGAAGGACACCGAGACTGGAGATTGGTCGTGAGCAAGGGCTGAATCAAGACGGTCCGAAACACAAATTAATTTTGGTAACAGGTCTTCCACGACCAAAAAAGTAGTCAAGTTCATACCATATGCTTGTTGTAGATCTCATAGGAATCCCCCTATTTTCTACGTGCCCCGATTGCACGAGTCATTGAATCTTCCCATGGTCTTACGTACCGGCCAGCATCCGGCTTTCAGACATTTCACCAGGGAAGTCTAGCGCGAGTGAGGTGTCTGATTACAACGACCGGAATTTTGGAAACCAAACTTGTCCTTTGTGCATGGTGGACTGAACGTTTGGTGGAAACCAAAAGCCAGCCGTGGATTTCTCCTTCAGGTCGGGACAAACACATGGTTAAGTTTGCAGCTACCGTGTCCCAGCTTTCACGCATGGTTAAATTTCTCTCGAAGAAAACATCAGGCCATGTACATATAAAGGTTTGCACTAAACTCAGAGACGATGGTCATGATAATTTGGATATGGCGGCGACGACCCATGACTGGAAGCCAACAGATATGTGTGCCGTGCTGGCCACATTAACGGCTGGACTATGCTGTCTAAAAACACGATGCTCGTGTGTGCTGTCAATAAGAAATGAACTGATTTCATTTTGGCAGTTTGCAACAAGTGCATTGCACACAGGCGAGGGAGTAGAGGGAATCCCAACTTGCAACGAGACACGTCCAAACCCAATTAAATTCGGACTTGTCAGTTGATAGAGACCGGAGGCAAGAAAAACAATCGCGTGCCTGGTCGCGGCCGTTGGCCCTGTTTGGATCCCTAAGTTAAAGTTAGTTTAGTTAGTTGGGGCTCAAATAACCTAAAAGTATCTAAACATGGTGGGTTAGTTTGGGTTAGTTGGATCTAATCCATCCAAAAAACTAGCCCGCACTAGAGGAGCTTATTTGGGTTAGTTCTCCTAGGTCCACTAGGAAAAATAGTAAAAAAAGTTATCCCTCCCATTCAAACATGGTGCAAAGTAGTCAAATGATTGAGAAAGAATATTTATTGTCAATTTAACCCTACCATCCAAATAGCTCTTTGGTTAGAGTTAATTTAAAGTTAGTTTAAAATTAAAATCTAACTCCAACCTCTAACTGAGTTAGAGTATTCAAACAGGGCCGTTGTCCCGGGCGCGATTCTGGGCGTCGTTTTTCCGGTGTCTCGCTTGGACGCATCGCATGCGGCTGCGCCCAACTTTAATTCCCACCTGCTCCTGTCTCCGTCACGAGGCGGACGCTTTTGGTCTCGTTCGAGCGTTTCAGTTTCCGAACCCAACAAAACGCCATCCAGAAGCTAGCGACTCCGGAGCACGGTGCCAGCGCCAGCTCCCATCCAGAAGCTTTTGTGTTTGTGTTTGGTGGCCAAATTCACTGTTTTGACCCTTTTGTCAAACCTTAGCACGATTTGACCTTATTTTGAAATCTTTCTCAGATGTGACCCTTTTTCTACCACCGTCGTCCATAATAGTATGTTTTCACTGCTTACCGCCAAGGTCAATGGCAGTAGGCTTTGGTCAACGTCCAAACGGCGTCTACTGACTGCGCGAAACCTACCGCCGTAGCGAGTGGCGGTAGCTCGTTGTAGCCTACCGCCAGTCACAATGGCGGTAAGCTTCCATCGATTCCAAGTGTGTGCGCGTCGTTGCATGCATGCATGTTGATACAGAGCACTCCATCGCGTTGCTGTTGATATGAGTGTATGTTCATATGCAGTTATGCACGCACGTAGCCTCAGTATGTAAGCACTAATGCATGCACAGTCTACATATCTAAATACGTACACCGGCTGGCCACACATGCATATGTACTCGAATACTCGCATATTCACACACATACTGTAACAACAAATTAATCAACTAGTTATATTGTATATTTTTGTCTCCTCTATAGACGGGCATTCGGAACATATGCGTGTGTGGCCAGCCGGTGCGGGTATTCGGTTATGTATTTGTTGTAGACTTGGCCTTCAAAAAGTGCAAGTACTTGTGTGTAAATCCGCAAAAAAGAAATCACTAAATAAACACCTTTGACACATGTGTTAAGCAACTCAAACTTGAGAAAGAAAAAACACCTTTGACATGCATGTACATGGAAGCTAGTCAATAAATCAACATGTGTAGTATTACATATACTTCCATGGTTAAAATGTAAATGTTTATATATAAGAGCATCTACAACCGCGAACATCAAATCCGGCCTCACAAACGCCCGCGGATGCGACCATGCGTGTCCGCAGGAAGTGTCCTCCTCCTCTGGATCCACCGCGTCCAGAGGTAGGGCTGCGGCGATTCAGGCTTCGCGTCTTACCCGGATCTGCTCAAGAAGCTGCAACCAACACTATGGCATTAGATAAGGGTAGCTCCTGATCCATCGGCGTGGTGGCATGACTACTTGATTGTGGGTTGGCCGGCGAGCGGTCAGCGAGTGAAATGTGGAGGTGGACAAAGATTGAAAAGTAGCAGCGGCGGGCGGGAGGGAAGCAAATGTGGATGGGTAGGGTTTCGGTGCCGACGTCCGCCTTAAATAGCTGGGCTACGGGCCTTGTGCGACGCACCGGAGCACCAGCACGCAACGCAATCGCTTCGTCGGAGAAGACGCCCGTCGAACCGTTCGGTTTCCGAGCGATTACGTGTGGGACCCGGTTGTCAAATCAACGTGCCAGATGCGCCCGGTCGCGCCCGGTCCTCCCCATATTCGCCCTATATTTGGACTGGATATGAGGGGTGTTGGTCAGCCCGGGTGTTTTAAGCCCTCCGTCTGTGTCACATTTTATTGACCGGGCCGCCCACCCGGATGTTTTAGGTGCCCGGCTGTAGATGCTCTAACTTGCACTTAAAACTCATCAAAAATCCAGAGAGCGAGTTTCGTAAAAATAGAAATAGTTCAAAGAAACTCATCAAACAACTTGATAGCCTTCTTAGTATTTTTGTTACATAGGAAATGGAAAAAATGATTAGGATAGGAATATTCTTCTACACTTTATGCACGAAAAACTTCTAAGGAGCTAAGTAGACAAGTGACTAGTACAGTGATAGTCAAACGTTATGCATGCAATAAAATTATCATATATCTCAAAATAAATTATCCTCATTTATCTCGAATTAAATTATTCAAATGACTATTCTTGTGATAACCCAAATAGTGAAATTACTAATTATTTTTGAGATAAACAATGATTTATGAAATAAGAACATACAAGCTAATATATGGGAAGTATACTTAGTTTCATGTTTAAACTCAGATCTATCTCTAATACTTTTCTATTTTTTATATCGATCTCTCGTATTTATCTTTTTTTTGCTCTAAAGCGGGCGGGTATTAGGATACGTATGCATGTCCGGCCAGTCGGTGTATGTATTCAAATATGTAGCCTATGCATGCATTAGTGCTTGCGTACTGGGGCTACTTACGCGCGTACATGTGAACATGCATGTACCTCAACAACAAATGGTGTGAGTGAATGGCCTCCGTATGAACACACATGCATGCAACGACACACACGCACTTGCAATCGTTAGAAGCCTACCGCCACTATCACCGGCGGTAGCATACAACGAGCTACCGCCATTAGGCGGTAGGCTTCGCACAGTCTGCCGGCACCGTTTTGACATTGACCAAAGCCTACCGCCATTGTTCTTGACGGTAGACAGTGAAAACCTACCGCCACGGACAACGGGGATAGAAAAAGGGTCAGCTCTGAAAAAAAATTGGAACGATGTTAAATCATGCTAAAATTTAATAAAAGGGTCAGAACAGTGAATTTGGCTGTGTTTGGTAGCATGCGTCAAAGCGGCATGGCGTGCGATTCTTTAGTATGAGTACTTTTCTTTTCCTCCTCCCGTGCACTCTACGTAAGATCAGTCTTGTTTAGATTAAACTTGTGGCGTGCATGCATGTGCTCTACTACTGTCTCTTCATCGTGGGCCTTCCCGTTTTAGTTCAGATAAATGCAGAGGTTTTAGCACGACTCATGGTGTGATCTGCCGATCGTCTGGTAGCATTATCCATCCTCCTGTCGATCTCTCTCGTCAGTCATATTACTCCTGGACACTGACTGAAGAGGGCAGGATGCATTTGGCGAAGAAGGGCTAAATCCAAACTGGAGCACGTAATAGATCAGCATCAGTTCCTTTTGAGTTACGTACAGCATCTTGTCTTCTTTGCCCTCTGGAGTTTTCGTGCCATGAAAAGCACGGCACGATTTGAAAATCTCCCACTGATTTTTTGTGCATGGACTCAGCCACGCAAGTTAACTCACGCACACGTTTGCGACTCGTCACGGTGACACCATGCATTGCGTGCCGTACAGCGCCTGCCCATGCTGGATGCATGCCAGCGGAGATTTTCTCCGCTCGCCCGAAGAAGAGTGTCTTGGCTTGCCTGCTTGTCTGGGAGATTTTCGAGCATTCGGGTTGGATATTTGGACTGTTCCATACATATGCATGCGGTCGATTTTTCTACGGGTTGACCTGACCAGCGGGCGTCGCCTAGTTGTGCTTAATTAATTGTTCAACCGTTCGAGCTGTAGTTGCTGTACTTGCATCGATCAGGACGTGAAGAGCGATGCAGTTTAAAAAAAGATCAGTGTCTTGCACGAGCAGCAATAACAAATTCAGCACGCAAAATGTCAGTCTCCAAACGTGTCACGAGCTCACTGTATGTTACATACACTTCTCTCTTAGCCTCGTAATATGGTACATTGTATATTACTGAATCTTTTTTCAAAAATTGCAGATTTCTGTTCATCCTTAGGTGGACATAGTGTAGTGTGGATCGGTGGCTAGGGATCGAGTGGACATCTAGCTCTGAGGGTGTTATTCCCTCTTAAGAACCTAGATAGCCCTTCATCCCCTGTGATTATTCCCCCTCGGGATCTTTCCGATGATGTTCATTAGATGAACAATGAGGCGTTTACGATGACTCCATCAATCTCACAGAACAGTAACAGGATAGGATGCGTGTGTGCGCATCCTTAGAGGTGAGTATTCGGATTTTCATATGATTATCTATGGATAAAGTTTCTTCGTTCTATCGCCTCCCCAACCCCACTTCGAATCAACCATCGTTCGTTGCGCAAATCAACAAACCTAGTTGCCCCACCCGGATTGACGAGGGCCACCACCAGGTCCATGTTTTGTCAGAAACACGGGACCGTGTAGCCACCCCAAGCATCCATCACCACCCGGATCGACGAGGGCCACCACCAGGTCCATGGGTTGATAATATGTTTGTGCAGAGAACGCCGCCTTCTTTTACAGCAACTCGTAGCTGGTTAGGCTCCCTGTCCGTGTACGAGCTCGTATGGTATTACTATGTACGGCCAAGAACGAATTTATTCTATTTGGCAGTTTGCAACATGTACACGCACGCAGCCAGGCAGGACCATTTGTAAAGACCTGCAAAGTGTCCAAATCCCCAATAAAGTCCAGCTTATCGCTGGCCTCCCCACCCGGGTTTGTCTAGGCGCGGAAGGGACGAGCGAAGTGCAAAAAACCAACCAGATTACAAAGTTGGAGAGCACGGACAGAGATTAGTAGCCGGAACTTGAAAAAGGAGGAAGAAGACGTCGGAATAGCGACGTGGGTGCGACCGACTCCTTTGTCACGTTGCCCGTGGTTCCTTGGACGCATCGCACACGGCCCTGATTGTTACTGCCTCCATCACCAGCCCCTCTTATTGGACCTTGTGGAGCGTTGCCTGCCCACCTGGACGGGGGACTGTTTTCGAACCCAACAAAGCACCATTTAAGCGCACGCTAGCGACCCTGACCGCGACGCCGATGCTTGGAGGGATACGGATGGCAACGAAGCGCACAGCCAAAACCCACGGGGAAGACGACGTGGTGAGGTGCACCGCTTTTTGTCCTTGCTCTCGAGGCTTGGCGTGGGCATCGGACGCTTGTGCCCGTTCGCCAGCGCCAAGTGCGAAAACCAACACGACGCCCATGGGGTGATTTCTGTTAATGATAACCGAAGAGGGAGCTCTCTTTTATCGAAAAAAGAGAAAAACACGACGCCCAAGTTTCTTTGTCCTTGGGTTGGACTCGTGGGGTGGCGTGACAGGACAGGAGGGGCGGGGGTCTGTTCCCGCTTGGTCCCATGCGCCAAAGCGGCATGCCCGGTAATTCTTTGCTTTCTTTGCCATTCTGTACGTGAAGGATCCCTTCTGTAAGGCCAATTCTACCGCGCGATCCCAAACGGATGTCCGTTTTGTTCGATTTTTGTTTTTTTGGGTAGGGATTTGGGGTCGTGTCTGGGCCTGTCCTGGGATGCGGTGGCCGTGCGCCCAGCGCGCGGCCGCATCCTTTTGCCCCATCCTGTCCGTGTCTATTTTAAAAAAAAGGACGTTTCAAATGCCAAGCACTAGTAGAAAAATGGTCAAACGTGAAGCACATTAGTGCCGGTTTGAATTAGAGCCGGCACTAATGTGTACATTAGTGCCGGTTCGTGGCGGCGATCAATAGTACCGGTTCGTGGCGAACCTTTAGTACCGGTTCATGCCACGAACCGGTACTAAAGAGGCTGTGTCAGCCTGCGGTCAGGCTATGGCCCCACCATCACCATTTAGTGCCGGTTCGTACCACGAACCGGTACTAATGAGGTTATGGCAAGTTGTTTTTAGTCCCACCTCACTCCCCTAACAAGCCTTTAGTACCGGTTCATGGATGAAGCAGTACTACAGTTTCTTAGTAAGTTGTTTTTTAGTCCCACCTCGCGAAGAGAGAGGGACTAGGAGCGGTTTATAAGCCCTGAGTGCAGAGACGATGAAGAAGAGGCTCAATGCTCACGTTGCTTAGCTTCAAGCCTTCAGGAATATATGGTAGACTGTACGAAGCTATGCGCAGTGCAGTTTACACTATTCCGAAAGGCTTAAGCAAATTAACGAGCATTGCACCTCTTTTTTATTTTTAATAACTTATTACAACTCCGGACTTCTTCTGTTATGGCAAAAACTAATTGCACGTCAGCATTTTTTTTTAAAACTTTGGTTATAACTCCAGACTTTGACCATCAAGTTTTGCAGAAAAGAAAAAATAGCAGAAAAGAAAAAATAGCAGAAAAGAAAAAAAACTATAGCTGAAAAGGAAAAAAACTATATAAAAAAACTACTCAGAAATAAATAAAAGAAAATAAATATAGCAGAAAAGAAAAAACTACTCAGAAATAAATAGAAGAAAAAATAAAGCAGAAAAGAAAAAACTACTCAGAAATAAATAGAAGAAAAAATAAAGCAGAAAAGAAAAAAAAATATTTGCTATTTTTCAATCGTTTACAAAATGACCGTGAAATTTAAAATCACTACAAAATGAACTCTGAAAATGTTGAATTTTGGCAAACTAGATGAAAAACTACTGACAAATAAATAGAAGAAAATAAATATAACAAAAAAGAAAAAACTATACAAAAAATTACGCAGAAATAAATAGAAGAAAATAAAGCAGAAAAAAAACTATAAAAAAATTGGGGCGCTGCCCTGTGGGTCTGCTAGGCCACGGGTGTACAATTACAGGCCTTAAAGGCCCAGCAGACTCACAGGGCAGCGCGCAGAATTTAGCCCCACAAGCCTGCTATATATAGAGGAATTTAAAGAGGTAGCCGCGGCTGGGTTTATAAACCAGTGCGGCTGCCCTTCGCCCGGCGAGGTGGGACTAAACTTTGAGTTGGCAGCGCGAGGCCTTTAGTACTGGTTGGTGGCTCCAACCGGTACTAAAGAGGCCTGCTCTTCCCACCTTTTGGCCTGGCCAAAGTTGGCCTTTAGTACCGGTTGCTGGCTCCAACCGGTACTAAAGGCCTCTCCAATATATACAACACTTACGAAAATTCAGTTAGATCTCCCCATTTCTTTCGTCTCCAACCTCTTGCGACGCGCCCGTCGTCGCCGCCCGCCGCGCCCGTCGCCTGTGACCCGTCGTCTGCCCGTCGCCCGTCGCCCGCCGCCCGTCGCCCGCCACCCGTCCTCGCCCGCCGTCCGTCGTCATCGCGCCTCGGTCCGGCCCGTATGTACGTATACACTCTCTCGCTCTTGCGTACCCACGCGGCGCGCGCACCTGGCCCGTACGTACGCCGCCGCCCCCGCCCCGTACGCCGGCGCCCCCGCTCGTACGTACGGGGCGGCTGCGTACGAGGCCGCGCATTGCAGTGTACATACGTATACGTACACAGACACACACATATATACACACATACACACACATATACACACACACACATACACACACACACAGTTTTTTACTTATTTTCTGTTTTCTGTTTTCTGTTTATTAGAAAATTTAATTAGAAATTAATTAGGTAGGTATGTGAGATTTGAACTAGTTGAATAATTAATAGAACTAGTTTATTTTTAGTAAGAAAATTGTCGAACTAGTTTATTTAGGTATATGAAATTTGAACTAGTTGAATAATTAATATAACTAGTTTATTTTTAGTAAGAAAATTGTCGAACTAGTTAATTTAGGTATATGAGATTTGAACTAGTAGAATAATTAATATAACTAGTTTATTTTTAGTAAGAAAATTGTCAAACTAATTTATTTAGGTATTTTAGATTTGAACTAGTTGAATAATTAATATAACTAGT
>NC_041384.1:718456731-718461669 GCF_002162155.2 Triticum dicoccoides
TTTGAACTTGTAGAATAATTAATATAACTAGTTTATTTTTAATAAGAAAATTGTCGAACTAGTTTATTTAGGTATTTGAGATTTGAACTAGTTGAATAATTAATATAACTAGTTTATTTTTAATAAGAAAATTGTCGTATCTGAGATTTGATGATCTAATTAAAATATTATTTGTTAACGAGTTTTTCTGTTTATTTAATGTTTTTATATATTTTGAGTTTATATAAATGTTAGATTAATGCCGAATGTTAGATGAATTAGATAGAAAAGTTAAATATATAGTAATGTCAATTGTTAGAGATGAATATAGTTAGATATATATTTAAATTGGCTAGATATTAATTAATGTTAGATAGTAATAAGTGTTTAATGTTTCACCTATATGAACATATAGGAAATGTCATCTGTCGATGAAAAAAATTTCATTATGTGCGAACACTGTGAAGACCAGCGCGGCCTGTGCGACAGAAATTTCCTTGTTGATGGTAGGCGCTTTAGCATCAAGCTGAATGAGACATTCAAAGTGGATATAGTAAGTCACAATGGCAATTATCATTTGAATGCAAAACTTATGCTTCATTTGCTTCAACTTATAATTTTAAAGCCTGACTTATGCTTCATTTGCTTCAACTTATAATTTTAAAATTTCACTATTCTACTAGCGTATCCCCTGCCATGGAAGAATTTTTGTCTTGGATAAGATAGGTTTTAGTGCTATAGATGATATGGAGGTAAAGAGAGTTTACTTGAACACGGAGCATGGGTATACTTTCAACGTCAAATTATATAATGGAGACACATACACCCATTTTGAATGCAAAACTTGGCAAGCACTATGCGAGGCTTATGCATTTGAGCCTGATATGGTTATCACCTTTGATATTCGTTCGGAAGATGATATTGAAGATAATATAGACATCTGGGTCGATGTGCAAACGCCTCCAGTTCTACCATTATGTGAGTTTTTCTCAACCATGCATGCATATGTTTATGTCTTTGATACAGTTTATTAAAAAATAGTTGACAACTAATTTATATTGTCAGCTTATTTTGGTTCAAGCAAACATGTTTGGCGCTTGGTAGACAGGACCTACTACTGCCCCGAGGCTCAACTAAACTGCGAGGAGATAAGTCATTATGTTTCATGGCTTGAGGATCTTAATACTGTCAAGACAATTTTTTTCCTGAACTTAGAAATGTTAGTACTCAAAACGTGCGACCAATGGTGATCGTATTGAACTACGGTCACATCTATAATCGAAAGATGGTAAGATTTTAACTATTTGTCCTTAATTAGTGCATCTTTTGCATACATTATTTTTGAAGCTAAACTTTCATTGCTTAGTATATTAATTATTATACGATGTTCTTCAACAGGGACTTCCGATGACAGTTGTGCCTCAGTGGATCGAGACAAAAGGTCACATGTCAATGGTTAGCTTACGACCAAGATTTCCTGCATTGCACATGAGTGCATTCAGGATTTCTGAAAGCGAAGAATGCTTAATAGTGAAAGATTGGAGCAAAATTGTTAACGATCGCAGAGAAGTACTAGGGGGCAGCAAGCTGAAGCGCAACCCAAGATTAGGAGACGGATTTATCTGCATGCTCCAGTGTGATGAATCAGAAGAGCTATACATGTTCTATGCTATTCTACCTGAGAGGGAGCAGCAGGAGTAGGTAGTTCATGCTCTTAATTAGTACTTGTCCTCTCTCATGTCCGTATTGTCCTGAACTTCGATGTTGGTGATGATTATGTTGAACTCGATGATATCTTTGCTTCTGTTACAAAGTGAAGGTTTCTTCAACAGGGACTTCCGATGACAATTGTGCCTCAGTGGATCGAGACAAAAGGTCACATGTCAACGGTTAGCTTACGACCAAGATTTCCTACATTGCACATGAATGCATTCAGGATTTCTGAAAGCGAAGAATGCTTAATAGTGAAAAATTGGAGCAAAATTGTTAACGGTCGCAGAGAAGTACTAGGGGGCAGCAAGCTGAAGCGCAACCCAAGATTAGGAGACAGATTCATCTGCGTGCTCCAGTATGATGAATCAGAAGACCTATACATGTTCTATGCTATTCTACCTGAGAGGGAGCAACAGGAGTAGCTAGTTCATGTTCTTAATTAGTACTTGTCCTCTCTCATGTCCGTATTGTCCTGAACTTCGATGTTGGTGATGATTATGTTGAACTCGATGATATCTTTGCTTCTGTTACAAAGTGAAGGTTTCTTCTTTAAGCTAGCCAGTGTTGGTGATGATTAGATAGCGGTGATGATTAGATAGCTAGCGGTAATGACTATATATGATGATTAAATAGTGGTAATTAATCACGACTACGATGATTTTTAGCTAGCTAGAGTTTATTTATTTATTAATATGCGATGATGATGATGATGATGATGACGACGACTACAACTCATTATAACGTAAAACAATCCTAAATTAATTTGATAACACAAATTTAATTGAAATATAAAAAATAAAATAAAAACCCACAAACATTTAGTACCGGTTGGTGTTACCAACCGGTACTAAAGGGCTCCCGGCCCCCGGAGCTGGCTCGTGCCACGTGGTTTCCCTTTAGCACCGGTTCATGCTGAACCGATACTAAAGGGGGGGCCTTTAGTGCCCACACTTTAGTGCCGGTTACTAAATCGGCACTAAAGGGCCTTACGAACCGATGCTATTACCCGGTTCTGCACTAGTGAAGCCCCAGTTCACGACCCGAGTTCATCACGCTGGCAACAAAGCCAGCGGCCTACACGACCATCGCCGGCAACACAGCCAGCGGCCGGCAACACAGCCAGCCTTCAAAATAAATAGTTGTCCTCGCCGGCAACACAGCCAGCGGCCGGCAACACAGCCGGCCTCCAAAATGAATGTTTTTTCGCCGGCACACTGCCAGCAGTCCAGCGGGCGGGCGACACCCATGCCATCCTCCAAAAAGAACGGCCATGCCGATCGGACGACCTAGTTCAGGCCTTCGGCGTCGAGCATCTCCTTCTGCTTGGCCTCGAACCAGGCCCTCGTCTTGTCGCTCATCTTCGACAAGTCCACGCTCATGATCGCAAGGGCCACCTCCTTCGCTTTGGTGGCGGCATTGGTGGCCTCGATGTCGAGCTGCCTCTGCCTGGCCTTGATGTTGTCGGCCTCGATGTCGAGCTGCCTTTGCCGGGCGGCCTCTTCCATGTCGAGCTGCCTTTGCCGAGCCGCCTCCTCCATGTCTATCTTCCTCTTCTTGGCCGCCTCCTCCATCTCAATCTTCTGTCGTTGGAGGTCTAGGTATTGCTTCATTTGCTCGTCCTTGCTTTGCCGCTTCTTCTCGTCCCTCACATCCTTATGTGACATCATGCCATGCAAAGTCTCATGCAAGGCCATGGATGAGGCATCACGTATGTCGTCCACCTTTGAGTTGGTCTTGCCCCTCGGCCTCTTCAACGCCTCGCCATCCCCACCTCCGACGAACTTGGCCGTCTTCTTGCCTCTCTTCCTTTGAAGTTCACGGTATTGATCCTTGAACTTAGGGCAATTTTTGATGATCGTCCAACAATGCGTAAGAGTGAATGGCTTGTCATTGTGCCGGGCCTTGAATGCCTCCAAAGATTGAAATGCCTACACCACATGATCAACAACAAGTGAACATGCAAACATATACACGGCCGAAGTCTCATGGCCGTAGCAAGGGCTAGAAAGAGAAGAGCATACCATGTCTCCAACGCCGAGACCACTCACGGGCTGTGCTTCAACGCTCTCAAATGCGGCACAATACTTGTTGCACTCTTGTTGGATGAACAACCATCTTTTTTGAATCGAACCGATGCCACGGTTGCTTGTAATTTGGTAGGGGTCAAACATCTTCCTTTCATGGAATGTTTTGTGGACTCTCGTCCAAAAAAATGCCCTTTTGTTGCGCGCCGGTCCTTGGATCTTGGCTAATCTCCATCCAACATTGGCAAATCAACTTGCCCTCATCTTGTGTATATGAACCGGGGTGAATGCTCTTCCGCTTCTTTTGTGCTTCCGCTCTTTGGGTGAGCTCATCTATGAACAATGGAGCGCCACTAATATCAACATCATTGGCTTCATCTTCATCTTCACCTTCGACATAGATGTCATCGTCTTCATGCCACGAATCACCATGGTCGTAGTCAGCACGGTCGTCCGCCTCTTCATCGGGCACGTACTGGGCGCGGCCATCCTGACTTTGGGTCTCATCGGGGTCGTAGGCACGGCCATGCCCACCCTGGAAGATCACGTCCTCCGTGTACTGGTTGTAGAAGGGGTCGTCCATCGTCGGCGTTGAGGTTGGCATTTTGTCAAACAACACGCGGGGGGCCGGCATGGTGCCCGTGAACGGTGCACGCGCCTGCTTTCTTTGCATCTCGACGGAAGGCCGCCCGCCGCTGCTGGACCCAGACATCACGTTGAGGTCGATGACGGCCGCGGGGCGTGGTGTGGACGGCGCGAACAAGCCCACGTCCGGTGACGCCGAGAAACGGGTCTTGCCGTCGTGCCTGGGTGGAGGAAAGCCGGGCGACATGGGCGCGACGCGCGACGTCGGCGACTGGTAGTGCGTACGCCGGGCGACCGACGAGCCTGTGCTCGCCGGGCCGATGGCCGCTACATGGAATCCCGCCGGACGGCCCATGCCAAGCATGAGGATGGCGTGCGCTTTGTTGATGAGGTCCTCCTTCTCGCCGGCAGCGGCCTTGCGCCGCGTGGCCTCCAGCTCCTCGCGCTGGACGGCGAACTTGGCCGCGGCGACATTCATCTTGACGGCCGCTCTCCGTTCCCTCCTCTTTGCCGATTCCGCGTCCAACTTGGCGATCTCCTCCGGCGTGTACTCTGACCGTGGCTTCCTTGGCGTCTTCTTCTTCACCTTTGCGGTCGGGTCGACGGCCAGGCCGCCGGAACTCGGAGGGGCGTCGGC
>NC_041384.1:718461987-718471208 GCF_002162155.2 Triticum dicoccoides
GGGAGGGTTTGGGGGAAATGGCGCCAAATGGCCGTCGGGGGGTTTTTGGTTTCTCCCACCGACAGGCGGGCCAGGGGAGGACAAGCGCGCGCGTCCCGCCCGTCCGCGCGCTGTCCGTTTCACCCCAAAACCGGCGCAAGTTTGGGCTGGGGATGGGTCGAAAGCGGACACAAAGCGGACAAAAGTCCGTTTGCTCCCGCACGCTGGGCCGCCTTTTTTGTCCCTTTTACCCCAAACGGACGGGGCCGGACAGGATAGGGTCGCGCGGTGAAGTTGGCCTAAGATTCAACCAACCCGAATCTTATATACTTAAGAAGTTCATCCCCACTAACCAATTTATCTAAACATGCAGCATGTCCACATCAGCATCAAGCCATGTCAGCAACTCTTGGCAAACTCTCCACAATGCATGATGACATGTCAAGATGCGTTTCCTTCACAAGTGTAACAAATTAATACTGTATGTTTGATTATTTTCACTGTATAATCTCTCTGCCCTTTCGTTTTCTTGCCTCTTCGTAGATAGATCTCCTCATCTCCGATCCATCATTAAATCTCCACCGATGTCTCCCAGATTCTTCTCTCCCCTCTTTATTCGAGCCATTCTCCATACCACACGACAAGCAAGCCTCCATAGACCAGCGCTTTGGCGTCGTCCGGGAGCCCCGTCGAGCGCTTCAACCCAGCTGGGGCTATGCCGGCCCTGACATCGACTCGGCCTCTCAGTGCGTGTCAGCGTCCCCCATCAACACCACAGGCAAGGTGAGGGCTCCCTTTCCTGTCGAGCTCCTCGGATCTCACCGGATTATTAGCTAGCTTGGTTGGAACCTCTGGTTCCAAGTCGCGGAGTAGCTGAAAAAGAGGAGAGCGCCGGCCACAAGGTGTAGTTTGGCGGCTCCATCGGAGGACATGCCGGCCGGTGCCGAGCAAGTCGGAGTAGCTCCTCGATCTGTCGCCAATGTGGGAGCAGGAGATGAGATCGCTCCTGTCTTTTATTTGTTTTTTTAGATCTCCACGTCAACGTTGTTTCCTTGAAGGCATGGACATCACGTGATCTGACGGAGAATTAGATGCATATATTTGATTCTTTTTTATTGGATGGAAGAGACGTAGTATATGTGTTCTCCATGCATGATGTCTACCACTATTTAATATTTACTAGCAAAACTGCCCGTGCGTTGCAACGGGAAAAAAATATCCATCCATCATGCTCACACTTTACAACATCGGCGAATCCTTTGAAATCTTTCACGATGCCACACAACAAACAACATGATAAGTGGTGTTTCGCAAAAAGCATAAGATTGGATGATTTTTGAATACTCAAGATGTTTCAAATTTATTTAACAACATAAATATCAATGGTAAACCGACATTTCCAAAATACCACATGTAAAGAAGATATTAATTAAGGTTGTATCGTAAACAAGATTTTAGAAATGATTAATATAATAGCATATTTAAAATCTGCATGATTTTTTGAGAGATTTCCATATATGACATGTTAGATTTTGGGTTTGAAAGTTATGAGTTAAAAAAAATTGAATGTGCCCGAAAATAGAAAAAATAAAAATAAAGTGGCTGGGCCAAAACTGAAACATCATGTGGCCCATCTGCTAAATAGGAGAGAATGGAGAAGGAGAAGATTTCTCGAAAAAACAAAAAGGAGAAGGAGAAAGAAGTGAAAAGGAGAGAGCCAGGAATCGAACCCGGGTCTCAGGTATTGAGACGTGAGGCTAATACCACCACGCCACTCTACCTCGCGTTATGAATGATATGGGCTTACCTTAAATAAACATAAGCCATCCGCGATTTAAGTGAACCGTTTTTTTCCACTTACCGGTGGCATGCTGGGTAATTATTTACAACTCCAAGGGTAATTTTAGTGACGTACGATCAGAAGCACTATTTGCTTTATTAGTAGGGAAAGATGCATGTTCTGTTTTACTACTTCTTTTTAGTCCTTGGTATGTGGCTCGTGGTCGTGCATGTACAAATTCTAAGATGCAGGGATGTGTTGCTGCTGGATTTGTGGATATTTTTTTCTTTGGTTTTGAAGGGCTTTATATTCTTACGGAACTATTGCACGTATGACAGTTACTATTCGAACTTTGTACGAGGTATGAATGCTGTTCTCCAGTTTTCCTCTAATTAAGTGTAGCCGGCTTGATCTGCTCCATGGTACAAAAATTGACATGTGTATAGCATTGTTCATGTCCTAATTACAGATAACTGTACCCGCAAAAAAAAGTACATAGTATAACTGAACAAGCATTCATTAGTTTTGTGGGGATTCCGGCCTTTTGTGTTGGGCTTTGTTTTTAGTGGAATACCTCGAACCAAGCTTTGGACATGTTTTGAGTGTATATGGTTTCTCCCTGTTAGTAGTGCATTTAGATTTCCCCACAATAAAGGGACAGATGTTTGATAAAAAAAATAAAGCGACATATTGTAATTACGCAAATACAGATATACTCCAATATACTATTTTTTGACTTTTCATGTCATACTATCAGTTGTTCAAATAATATATATTTCGTTGTTACTATTTTTCACTCCATGGTTCTTCTCCTATACGCTGCAACAAATTCCCGCCGCAACGCGCGGGGTATTATCTAGTGAGAACAAATGCTAGCTCAGGCTGGAACGAACATGGCGACCAAAAAAAAGTCGGCGGAAGACGGCCAATCAGGATTTGCGGGATGTCCGCTTGCAACCCTATTTATTTATTTTCAGAAAAAGAAGGTTAAAACCCTCGGCCTTTGCATCAATCATGCATGCAATCATCTTTATTAATTATTCGACAAAGATCTGACGAGAACATACATCAAGCCATTCAAAGTCACCACATTCACCTATAAACTCGATACTGTTGAGTGCTCTTATTCCCCATATCTAAAACAGGTGTCGTTGACATCCATCCACATAACGTATCGGAACCTACAACTGATGCAACAAACCTAAAGCGTACACCACATGTATACGTTTTAGAAGCCGCCATCATCATCGAACCGCTGACCGCATCATCCTTGCCAGTCCAAACATCCGTCGCCGCCGCCACGACGTCCAACACCACCACCTCCCTGCGCACAAACTACTGAGCACGCCGCGGTCGCCGCCGGTACCCCGCAACACCATGCCGCCACGTACCACCCGCCAACACAGCTTGAAGTCTATGAAAAATCTGTCGTGCGTAGCACTAGCCGAACAGGGATGACACAGCGTAGCACCTGTCGGACTTGAAGTCTCTGGCAAATCTGACGTGCCCATCTGCCAATGCCAAGTGCGAAAGCCGGACTTGTGGTGCCACATAGGGTGACGTGACGGGACGGAACGAGAGGGGCAGCGGTCTGTTCACGCTTGGCGCCATGAACGAAAGCGGTGTGGCCTGTGATTCTTTGCTTCCTTTACCATCCTGTATGCGAAGGGTTCCTCTATGTAAGATTCAACCAATCTGAATGTGAACCGATGGTTGTTCGGACTGCAACGAACATGGCGATGAGAGGAAGTCGACGGAAGATGACCAATCAGCATTTGCGAGATGCGCTTGCATCCGTATTTACAATATATAGTTTCATTTTGTAAATGCTACACAAATCCGAATCATACTGCATCAAATCGGTCTACAAAGTCCATAATAATAGAGCATCAACTCGGCCTACACAAATCCATAAGCATGTAAGTAACACCAAATCAACATATAAAATCCATCAGCGTGAAGCATGACAGCCCACTTAGGCGGATATCTGGGACGACGTCGTCGAAAGGGCCTTGATTGATACGGAGTCGTGCCACTAGGGAATGCTTAGATGTGCCCCTGCGCCGTCCGAGTTTGGTCGGATCTGCTACCAAGCCCCAGCGGATGATCTGATATGGATTAGCGGTGCCGAGGAATGGGTCGATGTGCCCCTGCGCCGCCTGGGTTGGTTCGCATCTGCCACGAAGCGCCGCAGATGGGCCGATATACAGTCACCGAAGAAGGTGGAAGTGCCGACGTCGGCGTCAGTGACGGTTTGCTAGTGGATAGTAGAAGGGTAAAAAAATGGACAAAAACTGAATGTGAGATGCTTGATAACCTGTACAAAGAGAAGGCGTGATCCGTCTGGTCTAGCTTGAATTCACTACTACTACCTAGTACTATCCATGGACATTAGCTAGCTAGGCGCTTTACAACTAAAACTCCATTTCTTGTTTCTTACTGTTTCATTTAGTAGGAACGTTGTATGTTTTATACTGAACTTGCTGCATGCATACACATGCCCTGCGTGCGTGTGTGCCTTCCTGTTTTGGTTCACATTAGTGCATAAATTTTAGCAGGAATGATGAAGTGACCAATCTATGCGAATTGATCGGTTGGTTTGCTTGGTGGTTTATCTATCTAACTATCAATCTATATTTTCAGTCAATCGAATCATACTGAAGAGGGCAGGTTGCATTTGGTGAAGAGGGAACAAACCCAGATGCGATCAGTTCCTTGTGAGTTACGTCTAATTAAGCTTATGAGTTTGACTGACTGACAAGCCCAATCGAGAGTCTGCGATAAGTGGCGTTGAAATCTTTCTTGTCATCGAAAGAAGTCGATCACGGGACGCTGCTTGATGCCTTGGATCGAATTCAACACTCCCGTCTTAACTTTCTTGTGCAATCCAGTTGTCGGGTTTGCAGGAGAAGTTGTTCTGAACTGAACTTCTCGGGAGTTTCCGCTATGTTTCCCTCCCGAAAAGGCATTTCGAATTTTCCTCGGTGGGAAATTCACGCATGAATTTTCAGAGAAAAATGGAACTGGAGGACATGCTGTACCACTGTACTTTTCCGTGGGCCACCCAAAACTTATCCTCTCCAGCTATAAATTTACAAGTGTGCGTTCATAATCTGCTCACGAGTCATGAAAGCTTCACCTTTGAGCTGGACGCTATGGCACCGTTCTAATTAGTGTACAGTGGAGAGTACTGCTAGCATCTATGCTTTTGTTCCCCGTCTTCTCGTTCGAACAGGGCAACATGTGGCGATGGAATCATCCGTTCGTTCGTAGGCAGCCAAAGCTGCTGCCTTCCACCTTGGACACATGGCGACGTTTGAATCCATCCACGGAACTCTCCTCTGGACCCTCCTTTTGCTTGGAGTTCTTCACGTCCCGTGAACTAGTGAACTGCACTACCCACTGTACGTACATTCATGGCTCAGCTCTACCCGCTGAAAATTTGATGATTCTAACACCAAGAAATTTATACTCTTTTTGTTGAGCATGATAAAGTTAATGCTGGTTGTAATGGGGAGTATCATATACTAGTATCATGCATATCATACTAGTGTATGATACCAACCACCACTAGAAAAAGGGCTGCTAGTGGCGCACCTATTTTCGCTACTAATGGCGCACTACCGGTGCGCCACTAGCATCACGCCATTAGAATTTTTTTCTAATGGCGCACCTGTGGTGCGCCATTAGAATCTGGTATTCTAATGGCGCACCGCTGGTGCGCCATTAGTATGGCCCACCGTGCGCCATTAGTAATAATTTTTTTCAATTTTTTTTCAGAATTTTTTTTATTTTTTTTCAAAAAATTTCAATTTTTCTTTTCGTTTTTTTCATAATCTCAGGTCATGATGTCTTAATCTCAAGTCAATATGCTTAATCTCAAGTCAAATCATACTCCGTGGTCAAACTTCCCAAAAGGTCACCCATCCTCACACTACTCCAGCCCAAGCACGCTTAACGTCAGAGTTCTATCCAACCCCAGCAATAGCTCACTTTGCAGGCACTTGTTGATATATCTAGCATATCAATCCTATTATATGTTGTTGATGTCTAGGACTTTGTTCATGTTCATGACTATGATGAAAGTTTGAAAAATATTTCAAACTTCCCGGTCATATTACGTATCATTTTTTCAATTTTTTTTTAAAAATTTCAAAACCTTTTTTTTTGAATTTTTTTGCCTCTAGATCTTGAAAGCCCCGTAACTTTTTTTGTGTTAGGTTATTGGGGATTTTGAAAATGTTTAACGGGGTTCCCCCCAGCTAAATTCGGATGTAACTTTTCGAGTAGATGCCTTTTCATATATAAAACTTTTTAATCCGAGTTCGTATGCAAAAGTTATGCCCATTTTACAAATTTGCAAAGAGATTTTGCAAATAAAGTCGAAATTTATATTTGTAAATTTTCCCAACAACTAGACCACATATCACATGGCAAATTTATTTTCTTTTATTTTTTTGACATTTTTATCATTTTTTTTATTTTTTTAAACTGAAAAGGCGGTCCACGGGGGGTGCATTCGGTGGAAGGCCGGCAAACTAGTAATGGCGCACCGTGGGGTGGTGCGCCATTAGTAGTTAAAATAGTAATGGCGCACCACACCCATAGTGCGCCATTACTAGTTTTGAAAAAAAAATTGAAATTTTTTTTGAATTTTTTTTTAAAACATAGTAATGACGCACCAGTGGACAGTGCGCCATTACTAGTTGCACTGTCCACTGATGCGCCATTATTAACAATTTTTTTCTATTTTTTTTCAAAACTTTCAATGGCGCACCGTGGGTGTGATGCGCCATTACTATGTCAACTAGTAATGGCCCACCACACCCACGGTACGCCATTAGTAACAATTTTTTTTTCAAAACTTCTAATGGCGCACCGCACACCAGGTGCGCCATTAGTAATATATTACTAATGGCGTACCTGTATGTGGTGCGTCATTGCTATATTCTAATGGCGCAATACACATGTGGTGCGCCATTAGTGACCATTTTATCTATAGCCGTTTTCCTAGTAGTGAACTCCCTAAGGCTAGTCATAGTGGGGAGTAACTTATACTAGTGTCATGCATAGATACTAGTCTAAGTTACTACCTTCATAGTGCAAATTATCATAATACTTGTGTTATAGATTGTTTCAGGTCGATGTGCCCCTGCGCCGCCTGGGTTGGTTCGCATCTGCCACGAAGCGCCGCAGATGGGCCGATATACAGTCACCGAAGAAGGTGGAAGTGCCGACGTTGGCGTCAGTGACGGTTTGCTAGTGGATAGTAGAAGGGTAAAAAAATGGACGAAAACTGAATGTGAGATGCTTGATAACCCGTACAAAGAGAAGGCGTGATCCGTCTGGTCTAGCTTGAATTCACTACTACTACCTAGTACTATCCATGGACATTAGCTAGCTAGGCGCTTTACAACTAAAACTCCATTTCTTGTTTCTTACTGTTTCATTTAGTAGGAACGTTGTATGTTTTATACTGAACTTGCTGCATGCATACACATGCCCTGCGTGCGTGTGTGCCTTCCTGTTTTGGTTCACATTAGTGCATAAATTTTAGCAGGAATGATGAAGTGACCAATCTATGCGAATTGATCGGTTGGTTTGCTTGGTGGTTTATCTATCTAACTGTCAATCTATATTTTCAGTCAATGGAATCATACTGAAGAGGGCAGGTTGCATTTGGTGAAGAGGGGACAAACCCAGATGCGATCAGTTCCTTGTGAGTTACGTCTAATTAAGCTTATGAGTTTGACTGACTGACAAGCCCAATCGAGAGTCTGCGATAAGTGGCGTTGAAATCTTTCTTGTCATCGAAAGAAGTCGATCACGGGACGCTGCTTGATGCCTTGGATCGAATTCAACACTCCCGTCTTAACTTTCTTGTGCAATCCAGTTGTCGGGTTTGCAGGAGAAGTTGTTCTAAACTGAACTTCTCGGGAGTTTCCGCTATGTTTCCCTCCCGAAAAAGGCATTTCGAATTCCTCGGTGGGAAATTCACGCATGAATTTTCAGAGAAAAATGGAATTGGAGGACATGCTGTACCACTGTACTTTTCCGTGGGCCACCCAAAACTTATCCTCTCCAGCTATAAATTTACAAGTGTGCGTTCATAATCTGCTCACGAGTCATGAAAGCTTCACCTTTGAGCTGGACGCTATGGCACCGTTCTAATTAGTGTACAGTGGAGAGTACTGCTAGCATCTATGCTTTTGTTCCCCGTCTTCTCGTTCGAACAGGGCAAAAGGTGGCGATGGAATCATCCGTTCGTTCGTAGGCAGCCAAAGCTGCTGCCTTCCACCTTGGACACATGGCGACGTTTGAATCCATCCACGGAACTCTCCTCTGGACCCTCCTTTTGCTTGGAGTTCTTCACGTCCCGTGAACTAGTGAACTGCACTACCCACTGTACGTACATTCATGGCTCAGCTCTACCCGCTGAAAATTTGATGATTCTAACACCAAGAAATTTATACTCTTTTCATTGAGCATGATAAAGTTAATGCTGGTTGTAACGGGGAGTATCATATACTAGTATCATGCATATCATACTAGTGTATGATACCAACCACTACTAGAAAAAGGGCTGCTAGTGGCGCACCTATTTTCGCTACTAATGGCGCACTACCGGTGCGCCACTAGCATCACGCCATTAGAATTTTTTTCTAATGGCGCACCTGTGGTGCGCCATTAGAATCTGGTATTCTAATGGCGCACCGCTGGTGCGCCATTAGTATGGCCCACGTTGCGCCATTAGTAATAATTTTTTTCAAATTTTTTTTTTCAGAATTTTTTTTATTTTTTTTCAAAAATTTTTAGTTTTTCTTTTCGTTTTTTTCTTAATCTCAGGTCATTATGTCTTAACCTCGAGTCAATATGCTTAATCTCAAGTCAAATCATACTCCGTGGTCAAACTTCCCAAAAGGTCACCCATCCTCACACTACTCCAGCGCAAGCACGCTTAACTTCAGAGTTCTATCCAACCCCAGCAACAGCTCACTTTGCAAGCACTTGTTCATATATCTAGCATATCAATCCTATTATATGTTGTTGATGTCTAGGACTTTGTTCATGTTCATGACTATGATGAAAGTTTGAAAAATATTTCAAACTTCCCGGTCATATTACGTATAATTTTTTGAAATTTTTTTTAAAAAAAATTTCAAAACCTTTTTTTTGAATTTTTTTGCCTCTAGATCTTGAAAGCCCCGTAACTTTTTTGTGTTAGGTTATTTGGGATTTTGAAAATGTTTAACGGGGTTCCCCAGTTAAATTCGGATGTAACTTTTTGAGTAGATGCCTTTTCATATATAAAACTTTTTAATCCGAGTTCGTATGCAAAAGTTATGCCCATTTTACAAATTTCCAGAGAGATTTTGCAAATAAAGTCGAAATTTATATTTGTAAATTTTCCCAACAACTAGACCACATATCACATGGCAAACTTATTTTCTTTTATTTTTTC
>NC_041384.1:718471664-718477350 GCF_002162155.2 Triticum dicoccoides
AGGCCGGCAAACTAGTAATGGCGCACCGTGGGGTGGTGCGCCATTAGTAGTTAAACTAGTAATGGCGCACCACACCCATAGTGCGCCATTACTAGTTTTGAAAAAAAATAACTTTTTTTTGAAATTTTTTTCAAAACTTAGTAATGACGCACCAGTGGACAGTGCGCCATTACTAGTTGCACTGTCCACTGGTGCGCCATTAGTAATATATTACTAATCGCGTATCTGTATTTGGTGCGCCATTGCTATATTCTAATGGCGCAATACACATGTGGTGCGCCATTAGTGACCATTTTATCTATAGCCGTTTTCCTAGTAGTGAACTCCCTAAGGCTGGTCATAGTGGGGAGTAACTTATACTAGTGTCATGCATAGACACTAGTCTAAGTTACTACCTTCATAGTGCAAAGTATCATAATACTAGTGTTATAGATTGTTTCAGGTCGATGTGCCCCTGCGCCGCCTGGGTTGGTTCGCATCTGCCACGAAGCGCCGCAGATGGGCCGATATACAGTCACCGAAGAAGGTGGAAGTGCCGACGTTGGCGTCAGTGACGGTTTGCTAGTGGATAGTAGAAGGGTAAAAAACTGGACGAAAACTGAATGTGAGATGCTTGATAACCCGTACAAAGAGAAGGCGTGATCCGTCTGGTCTAGCTTGAATTCACTACTACTACCTAGTACTATCCATGGACATTAGCTAGCTAGGCGCTTTACAACTAAAACTCCATTTCTTGTTTCTTACTGTTTCATTTAGTAGGAACGTTGTATGTTTTATACTGAACTTGCTGCATGCATACACATGCCCTGCGTGCGTGTGTGCCTTCCTGTTTTGGTTCACATTAGTGCATAAATTTTAGCAGGAATGATGAAGTGACCAATCTATGCGAATTGATCGGTTGGTTTGCTTGGTGGTTTATCTATCTAACTGTCAATCTATATTTTCAGTCAATCGAATCATACTGAAGAGGGCAGGTTGCATTTGGTGAAGAGGGGACAAACCCAGATGCGATCAGTTCCTTGTGAGTTACGTCTAATTAAGCTTATGAGTTTGACTGACTGACAAGCCCAATCGAGAGTCTGCGATAAGTGGCGTTGAAATCTTTCTTGTCATCGAAAGAAGTCGATCACGGGACGCTGCTTGATGCCTTGGATCGAATTCAACACTCCCGTCTTAACTTTCTTGTGCAATCCAGTTGTCGGGTTTGCAGGAGAAGTTGTTCTGAACTGAACTTCTCGGGAGTTTCCGCTATGTTTCCCTCCCGAAAAGGCATTTCGAATTTTCCTCGGTGGGAAATTCATGCATGAATTTTCAAAGAAAAATGGAACTAGAGGACATGCTGTACCACTGTACTTTTCCGTGGGCCACCCAAAACTTATCCTCTCCAGCTATAAATTTACAAGTGTGCGTTCATAATCTGCTCACGAGTCATGAAAGCTTCACCTTTGAGCTGGACGCTATGGCACCGTTCTAATTAGTGTACAGTGGAGAGTACTGCTAGCATCTATGCTTTTGTTCCCCGTCTTCTCGTTCGAACAGGGCAACAGGTGGCGATGGAATCATCCGTTCGTTCGTAGGCAGCCAAAGCTGCTGCCTTCCACCTTGGACACATGGCGACGTTTGAATCCATCCACGGAACTCTCCTCTGGACCCTCCTTTTGCTTGGAGTTCTTCAGGTCCCGTGAACTAGTGAACTGCACTACCCACTGTACGTATATTCATGGCTCAGCTCTACCCGCTGAAAATTTGATGATTCTAACACCAAGAAATTTATACTCTTTTCATTGAGCATGATAAAGTTAATGATGGTTATAATGGGGAGTATCATATACTAGTATCATGCATATCATACTAGTGTATGATACCAACCACTACTAGAAAAAGGGCTGCTAGTGGCGCACCTATTTTCGCTACTAATGACGCACTACCGGTGTGCCACTAGCATCACGCCATTAGAATTTTTTTCTAATGCCGCACCTGTGGTGCGCCATTAGAATCTGGTATTCTAATGGCGCACCGCTGGTGCGCCATTAGTATGGCCCACGGTGCGCCATTAGTATCTGGTCATTAGTAATAATTTTTTTCAAATTTTTTTTTCAGAATTTTTTTTATTTTTTTTTTCAAAAATTTTCAATTTTTCTTTTCATTTTTTTCTTAATCTCAGGTCATTATGTCTTAATCTCGAGTCAATATGCTTAATCTCAAGTCAAATCATACTCCGTTGTCCAACTTCCCAAAAGGTCACCCATCCTCACACTACTCCAGCCCAAGCACGCTTAACTTCAGAGTTCTATCCAACCCCAGCAACAGCTCACTTTGCAGGCACTTGTTGATATATCTAGCATATCAATCCTATTATATGTTGTTGATGTCTAGGACTTTGTTCATGTTCATGACTATGATGAAAGTTTGAAAAATATTTCAAACTTCCCGGTCATATTACGTATCATTTTTTGAAAAAAAATTAAAAAAAAAATTCAGAACCTTTTTTTTGAATTTTTTTGCCTCTAGATCTTGAAAGCCCCGTAACTTTTTTGTGTTAGGTTATTGGGGATTTTGAAAATGTTTAACGGGGTTCCTCCAGTTAAATTCGGATGTAACTTTTCAAGTAGATGCCTTTTCATATATAAAACTTTTTAATCCGAGTTCGTATGTAAAAGTTATGCCCATTTTACAAATTTCCAGAGAGATTTTGCAAATAAAGTCGAAATTTATATTTGTAAATTTTCCCAAAAACTAGACCACATATCACATGGCAAACTTATTTTCTTTTATTTTTTTGACATTTTTATCATTTTTTTATTTTTTTAAACTGAAAAGGCGGTCCACGGAGGGGGGGGGGGTGCATTCGGTGGAAGGCCGGCAAACTAGTAATGGCGCACCGTGGGGTGGTGCGCCATTAGTAGTTAAACTAGTAATGGCGCACCACACCCATAGTGCGCCATTACTAGTTTTGAAAAAAAAAATTAATTTTTTTGAATTTTTTTTTAAAACTTAGTAATGACGCACCAGTGGACAGTGCGCCATTACTAGTTGCACTGTCCGCTGGTGCGCCATTACTAACAAAATTTTTCTAATTTTTTTCAAAACTTTTAATGGCGCACCGTGGGTGTGATCCGCCATTACTATGTCAACTAGTAATGGCGCACCACACCCACGGTACGCCACTAGCAACAATTTTTTTTTCAAAACTTCTAGTGGCGCACCGCACACCAGGTGCGCCATTAGTAATAATGGCGCAACACACATGTGGTGCGCCATTAATGACCATTTTATCTATAGCCGTTTTTCTAGTAGTGAACTACCTAAGGCTGGTCATAGTGGGGAGTAACTTATACTAGTGTCATGCATAGACACTAGTCTAAGTTACTACCTTCATAGTGCAAAGTATCATAATACTAGTGTTATAGATAGTTTCAGGTCGATGTGCCCCTGCGCCACCTGGGTTGGTTCGCATCTGCCACGAAGCGCCGCAGATGGGCCGATATACAGTCACCGAAGAAGGTGGAAGTGCCGACGTCGGCGTCAGTGACGGTTTGCTAGTGGATAGTAGAAGGGTAAAAAAATGGACGAAAACTGAATGTGAGATGCTTGATAACCCGTACAAAGAGAAGGCGTGATCTGTCTGGTCTAGCTTGAATTCACTACTACTACCTAGTACTATCCATGGACATTAGCTAGCTAGGCGCTTTACAACTAAAACTCCATTTCTTGTTTCTTACTGTTTCATTTAGTAGGAACGTTGTATGTTTTATACTGAACTTGCTGCATGCATACACATGCCCTGCGTGCGTGTGTGCCTTCCTGTTTTGGTTCACATTAGTGCATAAATTTTAGCAGGAATGATGAAGTGACCAATCTATGCGAATTGATCGGTTGGTTTGCTTGGTGGTTTATCTATCTAACTATCAATCTGTATTTTCAGTCAATCGAATCATACTGAAGAGGGCAGGTTGCATTTGGTGAAGAGGGGACAAACCCTGATGCGATTAGTTCCTTGTGAGTTACGTCTAATTAAGCTTATGAGTTTGACTGACTGACAAGCCCAATCGGGAGTCTGCGATAAGTGGCGTTGAAATCTTTCTTGTCATCGAAAGAAGTCGATCACGGGACGCTGCTTGATACCGTGGATCAAATTCAACACTCCCGTCTTAGCTTTCTTGTGCAATCCAGTTGTCGGGTTTGCAGGAGAAGTTGTTCTGAACTGAACTTCTCGGGAGTTTCCGCTATGTTTCCCTCCCGAAAAGGCATTTCGAATTTTCCTCGGTGGGAAAGTCACGCATGAATTTTCAGAGAAAAATGGAACTCGAGGACATGCTGTACCACTGTACTTTTCCGTGGGCCACCCAAAACTTATCCTCTCCAGCTATAAATTTACAAGTGTGCGTTCATAATCTGCTCACGAGTCATGAAAGCTTCACCTTTGAGCTGGACGCTATGGCACCGTTCTAATTAGTGTACAGTGGAGAGTACTGCTAGCATCTATGCTTTTGTTCCCGGTCTTCTCGTTCGAACAGGGCAACAGGTGGCGACGGAATCATCCGTTCGTTCGTAGGCAGCCAAAGCTGCTGCCTTCCACCTTGGACACATGGCGACGTTTGAATCCATCCACGGAACTCTCCTCTGGACCCTCCTTTTGCTTGGAGTTCTTCACATCCCGTGAACTAGTGAACTGCACTACCCACTGTACGTACATTCATGGCTCAGCTCTACCCGCTGAAAATTTGATGATTCTAACACCAAGAAATTTATACTCTTTTCGTTGAGCATGATAAAGTTAATGCTGGTTGTAATGGGGAGTATCATATACTAGTATCATGCATATCATACTAGTGTATGATACCAACCACTACTAGAAAAAGGGCTGCTAGTGGCGCACCTATTTTCGCTACTAATGGCGCACTACCGGTGCGCCACTAGCATCACGCCATTAGAATTTTTTTCTAATGGCGCACCTGTAGAATCTGGTATTCTAATGGCGCACCGCTGGTGCGCCATTAGTATGGCCCACGGTGCGCCATTAGTAATAATTTTTTTCAAATTTTTTTTCAGAAATTTTTTTTACTTTTTTTTTTCAAAAAATTTCAATTTTTCTTTTCGTTTTTTTCTTAATCTCAGCTCATTATGTCTTAATCTCAAGTCAAATCGTACTCCGTGGTCAAACTTCCCAAAAGGTCACCCATCCTCACACTACTCCAGCCCAAGCACGCTTAACGTCAGAGTTCTATCCAACCCCAGCAACAACTCACTTTGCAGGCACTTGTTGATATATCTAGCATATCAATCCTATTATATGTTGTTGATGTCTAGGACTTTGTTCATGTTCATGACTATGATGAAAGTTTGAAAAATATTTCAAACTTCCCGGTCATATTACGTATCATTTTTTGATTTTTTTTTTAAATTTCAAAACCTTTTTTTTGAATTTTTTTGCCTTTAGATCTTGAAAGCCCCGTAACTTTTTTTGTGTTAGGTTATTGGGGATTTTGAAAATGTTTAACGGGGTTCCCCCAGTTAAATTCGGATGTAACTTTTCGAGTAGATGCCTTTTCATATATAAAACTTTTTAATCCGAGTTCGTATGCAAAAGTTATGCCCATTTTACAAATTTCCAGAGAGATTTTGCAAATAAAGTCGAAATTTATATTTGTAAATTTTCCCAACAACTAGACCACATATCACATGG
>NC_041384.1:718477601-718492620 GCF_002162155.2 Triticum dicoccoides
GTGCGCCATTAGTAGTTAAACTAGTAATGGCGCACCACACCCATAGTGCGCCATTACTATTTTTGAAAAAAAAAATGAAATTTTTTTTGATTTTTTTTTAAAAACTTAGTAATGACGCACGAGTGGACAGTGCGCCATTACTAGTTGCACTGTCCACTGGTGCGCCATTACTAACAAATTTTTTCTATTTTTTTTCAAAACTTTTAATGGCATACCGTGGGTGTGATGCGCCATTACTATGTCAACTAGTAATGGCGCACCACACCCACGGTACGCCATTAGTAACAATTTTTTTTTCAAAACTTCTAATGGCGCATCGCACACCAGGTGCGCCATTAGTAATATATTACTAATGGCGTACCTGTATGTGGTGCGCCATTGCTATATTCTAATGGCGCAACACACATGTGGTGCGCCATTAGTGACCGTTTTATCTATAGCCGTTTTCCTAGTAGTGAACTCCCTAAGGCTGGTCATAGTGGGGAGTAACTTATACTAGTGTCATGCATAGACACTAGTCTAAGTTACTACCTTCATAGTGCAAAGTATCATAATACTAGTGTTATAGATTGTTTCATTTATTGTCTTATAGACTCATTTTACCTCGGGAAGCGCTATGTTACAGTAACATATTATGTTACTTCAAACACCTCTCACCTTATTAAATACTTGCCACATAAGCAAAATTGTCTTGGGGTGTGTTAAGTTACTACCTAAGTTACCCTCACTATGGCTAGCCTAATGCATAGTATCATATATTAGTATCATGTCACTAGTAGAAAACAGGGCTTTGGTCCAGGCCGGGTCAGCCCATTAGTCCCGGTTCAGTCTAGAACCGAGACCAATGTGAGCATTGGTCCCGGTTCGTGAGCCCAGGGGGCCGGCCGGGCCACGTGGGCCATTGGTCCCGGTTCATCTGGACCTTTTGGTCCCGGTTGGTGGGATGAACCGGGACTAATGGGCCTCGCTCCTGGCCCACCACCATTGGTCCCGGTTGGTGGTTTGAACCGGGACCAAAGGCTCCCCTGTAGTCCCGGTTCATGTCTCCAACCGGGACCAATGAGGTGCCTATATATACCCCCTCGTGCAAGAGCAGAGCACAATGCTCTGTTTTTTCTGGCCGAGGGGGAGAGGGCTTTGTGGTGCTCTAGCTCACCTCCTATGCACATGAGGTGTTCGATGGAATGCCCGAGCCACACTACTTAAGCTTTCTCCTCTCGAAGCTCGACCTCCAAGCTCCATTTTCCTCGAGATTTGTCTAGATTTCCTCGAGATTTGTCTAGATTTGTCTAGATTCACCGTCGTCGATCACCCGCGCCGATCTCATCACCGACACCACCGTGGTGAGCCTCTTGTTCTTATCTTCTTTCTGAAAGAAAAAATATTCTTACTTGTATGTTTAGATAGATACTTGTATCATTTTCTTACATTTATTATTGCATCTTATATAGTGCAATGGTTTTGGTATCCGCCCCCGTCGGCCCTTGTTCTGTCTATGATTCAGATGTAGTATGTATATTATCTTTATAACTATTGGTTCATTTATTGTTTATGAAAATTATGCCGACCAACGTGACATAGATTTTATTTATCTAGGATGTATGTGAATCGGAAATGCCAACCGACCCTATTGTCGAGAGGTTAAATTTAGTTGAAGAAGAAAACAATTTGTTTAAGGAAAAAATAAAAAAAATTGAGGAGGAGAAGATGATATTGGAGTTGCATGTTGCGGATGTCGTCGATGATCACAAGATCAAGATGGATGCAATGCGCTTGAAGATTATAAAGATTAGAAAATATGCCATTCATACCGAGGCTTGGTATCATTATGCCGTTGGATCAATTGTTACCTTGGTTGTGATTATGATCGCATTTGTTTTTGCATTGAAATGTTTTACATAGTTTCAATGTATGGTTTAATTAATTAGATGCTCTGGAGAGCTATATGTTGTTAGATGAGAACTATGTATGCACTTTGGTTTTAATGTGATGATGAACTTCTATTAATTTGGACACTTAATTATATATAATGCACGCAGATGAACCGACAATGGATGTATGGTGACAGACACACCCGCGAGTACATTAAGGGCGTGCATGAGTTTCTCGATGCGGCTGAGGCAAACAAGCAGAATGGTTTTATGTGTTGTCCATGCATTGAATGTGGGAATACGAGGTCTTACTCTAACCGAAAAATCCTTCACTCCCACCTGCTTTACAAGGGTTTCATGCCACACTATAATGTTTGCACGAGGCACGGAGAAATAGGGGTTATGATGGAAGACAACAAAGAAGAAGACTACGATGACAACTATGTGCCCCCTGAATACGGTGATGCTGCAACGGGGGGAGCTGGTGAAGATCAAGAGGAACCAGACGATGTGCCCAATGATGCTGCAATGAGTGAAGCTGCTGAAGATCAAGAGGAACCAGACGATGTGCCCGATGATGATGATCTCCGCCGGGTCATTGTCGATGCAAGGACGCAATGCATTAGTCAAAAGGAGAAGCTGAAGTTCGATCGCATGTTAGAGGATCACAAAAAAGGGTTATACCCCAATTGCGAAGATGGCAACACAAAGCTCGGTACCGTACTGGAATTGCTGCAGTGGAAGGCAGAGAATGCTATGGCTGACAAAGGATTTGAGAAGCTACTGAAAATATTGAAGAAGAAGCTTCCAAAGGATAATGAATTGCCCGACAGTACATACGCAGCAAAGAAGGTCGTATGCCCTCTAGGATTGGAGGTGGACAAGATACATGCATGCCCTAATGACTGCATCCTCTACAGCGGTGCATACAAGGATCTGAACGCATGCCCGGTATGCGGTGCATTGCGGTATAAGATCAGACGAGATGACCCTGGTGATGTTGACGGCGAGCCCCCCAGGAAGAGGGTTCTGTTGGGTTTCATAGTAATTTCAAAAAATTTCCTACGCACACGCAAGATCATGGTGATGCATAGCAACGAGAGGGAGAGTATGATCTACGTACCCTTGTAGATCGACAACGGAAGCGTTTGGTTGATGTAGTCGTACGTCTCCACGGCCCGACCGATCAAGCACCGAAACTATGACACCTCCGAGTTCTAGCACACGTTCAGCTTGATGACGATCCCCGGACTCCGATCCAGCAAAGTGTCGGGGAAGAGTTCCGTCAGCACGACGGCTTGGTGACGATCTTGATGTACTACCGTCGCAGGGCTTCGCCTAAGCACCGCTACAATATTATCGAGGACTATGGTGGAAGGGGGCACCGCACACGGCTAATAATATGATCACGTGGATCAACTTGTCTTTATGGGGTGCCCCTGCCTCCGTATATAAAGGTTCAAGAGGGGGAGGCCGGCCGGCCATCATAGGGCGCGCCAGGAGGAGTCCTACTCCCTCCGGGAGTAGGACTCCCCCCTTTTCCTAGTTGGAATAGGATTCGTGAGGTGGGAAAAGAGAGAGAGAGAAGGAGGGGGGCACCGGCCCCCTCTCTCCTTGTCCTATTCGGACTAGGGGTGGAGGGGCGCGCGGCCTAGCCCTGGCCGCCTCTACTCTTCTTCCACTAAGGCCCATATACCTCCCGGGGGGTTCCGGTAACCTCCGGGTACTCCGGTAAAATCCCGATTTCACCCGGAACACTTCCGATATCCAAATATAGGCTTCCAATATATCAATCTTTATGTCTCGACCATTTCGAGACTCATCGTCATGTCCATGATCACATCCGGGACTCCGAACAAACTTCGGTACATCAAAATCCATAAACTCATAATATAACTGTCATCGTAACCTTAAGCGTGTGGACCCTACGGGTTCGAGAACAATGTAGACATGACCGAGACACGTCTCCGGTCAATAACCAATAGCGGAACCTGGATGTTCATATTGGCTCCTACATATTCTACGAAGATCTTTTATCGGTCAGACCGCATAACAACATACGTTGTTCCCTTTGTCATCGGTATGTTACTTGCCCGAGATTCGATAGTCGGTATCCTATACCTAGTTCAATCTCGTTACCGGCAAGTCTCTTTACTTGTTCCGTAATCCATCATCCCGCAACTAACTCATTAGTCGCAATGCTTGCAAGGCTTATGTGATGTGCATTACCAAGAGGGCCCAGAGATACCTCTCCGACAATCGGAGTGACAAATCCTAATCTCGAAATACGCCAACCCAACATGTACCTTTGGAGACACCTGTAGAGCTCCTTTATAATCACCCAGTTACGTTGTGACGTTTGGTAGCACCCAAAGTGTTCCTCCGGCAAACGGGAGTTGTATAATCTCATAGTCATAGGAACATGTATAAGTCATGAAGAAAGCAATAGCAACATACTAAACGATCGGGTGCTAAGCTAATGGAATGGATCATGTCAATCAGATCATTCAACTAATGATGTGATCCTGTTAATCAAATGACAACTCTTTGTCCATGGTTAGGAAACATAACCATCTTTGATTAACAAGCTAGTCTAGTAGAGGCATACTAGTGACACTCTGTTTGTCTATGTATTCACACATGTATTATGTTTCCGGTTAATACAATTCTAGCATGAATAATAAAATTTTATTATGATATATAAGGAAATAAATAATAACTTTATTATTGCCTCTAGGGCATATTTCCTTCAATCTTCCACTTGCACTAGAGTCAATAATCTAGATTACACAGTAATGATTCTAACACCCATGGAGCCTTGGTGTTGATCATGTTTAGCTCGTGGAAGAGGCTTAGTCAACGGGTCTGCTACATTCAGATCCGTATGTATCTTGCAAATCTCTATGTCTCCCACCTGGACTAGATCCCGGATGGAATTGAAGTGTCTCTTGATGTGCTTGGTTCTCTTGTGAAATCTGGATTCCTTTGCCAAGGCAATTGCACCAGTATTGTCACAAAAGATTTTCATTGGACCCGATGCACTAGGTATGACACCTAGATCGGATATGAACTCCTTCATCCAGACTCCTTCATTCGCTGCTTCCGAAGCAGCTATGTATTCCGCTTCACACGTAGATCCCGCCACGACGCTCTGTTTAGAACTGCACCAACTGACAGCTCCACCGTTTAATGTAAACACGTATCCGGTTTGCGATTTAGAATTGTCCGGATCAGTGTCAAAGCTTGCATCAACGTGACCGTTTACGATGAGCTCTTTGTCACCTCCATATACGAGAAACATATCCTTAGTCCTTTTCAGGTACTTCAGGATGTTCTTGACCGCTGTCCAGTGATCCACTCCTGGATTACTTTGGTACCTCCCTGCTAGACTTATAGCAAGGCACACATCAGGTCTGGTACACAGCATTGCATACATGATAGAGCCTATGGCTGAAGCATAGGGAACATATTTCATTTTCTCTCTATCTTCTGAAGTGGTCGGGCATTGAGTCTGACTCAACTTCACACCTTGTAACACAAGCAAGAACCCTTTCTTTGCTTGATCCATTTTGAACTTTTTCAAAATCTTGTCAAGGTATGTGCTTTGTGAAAGTCCAATTAAGCGTCTTGATCTATCTCTATAGATTTTTATGCCTAATATGTAAGCAGCTTCACCGAGGTCTTTCATTGAAAAACTCTTATTCAAGTATCCCTTTATGCTATCCAGAAATTCTATATCATTTCCAATCAGTAATATGTCATCCACATATAATATCAGAAATGCTACAGAGCTCCCACTCACTTTCTTGTAAATACAGGCTTCTCCAAAGGTCTGTATAAAACCAAATACTTTGATCACACTATCAAAGTGTTTATTCCAACTCCGAGAGGCTTGCACCAGTCCATAAATGGATCGTTGGAGCTTGCACACTTTGTTAGCTCCCTTTGGATCGACAAAACCTTCCGGTTGCATCATATACAACTCTTCTTCCAGAAATCCATTCAGGAATGCAGTTTTGACATCCATCTGCCAAATTTCATAATCACAAAATGCGGCAATTGCTAACATGATTCGGACAGACTTAAGCATCGCTACGGGTGAGAAGGTCTCATCGTAGTCAACCCCTTGAACTTGTCAAAAACCTTTTGCGACAAGTCGAGCTTTGTAGACAGTAATATTACCGTCAGTGTCAGTCTTCTTCTTGAAGATCCATTTATTCTCAATTGCTTGCCGATCATCGGGCAAGTCAACCAAAGTCCATACTTTGTTCTCATACATGGATCCCATCTCAGATTTCATGGCTTCAAGCCATTTTTCGGAATCTGGGCTCACCATCGCTTCTTCATAGTTCGTAGGTTCATCATGATCTAGTAGCATGACTTCCAGAACAGGATTACCGTACCACTCTGGCGCGGATCTTACTCTGGTTGATCTACGAGGTTCAGTAGTATCTTGTTCTGAAGTTTCATGATCATTATCATTAGCTTCCTCACTAATTGGTGTAGGTGTCGAAGAAACAGGTTTCTGTGATGTACCACTTTCCAATAAGGGAGAAGGTACAGTTACCTCGTCAAGTTCTACTTTCCTCCCACTCACTTCTTTCGAGAGAAACTCCTTCTCTAGAAAGGATCCATTCTTAGCAATGAATGTCTTGCCTTCGGATCTGTGATAGAAGGTGTACCCAACAGTCTCCTTTGGGTATCCTATGAAGACACATTTCTCCGATTTGGGTTCGAGCTTATCAGGTTGAAGCTTTTTCACATAAGCATCGCAGCCCCAAACTTTAAGAAACGACAACTTTGGTTTCTTGCCAAACCATAGTTCATAAGGTGTCGTCTCAACGGATTTTGATGGTGCCCTATTTAACGTGAATGCGGCCGTCTCTAAAGCATAACCCCAAAATGATAGCGGTAAATTTGTAAGAGACATCATAGATCACACCATATCAAGTAAAGTACGATTACGATGTTCGGACACACCATGACGCTGAGGTGTTCCGGGTGGCGTGAGTTGCGAAACTATTCCGCATTGTTTCAGATGTAGACCAAACTCGTAACTCAAATATTCTCCTCCACGATCAGATCGCAGAAACTTTATTTTCTTGTTACGATGATTTTCAACTTCACTCTGAAATTCTTTGAACTTTTCAAATGTTTCAGACTTATGCTTCATTAAGTAGATATACCCATATCTGCTTAAATCATCTATGAAGGTGAGAAAATAACGATATCCGCCACGAGCCTCAACATTCATCGGACCACATACATCTGTATGTATGATTTCCAACAAATCTGTTGCTCTCTCCATTGTACCGGAGAACGGTGTTTTAGTCATCTTGCCCATGAGGCACGGTTCGCAAGTACCAAGTGATTCATAATCAAGAGGTTCCAAAAGTCCATCGGTATGCAGTTTCTTCATGCGCTTAACACCGATATGACCTAAACAGCAGCGCCACAAATAAGTTGCACTATCATTATCAACTCTGCATCTTTTGGCTTCAACATTATGAATATGTGTGTTACTACTATCGAGATTCATCAAAAATAGACCACTCTTCAAAGGTGCATGACCATAAAAGATATTACTCATATAAATAGAACAACCATTATTCTCTGATTTAAATGAATAACCGTCTCGCATTAAACAAGATCCAGATATAATGTTCATGCTCAACGCTGGCACCAAATAACAATTATTTAGGTCTAATATTAATCCCGAAGGTAGATGTAGAGGTAGCGTGCCGACTGCGATCACATCGACTTTAGAACCATTTCCCACGCGCATCGCCACCTCATCCTTTGCCAGTGTTCGCTTAATCCGTAGTCCCTGTTTCGAGTTGCAAATATTAGCAACAGAACCAGTATCAAATACCCAGGTGCTACTGCGAGCTCTAGTAAGGTACACATCAATAACATGTATATCACATATACCTTTGTTCACCTTGCCATCCTTCTTATCCGCCAAATACTTGGGGCAGTTCCGCTTCCAGTGACCAGTTTGCTTGCAGTAGAAGCACTCAGTTTCAGGCTTAGGTCCAGACTTGGGTTTCTTCTCCTGATCAGCAACTTGCTTGCTTTTCTTCTTGAAGTTCCCCTTCTTCTTCCCTTTGCCCTTTTTCTTGAAACTAGTGGTCTTGTTGACCATCAACACTTGATGCTCCTTCTTGATTTCTACCTCCGCAGCTTTCAACATTGCGAAGAGCTCAGGAATAGTCTTATTCATCCCTTGCATATTATAGTTCATCACAAAGCTCTTGTAGCTTGGTGGCAGTGATTGGAGAATTCTGTCAATGACGCAATCATCTGGAAGATTAACTCCCATCTGAATCAAGTGATTATTATACCCCAGACATTTTGAGTATATGCTCACTGACAGAACTGTTCTCCTCCATCTTGCAGCTATAGAACTTATTGGAGACTTCATATCTCTCAATCCGGGCATTTGCTTGAAATATTAACTTCAACTCCTGGAACATCTCATATGCTCCATGACGTTCAAAACGTCGTTGAAGTCCCGATTCTAAGCCGTAAAGCATGGTACACTGAACTATCAAGTAGTCATCAGCTTTGCTCTGCCAGACGTTCATAATATCTGGTGTTGCTCCAGCAGCAGGCCTGGCACCCAGCGGTGCTTCCAGGACGTAATTCTTCTATGCAGCAATGAGGATAATCCTCAAGTTACGGACCCAGTCCGTGTAATTGCTACCATCATCTTTCAACTTTGCTTTCTCAAGGAACGCATTAAAATTTAACGGAACAAGAACACGGGCCATTTATCTACAATTAACATAAACAAGCAAGATACTATCAGGGACTAAGTTCATGATAAATTTAAGTTCAATTTAATCATATTACTCAAGAACTCCCACTTAGATAGACATCCCTCTAATCATCTAAGTGATCATGTGATCCAAATCAACTAAACCATAATCGATCATCACGTGAAATGGAGTAGTTTTCAATGGTGAACATCGCTATGTTGATCATATCTACTATATGATTCATGCTCGATATTTCGATCTCAGTGTTCCGAGGCCATATCTGCATATGCTAGGCTCGTCAAGTTTAACCTGAGTATTCTGCGTGTGCAAAACTGGCTTGCACCCATTGTAGATGGACGTAGAGCTTATCACACCCGATCATCACGTGGTGTCTGGGCACGACGAACTTTGGCAACGGTGCATACTCAGGGAGAACACTTTTATCTTGAAATTTAGTGAGAGATCATCTTATAATGCTACCGTCAAACAAAGCAAGATAAGATGCATAAAAGATAAACATCACATGCAATCAATATAAGTGATATGATATGGCCATCATCATCTTGTGCTTGTGATCTCCATCCTCGAAGCACCGTCGTGATCACCATCGTCACCGGCGCGGCACCTTGATCTCCATCGTAGCATCGTTGTCGTCTCGCCAATCTTATGCTTCTACGACTATCGCTACCGCTTAGTGATAAAGTAAAGCATTACAGGGCGATTGCATTGCATACAATAAAGCGACAACCATATGGCTCCTGCCAGTTGCCGATAACTCGGTTACAAAACATGATCATTTCATACAATAAAATTTAGCATCATGTCTTGACCATATCACATCACAACATGCCCTGCAAAAACAAGTTAGACGTCCTCTACTTTGTTGTTGCAAGTTTTACGTGGCTGCTACGGGCTTAAGCAAGAACTAATCTTACCTATGCATCAAAACCACAACGATAGTTTGTCAAGTTGGTGCTGTTTTAACCTTCGCAAGGACCGGGCGTAGCCACACTCGGTTCAACTAAAGTTGGAGAAACTGTCACCCGCAAGCCACCTATGTGCAAAGCACGTCGGGAGAACCGGTCTCGCGTAAGCGTATGCGTAATGTCGGTCCGGGCTGCTTCGTCCAACAATACCGCCGAACCAAAGTATGACATGCTGGTAAGCAGTATGACTTATATCGCCCACAACTCACTTGTGTTCTACTCGTGCATATAACATCAACATATAAAACCTAGGCTCGGATACCACTGTTGGGTTTCGTAATAATTTCAAAAAATTTCCTACGCACACGAAAGATCATGGTGGTGCATAGCAACGAGAGGGGAGAGTATGATCTACGTACCCTTGTAGATCGACAACGGAAGCGTTTGGTTGATGTAGTCGTATGTCTCCACGGCCTGACCGATCAAGCACCGAAACTACGGCACCTTCGAGTTCTAGCACACGTTCAGCTCGATGACGATCCCCGGACTCCGATCCAGCAAAATGTCGGGGAAGAGTTCCGTCAGCACAACGGCATGGTGACGATCTTGATGTACTACCGTCGCAGGGCTTCACCTAAGCACCGCTACAATATTATCGAGGACTATGGTGGAAGGGGGCACCGCACACGGCTAAGAATATGAGCACGTGGATCAACTTGTCTTTATGGGGTGCCCCTGCCTCCGTATATAAAGGTTCAAGAGGGGGAGGCCGGCCGGCCATCATAGAGCGCGCCAGGAGGAGTCCTACTCCCTCCGGGAGTAGGACTCCCCCCTTTTCCTAGTTGGAATAGGATTCGTGAGGTGGGAAAAGAGAGAGAGAGAAGGAGGGGAGCACCGGCCCCCTCTCTCCTTGTCCTATCCGGACTAGGGGTGGAGGGGCGCGCGGCCCAGCCCTGGCCGCCTCTACTCTTCTTCCACTAAGGCCCATATACCTCCCGGGGGGTTCCGGTAACCTCCCGGTACTCCGGTAAAATCCCGATTTCACCCGGAACACTTCCGATATCCAAATATAGGCTTACAATATATCAATCTTTATGTCTCGACCATTTCAAGACTCCTCGTCATGTCCATGATCACATCCGGGACTCCGAACAAACTTCGGTACATCAAAATGCATAAACTCATAATATAACTGTCATCGTAACCTTAAGCGTGCGGACCCTACGGGTTCGAGAACAATGTAGACATGACCGAGACACGTCTCTGGTCAATAACCAATAGCGGAACCTGGATGTTCATATTGGCTCCTACATATTCAACGAAGATCTTTTATTGGTCAGACCGCATAACAACATACGTTGTTCCCTTTGTCATCGGTATGTTACTTGCCCGAGATTTGATCGTCGGTATCCTATACCTAGTTCAATCTCGTAACCGGCAAGTCTCTTTACTTGTTCCGTAATCCATCATCCCGCAACTAACTCATTAGTCGCAATGCTTGCAAGGCTTATGTGATGTGCATTACCAAGAGGGCCCAGAGATACCTCTCCGACAATCAGAGTGACAAATCCTAATCTCGAAATACGCCAACCCAACATGTACCTTTGGAGACACCTGTAGAGCTCCTTTATAATCACCCAGTTACATTGTGACGTTTGGTAGCACACAAAGTGTTCCTCCGGCAAACGGGAGTTGCATAATCTCATAGTCATAGGAACATGTATAAGTCATGAAGAAAGCAATAGCAACATACTAAACGATCGGGTGCTAAGCTAATGGAATGGGTCATGTCAATCAGATCATTCAACTAATGATGTGATCCTGTTAATCAAATGAAAACTCTTTGTCCATGGTTAGGAAACATAACCATCTTTGATTAACAAGCTAGTCTAGTAGAGGCATACTAGTGACACTCTGTTTGTCTATGTATTCACACATGTATTATGTTTCCGGTTAATACAATTCTAGCATGAATAATAAACTTTTATCATGATATATAAGGAAATAAATAATAACTTTATTATTGCCTCTAGGGCATATTTCCTTCAGGTTCCTGCGAAGGTGATGTGGTATGCTCCTATAATACCACGGTTGAAACGTCTGTTCAAAAACGAAGAGCATGCCAAGTTGATTCGATGGCACAGTGAGAACCGAAAGAAAGATGGGAAGTTGAGAGCACCCGCTGACGGGTCGTAGTGGAGAAAAATCGAGAGAAAGTACTGGGATGAGTTTGCAAAGGACCCAAGGAATGTATGGTTTGCTTTAAGCGCGGATGGCAATAATCCTTTCGGGGAGCAGAGCAGCAATCACAGCACCCGGCCCGTGACTCTATGTATGTATAACCTTCCTCCTTGGATGTGCATGAAGCAGAAGTTCATTATGATGCTAGTTCTCATCCAAGGCCCTAAGCAACCCGGCAACGAAATTGATGTGTACCTAAGGCCATTAGTTGAAGAACTTTTACAGCTGTGGAATGAAAACGGTGTACGTACGTGGGATGAGCACACACAGGAGGAATTTAACCTTAAGGCGTTGCTGTTCGTGACCATCAACGATTGGCCCGCTCTCAGTAACCTTTCAGGACAGACAAACAAAGGATACCACGCATGCACGCACTGTTTAGATGACACTGAAAGTATATACCTGGACAACTGCAGGAAGAATGTGTACCTGGGCCATCGTCGATTTCTTCCGACCAACCATCAATGTCGAAAGAAAGGCAAGCATTTCAAAGGCGAGGCAGATCACCAGAAGAAGCCCGCCATGTGCACCGGTGATCACGTGCTTGCTATGGTCAATGATTTACACTACGTAATCTTTGGAAAGGGTCCCGGTGGACTAGCTGTTCCGAATGACGCTGAGGGACACGCACCCATGTGGAAGAAGAAATCTATATTTTGGGACCTACCCTACTAGAAAGACCTAGAGGTCTGCTTCTCAATCGACGTGATGCACGTGACGAAGAACCTTTGCATGAACCTGCTAGGCTTCTTGGGCGTGTATGGGAAGACAAAAGATACACCTGAGGCACGGGAGGACTTGCAACGTTTGCACGAAAAAGATGGCATGCCTCCGAAGCAGTATAAAGGTCCTGCCAGCTACGCTCTTACGAAAGAAGAGAAAGAAATCTTCTTTGAATGCCTGCTCAGTATGAAGGTCACGACTGGCTTCTCGTCGAATATAAAGGGAATAATAAATGTGCCAGAGAAAAAGTTTCAGAACCTAAAGTCTCATGACTGCCACGTGATTATGACGCAACTGCTTCCGGTTGCATTGAGGGGGCTTCTATGGGAAAACGTCTGATTAGCCATTGTGAAGCTATGTGCATTTCTCAATGCAATCTCTTAGAAGGTGATCGATCCAGAAATCGTACCAAGGCTAAGGAGTGATGTGGCGCAATGTCTTGTCAGTTTGGAGCTGGTGTTCCCACCATCCTTCTTCAATATCATGACGCACGTCCTAGTTCATCTAGTCGACGAGATTGTCATCCTGGGGCCCGTATTTCTACACAATATGTTCCCCTTTGAGAGGTTCATGGGAGTCCTAAAAAAATATGTCCGTAACCGCGCTAGGCCAGAAGGAAGCATCTCCATGGGCCATCAAACAGAGGATGTTATCGGGTTTTGTGTTGACTTCATTCCTGGCCTTAAGAAGATAGGTCTCCCTAAATCGCGGTATGAGGGAAGACTGACTGGAAAAGGCACTCTTGGAAGAGACTCAATAATATGCAGGGACGGATATTCTTGGTCTCAAGCAAACTACACAGTTCTACAGAACTCTACCTTGGTGACCCCGTATGTCGATGAACACAAGAACATTCTGCGCTCCAAACACCCGGAGCAGTGCGACGACTGGATTACATGTGAACACATCAGGACTTTCAGCAGTTGGTTGGAAACACGTCTCAGAGGTGACAACACTGTTTGTGATGAGTTGTACTTGTTGTCCAGGGGACCATCTTTGACTGTATTGACTTACAAAGGATACGAGATAAATGGGAATACATATTACACGATCGCCCAAGATCAAAAGAGCACCAACCAAAACAGCGGTGTCCGCTTTGATGCAGCAACCGAGAGCGGAAACGACACATATTATGGTTACATAGTGGACATATGGGAACTTGACTACGAACCTGATTTTAAGGTCCCTTTGTTTAAGTGCAAATGGGTCAATCTGTTAGGCGGCGGGGTACAGGTATACCCACAGTACGGAATGACAACAGTGGATCTGAAAAATCTTGGGTACACTGACGAACCGTTCGTCCTAGCCAATGATGTGGCACAGGTTATCTATGTGAAGGACATGTCTACCAAACTGAGAAAAAGAAAAGATAAGGAAGCGAATACATCATACGATGAGCCAAAGCGCCACATAGTTCTTTCAGGAAAAAGGGACATCGTGGGAGTGGACGGCAAGACAGACATGTCTGAAGATTATGAAAAGTTGCATGAAATTCCTCCCTTCAATGTCAAGGCTGACCCAAGCATCCTGATAAACAATGGAGATTATCCATGGTTACGGCGCAATAAGCAAATGACACAAGCGAAGAAAAAGTGAAGACTTTCTCCCATAACTTTGTAACACACGAACATGCTTTCAACTTTTTCAGAGTTCATTTGAAATGCTTTCATGTCTTATGGTTCGGCCCTCGTAATACCATGACCGTTAGTCCCTGGCCCATGCCAACTTTCAACTTTCTAAAACTAATGGCACTAAGAGAAAGTTTATAATTTTGCTCCTCGCCCCTGGCCCATGACCATTAGTCCCGGTTTGTGCCACAAACCGGGACTAAAGGGTTGGTCCTCGTTGCGGGCCGAGTTTAGTACCACCTCGCCAACCGAAGGGGGCTCACACCGGTTTATAAGCCCTTCCCTCTCTGCCTTGTTGAGCTCCTCTCAAAGTGAAAATAGATGCCCTAATAGAGAAAAGTTTAACCTAAATTCATAGTGAATTTATCTGAAATTCATAGAAATTTACTAGGAATTTAGGTTGAATTTTCTCTATAAGCGCATCTATTCTCATTTTTTTAGTAAGTTAATCACAAACTTGTGATTCAAACAATTTTCAAAGAATTCAAATTTTAACTATTCAAATTTGAAAACTAATGGCACTAACAGAAAGTTTATAATTTTTCTAAAACTAATGGCACTAACAGAAAGTTTATAATTTTGCTAACCTAAAAGCAAATAGAATTAAAAATTAAAGCAAAAAACAAAAGAAAATAAATAATGCAAAAAACAAATCAAAAAAACAGGAAAAACTATTTTTATAGTAAAGTTAATCACAAAATAAAATAAATAAAGCAACAAAGAAAACAAAAAAACTAAAAAAGTGTTTTCAAATTTGAAAACTAATGGCACTAAGAGAAAGTTTATAATTTTTCTAAAACTAATCGCACTAACAGAAAGTTCATAATTTTGCTAACCTAAAAGCAAACAGAATTAAAAATTAGAGCAAA
>NC_041384.1:718492873-718494018 GCF_002162155.2 Triticum dicoccoides
AAAAAACTATTTTTATAGTAAAGTTAATCACAAAATAAAATAAATAAAGCAACAAAGAAAACAAAAAAACTAAAAAAGTGTTTTCAAATTTGAAAACTAATGGCACTAACAGAAAGTTTATAATTTTTCTAAAACTAATGGCACTAACAGAAAGTTTATAATTTTGCTAACCTAAAAGCAAGCAAAATTAAAAATTAAAGCAAAAAACAAAAGAAAATAAATAATGCAAAAAACAAATAAAAAAAAGGAAAAAACTATTTTTATAGTAAATTTAATCACAAAATAAAATAAATAAAGCAACAAAGAAAACAAAAAAACTAAAAAATTATTTTCAAATTTGAAAACTAATGGCATTAACAAAAAGTTTATAATTTTTCTAAAACTAAAAGCATAAAGAATTAAAAAATAAAGCAAAAAACAAAAGAAAATAAATAAAGCAACAAAAAAAAATGCCACCTACTAGGCCACCACGGCCTGAATACGACTAGAAACCCTACCATGGGCCAGGATTCAGGCCCGCAGCAGGCCCAGTAGGCCCACAGGCATTGCAGTGACAAATTAGGCCCGAAAGCCTGCAGTTGAGAGGAGCTCGGGAGGATGGGCGCAACAGTGCTTATAAACCACTCCCGAGCCCTCTCAACTAGCGAGGTGGGACTAAACTTTTGGGCGCGGGGCAGCACAAGGCCATTGGTCCCGTTGGTGGTACCAACCGGGACTAAAGGGGGCATTGGTCACGGTTCATGGAACCAACCGTAACCAATGCCCCCCTTTACTCCCGGTTGGTGCCACCAACCGGGACCATAGGCCTCTCCTTCCCGCCCTTTCGGCTGCTGAAAAGAGACCTATGGTCCCGGTTGGTGGCACCAACCGGGACCAAAGGGGGGCATTGGTCACGGTTCGTGCCACGAACCGGGACCATTGCTCTGGGTATATAAGGTAGCACTTGTGAAAATTTCGCCAACCGCTCCCATTCGCCCCCGACGCCCCCAGGCCGTTCGTCGTCGTCGTCGCCGCCCCGAGCCCGTCGTTGCCCGCTCCTCGTCGCCGTCGCCCCGCGCCGCTGCAGGCCTTGTCCCCGTTGCTACTTGCGCCGTCGCCGGCCTCCTCCTCATCGCTGCGTGGGCCATCTCCGGCCCCCTCCCCGT
>NC_041384.1:718494245-718563472 GCF_002162155.2 Triticum dicoccoides
TGCCCCCAGTGAGCTCCCCCCTTCCCATCGATCCCTGTCGCTCTGACCATCGCCGCCGCTGCCGCTGCTCTCTGTGTGTGATGTATATGCTCATATGTATTTGGATTTGGCTATGTATGTATGTATATGCTCATATGTATGTATGTATGTATGTATATGCTCTCTGTATATGGATTTGGCTATGTATATGCTCTCTATATATGCTCATATGTATGTATGTTCATATATCATTTTTTCTATATATGAGTTATTTTTTTGTTCATGGATATATGCTAAAGAAAACGAGGGGGGTGATAGATGATGATGAGGGGTCGAGAGTGAGACGAGAGGTCGAGAGGTGTCGAGGGGAGAAAAAAATGTTATCAGGGACAAGGGTCGTCGAGGGGTCGAGATAGGGACGAGGGGTCGAGAGAACTAAATAAGAAGAAGAAGAGGAGAGGAAGAAGAGGAGAAATAAATAAGAAGAAGAAAAAAGAAGAAAAAGAAGAGGAGAAGAAGAAAGGAATAGTGGAGAAGAAGAGAAAATAGAATATATTCTATTTTTTCTTCTTCTCCACTATTCCTTTCTTCTTCTCCTCTTTTTTTCTTCTTTTTTTTCTTCGATCTTCTCCTCTTTCTTCTTCTTCTTCTTCTTCTTCTTCTTCTTCTTCTTCTTCTTCTTCTTCTTCTTCTTCTTCTTCTTCTTCTTCTTCTTCTTCTTCTTCTTCTTCTTCTACTTCTTCTTCTTCTTCTTCTTCTTCTTCTTAATTTTTATCGGGAATGAGGGTGTCGAGGATCGTCGAGGGGTCGAGGGTCGGGAACTATGGTAGAGGGTCGAGGGTCGTTAAGGGGTCAAGGGTCGAGGGTTCGAGGGTTCTATAGGGTCGAGGGTTCCAGGGTCGTCTAGGGGTCGAGGGTTCCAGGGTCGTCGAGGGTTCGAGGGGTCGAGGATCGCCGAGGGGTCGAGAGAGGTTTCCTAGTGTCAAAGTATTGAAGAAATCCATGGCTTCATCATTAGCCGGAAGTAACCAGGGCATGACGAAGTCCTCCAAAATTATTTTGGAATGGTGTCCTGGATAGGATAATTTGCCTTTTTGTATGAATTTCAGCAAAGGCCTTCCAAATAACGATATTTGGAAGGTTCTTGCTGAACTTTGTACCAAAAAGCGAATTATCCTATCTAGGACTCCGTTCCAAAATAACTTTGGAGAGCTTTGTACCATCATGCACATGTTACTTTCGCCTAATGATGAAGACATGGTTTTGTTGAATCCTTTGACACTACGCAACCTCCCGACCCCTCGGCGATCCTCTCGAACATGAGAGGAAGAAGAGGATCACCGAGGGGTCGAGGGTTCCAGGGTCGTGGAGGGTTCGAGGGGTCGAGGATCGCCGAGGGGTCGAGAGAGGTTTCCTAGTGTCAACGTATTGAAGAAATCCATGACTTCATCATTAGCCAGAAGTAACCAGGGCATGACGAAGTCCTCCAAAATTATTTTGGAATGGTGTCCCGGATAGGATAATTTGCCTTCTTGTATGAATTTCAGCAAAGGCCTTCCAAATAACGATATTTGGAAGGTTCTTGCTGAACTTTGTACCAAAAAGCGAATTATCCTATCTAGGACTCCGTTCCAAAATAACTTTGGAGAGCTTCGTACCATCATGCACATGTTACTTTCGCCTAATGATGAAGACATGGTTTTGTTGAATCCTTTGACACTACGCAACCTCCCGACCCCTCAGCGATCCTCTCGAACATGAGAGGAAGAAGAGGATCGCCGAGGGGTTGAGGGTTCCAGGGTCATCGAGGGTTCGAGGGGTCGAGGATCGCCGAGGGGTCGAGAGAGGTTTCCTAGTGTCAAAGTATTGAAGAAATCCATGGCTTCATCATTAGCCAGAAGTAATGAGGGCATGACAAAGTCCTCCAAAATTATTTTGGAATGGTGTCCCGGATAGGATAATTTGCCTTCTTGTATGAATTTCAGCAAAGGCCTTCCAAATAACGATATTTGGAAGGTTCTTGCTGAACTTTGTACCAAAAAGCGAATTATCCTATCTAGGACTCCGTTCCAAAATAACTTTGGAGAGCTTCGTACCATCATGCACATGTTACTTTCGCCTAATGATGAAGACATGGTTTTGTTGAATCCTTTGACACTAGGCAACCTCCCGACCCCTCGGTGCTGCTCTCAAACATGAGAGGAAGAAGAGGATAAAAAAGAAGAGGAAGAAGAAAAAAAAAGAGGAGAAGAAAGAACAGAGGGTCTTCTCCTCTATTCTTTCTTCTCCTCTTTTTTTTCTTCTTCTTCCTCTTTTTTTTATCGGGAACGAGGGTCGTCGAGGGACATAGATGTAGTGTCATCATTGTCGATATATACCCCCTCCCGATAGCTTACTATGATTAGGTAGCTAGTTCTATGTTTGGCACTAATATATCCATCTGTCATGTTTGAATAATAATTGCCATGTTGTAAATATTTGTAGAAACTATGGACACCACCCTAGACGAAGCAAAAGAAGCGTTGTTGAGGGACATAATCACAGAAGGAAGTGATGCCGTCTCGTTGTTTCTCAACGACACCGATGGTCTGGAAGGAGAGGGTGAACAAGCTGGCTACGGTGACCTAATGCCGGTGCAAGAAGAACATGAGGACGGCTCCGGTGACCCAATGCCGGTGCAAGAAGGAGACCGTGATGACGGCTCCGGTGACCGAACCGAGTCCGGCCAGGTATATATATTAGTTAAGCCTGTGCTGACTAGCTGATTGATGCATTCATTGTTTTGGTATGTACACATATTAATTAAGTCTTTGTTCTTTTTTCTAGCCCTCCGGATCGAGCACAACTTAGGTAAAGAGACGAGGCCCGAAGAAAAAGTTGAGCTCGGATGAAAAGTTTGAGATCATAGCAATCGCGCCCGACGGCCAACCGATTGAACCCCTCCGGACAAAGAGCGCATTTGTTGCTCAGTGCAGGGTTCTGGTTAGGGACAAGATCCCGATAAGCATCCAGCAATGGTTTAAGCCGGCTACAGAAGACCCTGAGGTGTCTTATGTTAATGATATGCAGAAAAATAATCTTTGGACTGAGCTGAAGTCAAATTTCACCCTACCACCAGAGGATAATCCAGAGAACCCAGTTAAAGAGAAATTAATCAAGTCTTTTGCTCTTAAGAGGATGGCAGAACTATTCAGGAGGTGGAAGAAAGAGCTGAATAAGTTTGCCGAAAATAATGAGACACCAGAATTCAAGGGCAGATATGAGAAGATCAGAGATCACTGGCCCGCATTTGTGGCCCACAAGACATCGGAAAAGAGTAAGAAGATGTCGGCGACAAACAAGCAAAATGCTGCGAAGAAGATGCTTCACCATCGCACGGGGTCAGGTGGCTACCTCGTAGCCCGTCCTAAGTGGGCCAAGACTAAGAATGATCAGATTGATAAAGGGATCGAACCAGAGACAATTAGCTGGCCAGACCGTTGCCGGACTTGGTTCTTCGGTGCTGGCGGAACCTTGGACCCTATAACAGGGAAGTGCATTTGGACGAACGATCAAATGGACATACCAGTCAGGAAGCTTAAGAAGTATATCGAAGCAGCGCAGCAAGGGAAGTTCTTTCCAGACAGAGAGAACGACGAGCTCACAATGGCCCTCGGGAATCCTGAGCACCCTGGACGGACACGAGGCACGCCAGGCTCCATCCGTGGAAGGTTGGGTTTCCGGACACAGGCGGTTACAAATCCCATGAGAGGAGGAAAAAAGTGCAGCAGACCCAAATGCAGGCGCTGCAAGCAAGGGTAGACGCGATAGAGGAACGAGAAGCAAATCGCAGCAAACGTAATGCCGAAGCCTCCCCCGAAGCTACCCCGCCATCTCAGCGCAGAAGCAGTGTGGCTTCCACCGAGCTGCTTCAGCCGGAGCATGCCTTGATGGCTCCTGCCAGCTATCCCGTGGATGCTATCACGGAGTCTCAAAATTGCTACCTTATGACGCAATGGATGAAAAGGTCAAGGCGGCTGTTGGCTCTGTTTATCCTACTGAACCCGGCGCAACTTTTCACTGCCGGACGATTCCAGAAGGATATGCTAGGGTGATGGTGGATGAAATAACGGAGGGATTTGAGGACCTCTAGCTTGACTACCCTACCGGTGAAGGGGAGACTCGGCTGGGGTCTGCTCTGAAGACTCCATGCCTATGGCGGAAGGAGCTCATCAACCTTCCGAACTGGACGCCTCCGCCTCCTCCTCCTCCTCCGGCGAGTTAGGGCACTCCGCCTCCTCCACCGCCTCCTCCTCCGGCGAGTGACGATCAGGGCCCTCGGCCGACTCCTTCTCCGGCGCGTGGCGGCACTCCGCCTCCTTCTCCGCCTGCACTGACACGCCCGATCAGCTAGCCTCCTCCTTCTCCGCCTCGTCAGCAAGGGCGGAAGAGACCTGCCGCCGCTCCAGCTGCTCCGGCGCGTCGTAGTCCTTCTCCTCCGCCTCGTAAGCAAGTAAAGAATACAACCGCTCCGTCTGCTCGGTCGGCGTCTAGCAGTACAACCAGAGGCGGGAGGACATACAGATTCGGTCCTTCTCTGAAGACTCCAGAGAAGTTACCATATGAGAGGACCCCGAAGGAGAACGCCATGATCGCGCGAACCGAAGTGGATGACTGGTTTCAAGGGTTGAGAGCAAAGAGACATCCACCTCCGAAGGAGAAGGTAGATCCGGTGAAAGTGAAGCGCACTCTGGCTGCCCTGGCAAAACCACCCAAGTCTCCGCCGAAAGGCAACTATGAGCGCATTATTGCCAAGACATGGGCCGAAGCGGAGCGGTCGGGAAGTACAGTCAGTGATCAAAGGCTGAAAGAACGACGAGCAGCTGGGAAACAAATTGCCCAGCTCAGCGAACAAGCGAAGCAATCGTGCCCCCCCTCAAGGTGCCTAGCGACATCGTCGATCCGAGGATGGTGCCCGGTTATGGCAATGTTGACGATTACCTGCCCGACAATGTACATTATGATACCATGGAGGTGCAGATACACAGATACGAGTACGGGAAGTCTCTCGCCAAAGATGAAAAATCTTTAACAACGATGATGCGAAGATTACATGATTGGTACTTGAAAATCTGCAGAGAGTCTGGGGGGAGGAGTACTTTGTATGCGAGAGTTAAACCGGAGCATGACCTCGTTGGAATTGAACTGTTGCCTATTCCATTTGAGGAGTTCTATCAGTTTTTCAATCAATTGGCCCTCGATAAAACAACGATCACCTGCTACTATCTGTAAGTACTACTACTTCTGTCATTAAGTCTCTCTATATAGCTCATCTCTTTCATTGCATGTATTTATAATTATCCTCACCATATTATGCAGAATGAAGATCGCCGAATTGAAGAAAAGACAAATCGGTGATATTGGGTTCATTAACACAATCTCATAGATGCAACTGAGGTTCAACATCGTCCCGGAGATACCGAGGCCAACTTGCTACGATCATTCAAAAAAAAATGAAAACAAAGATATAATACTCTTTCCTTACAACTTCAAGTGAGTGTTACTGTCTTGTGCATATTCGGTTTCCCTTATATATTAGTCCAGGTTATAGTAATGTAATTGATGAGTTATGCATGCGTGTGCAGTTTCCACTATATTCTCCTAGATATTAGGCTTGAGCAGGGAGTAGTAACCGTCTTGGACTCTAAACGAAAAGATCCCCAGGAGTATGCGGACATGACTGAAATCCTCAATAAGTAAGTTAAATCGATCATTATCCACCATATCAGCAACTTTGTTCATTTCCTGATATCAAGTAATTGTTTTCTTTGTCCGGTAGGGTTTGGAGAAAATTCACCAGAACAGTTCCGGGACTGCCGAAGGAGCTGGAATTTAGACACCCGAAAGTAAGTACTATAGTAGCATGTCGCGCGCATCTCCTAGTGATTCAAGCGCTAGTTTCATCAATACCATTTAGCATTCTTTCTTATCAGTTTGATTGACCTCTATTTCTTGTAAAGTGGTTGTGGCAGGAAAAAGGGAATGATTTCTATGGATACTACGTCTGCGAGACCATCCGCCCCACGACCTCTGACGAACAATATGAAGTACGTAAATAACAACATTCATATTTTATTTTATTACCATCATTTGTATTGAGTTTCATTTATTCATATATATATGTATTGACCCCCTTCTTCAAATTAGATGTTTCGAAAGCGGGATGAACACCTAGCACCAGCTCGCATGCGAGCAATTCAAGAGGAATTGGCGGCATTCTTTCTTGACCAAGTGATCGCTGAAGACGGAGAATACTATGTGGACCATGAGTCCATATGATTATATTTGTAAAAGATAATTATTGTATATATGTAGCCGGTAGTGTCGGATAGATATACGAGAACCTGTTGTTCGACCAATCTCTCGGAGAAGGAGAGGTGGTCGATATCACTTCTCTCTATATGCATATATGTTCATGGCGATCTTCTGTTTCCTTCGTTTGCTTACTAGCTAACTAGCGTGTCTAGTCCTCTTTATACGTATGTATAGTACGTAGCGTCGACCAAGCACGGACGTAAGAGAGTACACTTCTCTCTGTTAATTATAGCTAGCTAACACAATATATGAAACACCTAAATTAACCCCCCAAAACCCCCACCCCCCCTTTCAAAAAAAAAAAAAACAAAAATCCCAGCCACAGAAATGCTGACGCGTGGATGCCTATTGGTCCCGGTTGGTGCCACCAACCGGGACCAAAGGGTCTCCTGCCTGGGCTCTGCGCACTGCCCACGTGGAGGGCCATCAGTCCCGGTTCTGGATTGAACCGGGACTAAAGGTACATGGCATTAGTACCGACACTTTAGTTCCGGTTCAGGAACCGGGACTAAAGGCCCTTACGAACCGGGACTACAGGCCATTTTTCTACCAGTGTGTAGTACTTTATTTATTGCCATGCATGACACAAAGTAGTATAGCATTTATTATGATACAGTATCATGATATGATAGTCCACCCTCTTTTTCTTCATTTAATGCTATGACACCTCATCAAAATTTCCTAATTGGCATGCATGATACTAGTTATGATACTACCATTAGACTGGTCATAGTGGAGAGTAACTTAGACTAGTGTCATGCATATGACACTAGTCTTTGTTAATACCTTTATAGTGCAAAGTAACATACAAGTAATATCATGGATGATTGCATTTATTACATTATAGACTCATTTTGCTTTGGTTTGCGCTATGTTACAGTAACATTGTGTTACTCCAAACACCTCTCTCCTCATTAACTATATGTCACATAAGCAAACTTGTCTTGGATTGCGCTATGTTACTTGTCTAGACTAGTCATAGTGAGAGTAACTTAGCTAGTAACATAACACACTTCACAAAATTTTTACTTATGTGACAAATATTTAATGTGAGGTAGTAACATAATACTATAAGCTAATAAATGAAGCCATCTATGACATTCTATTATATTACTTTGCATTATAAAAATATAATAACTTAGACTAGTGTCATCCATATGACAATAATCTAAATTACTCCCACTATAACCAGCCTTATGACCAGCCTAAGGCACCGCGCTGCTTCCGGTAGGCGGTAGCTTTTGGCGCACCCAATAAATATAAGTTGAGCGAACCTCACGAACCTTGTTGAGGCGTGCAAGGCGGGAAGGTGGAATAAATAAGGCGCGCGTGTCCAGCCTCGCGCAACGCGACAACGACGCCGCAACAAAACAAAACCGTCGTCCTCTCCTGCTGCTTCCATGCTGGCTCTTTGAAAATCTAGGCTAGAACCCGATCGCTAGTGGCCGAAATTTACTCGGTAGGTGTACTGCACTGTGTATGTGCATGCGGCACGTCACTGGCAAGGTGAGGTGAATCTTTGATGACGTCTTCAATACGGACCCTCGAATCATTAGCATAAGTTTGGTTTGCGTGGTTCAGTCATGTTGTACCGTCCAACACAGTCCTGCATTGGTTCACAGGATCGTTTTGACACACTTTCTTTCGTAAACCGAAGACAAACATGACGGGCTCTGCGGGCGTTTGGACAGAGCACATGCCCGCTTCTGACCACCTTGACCCATCTGAAACCCTCCTCTCCGCACGTGTGTTCTCGCCTGGCTCCAGCTACCCGCATTCATGCTGCTGTAGAGCGGCCGCTCCACATTGAAGCCGGCCAGAGCGAACGCGACCTCTCCCTGCCTCCGCCATTGGCGAAGCGCAGGCCGAGGGCACCACCCATTGGAGGCCTGGCTGAACACGCCTCATCGCCACATTCAAAAGACTGCAGGCTGCCCTTCTTCCTCCATTAAACCCGCGCGTGTACCGAGAAACCTACTGCGGCCACACATCCGCTCACGAGTCGACCGACATTAAACACAATGCCAGTTGGCTCCTCGCGTCAGCCCGCTATTTACATGATGTCAGACGCCATGCAAGAACATGCCATTCTAGTTATAGATGATTGAAAAGTCTGAACAATCCATTTTGGTACAAACTATCAGCAATGGAATATTTTTTCTTAAAGATTATACCGAACCAACCAATTTACACGTATGAGGTAGATTTGCAATCAAAGATCAGATATATATTTCGTGTCTGCATATTGTGTTTCTAATATTCCATTTCAATTAACCACACTAATTTTTGAATGTTCCTAACGAAAACCATTTTAGGTTGTTAACTGAATAGATCAACTGATCAATAGCATAAAAAATTGAAACGGCTATACATGTAACCATCATTTTCAAAAGATCATACATGCCACAAAAATCCAAGTAGATGACAACATCACAAATATGAAATTGTTCAACAAGTCATCCAAGGTTGATCAAAATTCAACACACATAGCATGAGATAAAAGACAGGGTCATCACCTTCGAGCGCACAGATGAAACCATGTGCCGGGAACGTGGCAGCAGCCTACTCCAGAGCAGGAGGAGGCATCCCTCGGTAGCGCACGTGGACCAGAGCATGCACAACGTGTGCGGGCATGGGCACGTGGCTGCGCGCTGTGGTACACCGGGTGGAAGGAGTAAATTGCACAAAACCACCAGTTTGAAGGTTAGGTTTGCGAAAAACACTACAATACATTTTTTTTTCACAAACACCATGTCTACGGTAATGTTTTTGCAAATAACACTGATCGGCGGATTTGGCTCGTTTAAACGTGTTTATGATAGGTGGGTCCATTTTTTGCTTACGTGGCATAACGTTTCGTGTCAGATGGGTTTTATTCTAAATTTACAAACTAGTTCCTAGAATTTACATAGACACCCCTGAATTGAAAAACAAAAATGCAATTAGCCCCCCACAGGCGAGCCCGATGTGGATCTCACGACGACTAGGGTGAGTGCCGCTGCACACGCAAGTCGTCCCCTCGACTGCTCGCCGGTGTTGCCGATTCTCACCGTCGCTACCAACTGCTGCTCCTCCCCGGCTTCTCCGTGGTGCTGCTGCTCCCCTCACCGCAACCCGTCAAGCTGGTTCTCGCCGCTGCCCTGTGAGCTGCTCGCCGCGTCGTGATATTCTGCAGAGGAAGCCCAGGTCGGGAGCAACACGGGCGCTTGGAGCGACTGGAGGCTCCAGGCAGGCTCGCGCATTAGGAAGATGTAGGCGTGGCGGCACGACCTCGGCAGTCTCCCGAGTTTCTCTCTCTCCCTCCCTCGAACCAGCAGAGCAGCATGCAGGAGCGCCGCCGCCGCCCATCGCCATGGCCCTGAGCTCCACGAAATTCGTCGCAAGTAACCAGCTCTCGCGTCGGATCCAGCAAGAATCGAGCCGCAGCCCCCTCTGCATCTCGGATTCCTGCTCCTCTGTCACGAGCGACGACCGCGTGCACCGGCGGAACCTGGATGAGGTAGGCGACCCCGGCGATGCAGTCGTCCTGGAGTGCGCGCACGGCGTCCTCGGCGCGTGGACGAAGGGCGCTCCTCAGCCGGGGGCGGGACGGGCGGCGTCCTCTGCTTTCCCCTCAGTGCGGCAACGGTGACGGCGTCCTCGGCGCGTGGCGGAAGGCCGCCCCTCGGCCGGGGGCGGGACGGGCGGCGTCCTCTGCTCGGCTGCGGGTGCGAGTGCGAGGCGTGGTTGGGGGGAGGGGGGCTAGGCGGCACAGGAAAGAAAGGTTGGGGTGTTTTAATTTAAACTCAGCTAACACCGTTTCCAGCAAACCGTCGTGCCATGTCAGCAAAAAGCGGGACCCATCTGTCATAAACATGCTTAAACGAGCCAAATCCGCCGATCAGTGTTTTCTGTAAAAAGATTACCGTAGACATGATGTTTTCTGAAAAAAAAAGTATTGTAGTGTTTTTCGTAAACCTAACCTTCAAACTGGTGGTTTTATGCAATTTACTCGGGTGGAAGGGGTGAACTGGAGGCAGTCATCGCTCGTTTAAGAAGGTCACGAATGACACGGACACAGAACTACCAGTGGCATCAAGAGAACATACGGAGGAGCCATGGGCATGGAGAGTCGCCGCCAACCAGCTAGCGACGGCCGGCAGCAGCTGGTGGCAGGGAACGGTGGTGTCGGGCAGCGTGATGGATGAATGTGGCAAGCGCTCTGGTCTCTGCCCTATCTGCAATGGAGGTCTTTTTCATGCCGGTGGTAGAGAGTGAGAGGAAATTGATGTAGGAGGAGGGGGGAACCTGGAAGGAAAGACTGAGATGGCATATTTTCAACGAAGAGTCAGGGTCCTTCCAGAGAGCACCCAACACGTGGAAATGAAGACCTTCAGCAGTAAATTCCAAAAACACTATTTTTTTTTTTTGAAAAACGAAAAAAAAAAATCAAACATGTACATGTGTCAACACAGGGAGAGCCAACGCGCAACACTATAGATGCTCAGGAGGAGCTCTAGCTTAGCCACTTTAACTATTTTATATATACATATCAGAAAATAGAATGTTTGCCAAGCATGTCGGTAATCAATACCACACCAATCATACCTACAACTTGTCACGACCAATTTTTTGTTAACCAATTTATAATGACTGAACAATTTAAGCTCAGTCAGTATCTTGGATGTGAACTATGTTTACAAGTTCCATAAAGGGCCCCTCCAGGCGCAAATTCCAGTTAAAAAATGAAGATCGGTCGCGGCTTCTAAAGCATGTTCATCAAGCACAACGACCTCAACATGTGTCTCAGTGAGCTCACGACAATGATTCTTTCTGATGCACCTCCCAGAGGCAACTCGACGAAGAGATCATCCTTGTGTTTCTTCCTTGGCTGTTTTGCATACTGCAGTAACAATATTCGCTTCATCTACAGAAACTTTGCGTCCAGATGCCTCCCATTTCCATGCTGCATCCAACACCACCCAATTAATTATACCTTTGCTTGTTTGTTATAGTTGTATCTTTCTGACGATGGGGAGACCGCCGGAAACACCTCCGCCACTCCGATGGGCGGCGACCTTCTCCACCGCCTTCCTCAATGGCAGGCTGGAGTGGCGCATCGGTTCTCTGTACCTGGATCGTCCGGACTTCTGTTTCTTACGGAACATCGAAGGGAAGATTGAGGAAGGGAGGCATCTTCGGCCTGGGGAGAGGATCTCCAGCGGGAATGAGATAGTGCTCCTTGACTGTGTCGTGCGCGTTGGAGCACGAGTCTTCCCGGATCGACGGCGGCTTACCCTTACGCCGGGAGATCTCTCGCCGGCGATGGCGGCTTCTAGTTCTGGATCACATTTCGATGTCCTTGCTGAGCCGCAGGTCGGGGAGGATGGCGATGACGGCCGTGGACACTTCGTCTGGAGAGGAGCATGTGGCGGTGAAGGCTGCTTCCATGATCCTGTCCGATGAGGGTGAGGGAGTCCTGGATTAGGGGGTGTCCGGATAGCCGGACTATACCTTCGGTCGGACTCCTGGACTATGAAGATATAAGATTGAAGACTTCGTCCCGTGTCCGGAAGGGACTTTCCTTGGCGTGGAAGGCAAGCTTGGCGATACGGATATGTAGATCTCCTACCATTGTAACCGACTCTGTGTAACCCTATCCCTCTCCGGTGTCTATATAAACCGGAGGGTTTTAGTCCGTAGGACGAACAACAATCATACCATAGGATAGCTTCTAGGGTTTAGCCTCCTTGATCTCGTGGTAGATCTACTCTTGTACTACCCATATCATCAATATTAATCAAGCAGGACGTAGGGTTTTACCTCCATCGAGAGGGCCCGAACCTGGGTAAAAACATCGTGCCCCTTGTATCCTGTTACCATCCGCCTAGACGCACAGTTCGGGACCCCCTACCCGAGATCCGCCGGTTTTGACACCGACATTGGTGCTTTCATTGAGAGTTCCTCTGTGCCGTCGTCATCAGGAAGGATGCCTCATCCCGTCTTTAAAGACGACACCGTTGCTAAGGGAGCTTTGACTGTCGGCAAAACTCTCCGGCTAGGTGGTTTCCTTATGACCGCCTGTTCGGCTGCTGCGCCGACGATGACCTCTCGGGTCATCGAAAGCAATCTTCACTTCAGCTCGGAATTCGCCGAGCAGCTAGATCCAATGGAGCTCTCTTCCCTAAACGAGCTCTTAGATCGCATCGCCGCCCTGGGAGTCGCTACGGATTACGACCAGATTGGGCTTAAATCCGATCTGAGAGAGATTAACTCTCCCCAGGTCACTCATCATGTTGCCGTGGTAGAGGGACAGTGCGGCCACCCTTCATCTATCTTAAGGACTAGCTATGTCTGGATTCCCGATCCCTCCAAGCCGGATACCCGCGGAGGGGAGGACATCACTCAAGACCTGAATTAAAGTCAGGCGACGGGCAAGATTCATTGGACAACATCCAAGAATCCAAACTTCCGAGTTTGGAAACTCCTTAGCCCCTGGGTCTCAGATTGGGTGAGGTTTCGGATTTGATTCCACCCACCCACCCGTACATAAGAGATCTATCCCAAATTAGGCAAGAGCCCTAAGAAACAGTACATCATTACTGGGCTAGATTCCTCCTGGTTATGAACAGGATAAAGGACTGCCGCGAGGAAGACGCAATTTCATTCTTCTGCAATAATTGCACGAAGAAGGGAATCCTTAACGCCATAAGTCGCCGTGATAGTACGAAAGTACTATGCGATGGAAAGCGCCTGGAAAACCGAAATAAAATTTTGGGACAATCCGACCCTGAATACAAACCTAGTCCGAAATAAAAGGGTGCATCATCGCCAGACACCCGGGTTCAATACCAAAAAGCAAAAGCCCTCTACAGGGTACGGAACCGTACTGGAAGGATGGCTTAATGGACCCTGTAAAATTCACAGTGCAGAGGGCGCCATACCAACTCACAGCCTTAGAGCATGTTGGACACTCCGGCAGGTGGTAAAAATTGGCGAAGATCTCCTAATTCCAGAAGCCACAGAAAGCCACCCCAGAGACACCAGTACGGTATTAACAGTCTTCGAGACTTTCGCATCAAATAATATGCGAAAAAGAACACTCCGCAACCTTGCCGAAGTCTACCAAGTAGCAACAATAAACCCATGGAGTGACACGGCTATTACTTTTAACGCCAGTGATGAACCTAAATTCCGAACAGCCCGATCAACAACTCCTACGCCTGGTCTCCATGCATACCCCGGTTCTTATATAACCGCGAGGGTATTCGGACACACTCCGGACCGTCGGGTCCCGAGGTGGAAGCGAAAAGGTCGGCCATGACAAACGATCTACAATCCGGCTAGAAGGCATTACACATGTCAATTAAAATTACATAGTCAATCTGACTGATTGTAATCCTCTTCAATACCATCCAACAGGCTGTCTAGCTTACAGTCCTATTGGGAATACTTTGCGTCCAATTCTACTTGGCCATATACTAAGATCACATGGATCTCCTTCCCATCGGGCACCACGGGCCCGACCTCGGCCATGCGATTTGGGTCAGTCTTCGTGTACCGCGTCTTCACCATGGCCCAGGCCTCCCTGGCGCCTTGATGGCAGGCCGACATCTTCCACAATCGGAAGCGCCGCCGCGCTCCCTTCAGCTTCTCTGCAAGCTCTCCAAGGCCTTTGGGCATGGAGACGGATGGCCACAAGGCCTGGGCGACGCCTTGCATCACCTGCCGAACTCGCTCATGCATTCATGAGAGCTCGGCAAGAAGGTCACCCGTAGAACCGGGCATTTCCTCTGCAGGACGACCTGTTAGCATACCTACAGACATTACTTTGTTAGTCGACTTCCTCGCCGAACTCTTTTTTTTAAGTTCGTTTAAGCACTTACTAAATATGCCGTGTCGAAGCCACTGATTCTCCTTAACAGGGTCCAACAGCTGGGCACAAATATCCTTCAGTTCAACGCCCAACTTGGTGTTGGCATCTTGGAGATCATTCTTCTCCCGCCTCACCTTTGTCAGCACACTCTCACCAGCCTTCAGCTGGCGTAGGAGTTGTTGCTTTTCCGGATTCAATCCGGCGCCATTTGCAATTTCATTTGTCAGATTTGCACCCATGCCACACTTCGCAAAATACTTATCTTTCGAAGCGTATATTACCAGAGGGGGTCTACTTGGGATTCCCTGCCGCGGCTAGTGCGGCCTCAAGTTGGGCTTTGCACTCTTCCAGCTCCTGGGACAGTAGGGTATTCTTTTTTGTAAGAACCTTCATAACAAATGATCCTTAAATCAGTTATTCTAACTGTTTCAAGTCTCGGGGGCTATTGGTATATATATAATTACCAAAATTTTCTTACCCGTATGTCTTTTACATATTGCTCCGTGGCTCTGGCTAGACCATTTTGAGCAGCACGGAGGTATGCATCTCCCGAATTGAAGGCATCCAATGCCTCTTGGGAGAAACAAGCATCGCGAAGAACTGTCCGGCGACGCCTGTGGTTCATGGCACTCTCCACCTCGGAATTAGTGGCAGACAGCCTGTCCGCATCCTCTGTCGGAGGAGCGTCTGATGCGCGCCTTGTGTTCGCCTCCGCTTTCGGACCAGGCTTTGGAGCCTGGCTGGAGGAGGCGCGATTGGCAACCTCTCCGGATATAGTTCGGCGAGGTCTCTTCGTCCTGAAGAGAGCACGAGCGTTAATATGCCTTGAAGGAATAACACCTGGGAATAAGATGGCGCGCTATACCTTTGCGCCGACGTCTCAGTCCGGACCGCACTTCTTTTCAGCCCGCGAGGCCCTGCCGCCCCTCGTTGGCTAGTCGCCGCAGGCTCGACCTCCCGTCTCAAGGACCTCCCCTGCAAAACACGGTTGTCATACGACAATCGAAAACACACGAGGATAGATCCCTTTTCAAAGTGCTGGGACTTCGGTCTCAGTTACCTGTGAGGCTGGGAGTAGCCCTGGGTAATCGGCAGTAATGGCCACCAACACGTGGTCCTTGCTCAATTGATGAAACACCCCATCAATCAGCTCCACAGATAAGTTCGGATCCTCTTGAGAGGTCGGGTCGAGGGACCGTCCCAGATCCTCGGGTTGTGGAGGAGGGCTGTTTATTTCTTTAACAACCTGGCGCAGTTCCTACGTTGAAGTCGTTAGACTGAATATTTAACGATGGGAATATAAAACGGGTGGGCAAGTAAAAGTGTCCACTTACCCAACTTGGGGGATTGTACATAGAAAATCCACCCTGTGGGTTGATGCGGAGAAATTCCTCCTCTTCTCCCTTGTACAAAGAGGACAAGGTCTTTATTAGAGCGGCAGTCGAATCCGGCCCCTTACGGCCGTGGCGGGTGGCGTCGTCCTCCCCATTGAAGTCCCACATGGGGTGGCCTCTATACTGAAGCGGCTGCACCCCTCGCATGATGCATGCGGCCATGACCCCGATCATGGTTAGTCCGGAATGAGCTAACAATCTTATCCGGCCCATCAGGTAAAGAACGTCCTTGTCGCTTTCCCTCTGAGGGCTCCGTGGACGCCAGCTTAGGCGCTTCTTTAGGGGAGCATTGTCGAACTTAGGTAGGCCGATCCGGACAGGATCCAGCAGCGGGACGTCCTCTATATAAAACCATTCCGAAGGCCAGTCCTCGGACGCCTTCTTTGGGGTTCCGGATAGATATCCAGTCCTGGCGATGCGCCACACTTCGGCTCCGCCTACTTGATATATTAACCTCTTCTGAGAACGGGGCACAAGGCAGAACAACCTTTTCCACAGCGCGAAATGAGCCTCGCAGCCCAAAAACAGCTCGCAAAGGGCTACGAAGCCCGCGATATGCAATATGGAGGCAGGCGTGAGGTTGTGCAACTGGAGACCATAGAACTCCAGGAGCCCCCGGAGAAACGGATGAATTGGAAATCCGAGCCCTCTTATTAAGTAAGGGACAAGGCATACCCTCTCTCCTTTGGAGGGATTGGGGGCGCTCTCCGCTTGCTCTCCGCCATTATAGGTGGCAAGTCCGGCTCGATCCGGGACCATATAGGCCGGGGGGAGAAATCCCTTGGTCTGGAGCGTCACTAGCTCGCTGTGCGGGATGGAGCATTTCTCCCAATCTCCGGGCTGAGGGCTGGAAGGACGAGAGGAGGAGTTGCGGCCGCCGGCCATGATAGAATGGACCTTTGTCGGATACGCTCTGATGAATACTCGCGGAGGGGAGAAGGTGTGGTTTGGATCTAAATCCTCGTCCCCTTAAATAGGCGGCTCATTCACGCGGCTAGGGGTGTAAATGTAAAAACACCCTGACTTTTCGTATTCGTTTGACACGTGGAAGACGGCCATTATTGGGCCTAGAAGCCAAGGAGCGCTACATTTACAAGAAACCGGACATTATTCAACAGGTGCACGGAATTTGGAGGAGAACCCGCCTTGCAATGCCGAAGACAATCTGCGTGCCGGACTCGTCGTCATTGAAGTCTGGTTCAGGGGCTACTGAGGGAGTCCTGGATTAGGGGGTGTCCGGATAGCCGTACTATACCTTCGGTCGGACTCCTGGACTATGAAGATACAAGATTGAAGACTTCGTCCCGTGTCCGAAAGGGACTTTCCTTGGCGTGGAAGGCAAGCTTGGCGATACGGATATGTAGATCTCCTACCATTGTAACCGACTCCGTGTAACCCTAGCCCTCTCCGGTGTCTATATAAACCGGAGGGTTTTAGTCCGTAGGACGAACAACAATCATACCATAGGCTAGCTTCTAGGGTTTAGCCTCCTTGATCTCGTGGTAGATCTACTCTTGTACTACCCATATCATCAATATTAATCAAGCAGGACGTATGGTTTTACCTCCATCGAGAGGGCCCGAACCTGGGTAAAAACATCGTGCCCCTTGTCTCCTGTTACCATCCACCTAGACGCACAGTTCGGGACCCCCTACCCGAGATCCGCCGGTTTTGACACCGACAGAGGGTCTAGCGGACGGAGGTGCTGCCTGGTCCACTGTCTCATGCCGTACGAAGACAAAGGAAGAGCTGGTGCAAGAGTTTTGGGAAGACGTCGGTTTTCCAACGCCGGCGTCATGCGCTTGGGAACGACCTGGATCTTCATCTCCGACGCCCATCTCCGGCCAGGTACGGTATAGTTCAATTTCGACTAATGGGTTGCCTTCTCAGTGCAGGACCCCGCCGGTGGGAGTAGACGTCTACAAGCTGCCGGCTGCCGCGCGCCACATCCGCCGGGGTGTGCTAATTCGGCCGTGGAAAGGCCTCTTCCACGTCCGCGGCCGATGCAGCCCGTCGCCCTGGTGGCATTCATGCCGCCGGCGTCATCCGACGAGCCCGCGGCAGACAACCCTCAACGGTCGTTGCATGATGCACGTTCCGCGGCAATCTCGATATGCAGTGCGTTAGTTATGCCTAAGACTAGCCACAGTGGGAGTAACTTCAGCAGTAACATCGAGTCCAACTTAGCAAATTTGCTTATGTGGCAATGAGTTAATGAAGAGAGAGAGGTAGTTGTAGTAACTTAGCTAATTACTGTAACATCACATGTCCCAATGCAATATGAGTCTATAACCTAATAAATGAATCTTTGCATGTTACCACACTTAAATTACTATCCACTATGAAGATAGTAACATAGGCTACGGATATGTGTATGTTACTAGTGTATGTTACTATCCATTGTGGCTAGTCTAACTCCACGCTGCCAATCGAGACCGGGAGGATGGGTTCAAGCAATGGTGGGTCCTCTGCCAGCGCGGTGCAGATCTCAGGGTGGCCCCACCGCGTTGACTTTTCTCTTAGGGGAGGAGTCGTACATGCCTGGGCCATAATCCCTACGTGCGAAACGCTCCCATCAACATCTCCTTCGCCGCCGCCGCTCAGGGTGTCCTATGCCGCCGCCATTCGTGTAGGCGCCTCGGCTGACATGTCAGGGCGCCTACCTTCCTCGTCCAAAGGCGGACCGCCGGCAATGAAGGGAACCAGCCATCTTCAGCTGTTGTGTCACAGGACGGCCCTGCCGTACCATCCCAGTCCCGCTTCACCGGGTTTGGCCCCACGGCCGGGCCTCCAAGGACCGGCGCCTCGAATGCCCTAGCCGGACAGGCACCGCCGGCTGCCGCTCCTCTCCAACAACCGATGATTTTCGGTGTTCCAACAGCAGCGGCTGCTCCTCCCACTTCTAGCTGTCCGAGCAACAACAACAAGAAAAAGAAGCGGAAGGGTACCGGCCGGGTTCCTGCATCGACTGCCTCGGGACCGCCGCTCTGTTGGAAATATGCCATAGAGGCAATAATAAAAGGATTATTATTGTATTTCCTTGTTCATGATAATTGTCTTTTATTCATGCTATAATTGTGTTATCCGGAAATCGTAATACATGTGTGAATACATAGACACCAACATGTCCCTAGTAAGCCTCTAGTTGACTAGCTCGTTGATCAATAGATAGTTATGGTTTCCTGACTATGGACATTGGATGTCATTGATAACGAGATCACATCATTAGGAGAATGATGCGATGGACAAGACCCAATCCTAAACTTAGCACAAGATCGTATAGTTCATTTGCTAGAGTTTTTCCAATGTCAAGTATCTTTTCCTTAGACCATGAGATCGTGTAACTCCCGGATGCCGTAGGAGTGCTTTGGGTGTACCAAACGTCACAACATAACTGGGTGACTATAAAGGTATACTACGGGTATCTCCGAAAGTGTCTGTTGGGTTGACACGGATCAAGACTGGGATTTGTCACTTCGTATAACGGAGAGGTATCTCTGGGCCCACTCGGTAATGCATCATCATAATGAGCTCAAAGTGACCAAGTGTCTGGTCAAGGGATCATGCATTACAGTACGAGTAAAGTGACTTGCTGGTAATGAGATTGAACGAGGTATTGGGATACCGACGATCGAATCTCGGGCAAGTAACGTACCGATTGACAAAGGGAATTGTATACGGGGTTGCTTGAATCCTCGACATCGTGGTTCATCCGATGAGATCATCGAGGAGCATGTGGGAGCCAACATGGGTATCCAGATCCCGCTATTGGTTATTGACCGGAGAGCCATCTCGGTCATGTCTACATGTCTCCCGAACCCGTAGGGTCTACACACTTAAGGTTCGGTGACGCTAGGGTTGTAGAGATATAATATGCAGTAACCCGAAAGTTGTTCGGAGTCCCGGATGAGATCCCGGACATCATGAGGAGTTTCAGAATGGTCCGGAGGTTAAGAATTATATATAGGAAGTGCAGTTTCGGCCATCGGGAGAGTTTCAGGGGTCACCGGTATTGTACCGGGACCACCGTAATGGGTCCCGGGGGTCCACCGGGTGGGGCCACCCATCCCGGAGGGCCCCATGGGCCAAAGTGGGGAGGGGAACCAGCCCATAGTGGGCTGGTGCGCCCCCCTTGGCCCACCCCATGCGCCTAGGGTTGGGAACCCTAGGGTGGGGGAGCGCCCCACCTGGCTTGGGGGGCACTCCACCCCTTGGCCGCCGCCCCCCTAGGAGATCCCATCTCCTAGGGCCGGCGCACCCCCTAGGGGGCCTATATAAAGGGGGGGGGGAGGGGGCAGCCGCACCCTTGAGTCTTGGCGCCTCCCTCTCCCCTGCTACACCTCTCCCTCTCGTAGTAGAACGGCGAAGCCCTGCTGCGGTGACCCCTGCATCCACCACCACACCATCGTGCTGCTGGATCTTCATCAACCTCTCCTCCCCCCTTGCTGGATCAAGAAGGAGGAGACGTCACGCTGACCGTACGTGTGTTGAACACGGAGGTGCCGTCCGTTCGGCGCTAGGATCTCCGGTGATTTGGATCACGTCGATTACGATTTCCTCATCCCCGTTCTTTGGACACTTCCGCACGTGATCTACAAAGGTATGTAGATGCAATCCGATCACTCGTTGCTAGATGAACTCATAGATGGATCTTGGTGAAACCGTAGGAATTTTTTTTGTTTTCTGCAACATTCCCCAACACGCTCTTTGTTCCGGTTCCTCAGGCCACGCCTGCTGCTCCCGTGTTGCCTGGCCCTGTGTCGGCTGGGACTTCCACTGTTTCGCCTGCGGCACAGATTGGAGGGAAGAAGAATAGTCTTTGGTGCTACAAGTGCAGGACAGACGACCATCTTTCTAAGGATGGTAATGTGACTCACTTCTGCTACATTTGCAATAATTATAAGCATCCTCTTCATTGTTGCTCTGTGCTGAAGCAGTCGAGACCTATGGCAGCCTTCAGTGGTGTGGATCTAAACGAGGCCATGTTCGTGCATCTGCCGGACTCAGTTTTTAAGGAGCACCTCGCACCATCGTCCTCACCAATCAGTCTGGTTATGATATCGGGAGGCTCGGTGACGGGAGCTGTTGTGGAGGCTGAGATTGCTAAAATCGCCTCGGTACAAACTTCGTGGAAGTGAGAGGCCGTCCCTCATGGTGATGATGCCTTCTTGGTTGCCTTTCCGTCTATGGAGGTTTTGCGTCGAGTGTCTGCTTTTGAATTCAAAGTCAAGTCTCACAATGTAATGATTGCTATAAGTGAATGGAAATCAGAAAATGATGTCAAGCCTACGTATAATCCGTTGAAGCCAGTTTGGGGGTACATGTCACTGGAGTTCCACCACCACTTCGCCACTTTCTTGGTTTGTGGGCAGTGGGATCCGTCATCGGCGCAACACAGGATGTTGACTTGATTTGCTTGCGACGCCGTGGCATCGTGCGTATTCAAGTGGCTTTCCTAAATTTAAATATATTTAAGAAAGAGGATAATGCTGGGAGTGCCTCAGTGTCTGCTGGGGTGTACGTCAAATTAAATGGTTATGACTTCCGATTTGTTCTCGAGGAGGATGATTTCAACCCCGATGATGATTTTATCCCTCGAATTTGGGAACATCATGACGATGGCCCCGACCATGGGGCAAACTGGGATGATTATTTGCCTGATCGGGATGCGAATAAAAAGGCCAAAAATTCTGGAGTCTCTGGTGCAGCTTCGTCTGAATCTCAGTCTGATGGGACCGTTCCAATGAACACGGATGCTAGTTTTGTGGGTGAACAGAGAGTATGCTCGCACACACCCATGAGCACCATTGAAGAGTCATGCACAATTAGCACCCCATCCATTGATGTGATACATGCAGATAATTTGGAGGCAAGCGTTGGTGGCCATGGCAGTGCACACGCAGTTCTGGGGCACCCCAAGCGAGTTGCTGCCTTGTAGCCGGTTGAGGGGGAGTTTGGCCCACCAGCTGATGGCCTGGCGGAAGCCATCGGCTCAGGTGCATGCCCAGCTGCTGTGCACGGAGCAGCCGATGTGCACGGGGGTGCAGATCTCCGCCAGCGATTGGACGTGTCGGTTCAGCAGCCAGCTGTTGCTGCAGTCAGCCCACCCACGCAGGTTCGGCAGCAGTCTCCGATGCTGTCTCACGGGGCTATTCTGATGGGGCCAAGTGTTGATCTCGCTGCACCGACTTCGTCTTAAATACCTACCATGTTGGCTGCTGCTTCATCATTGTCGACGGATCGCCTGATGACGCTGATGGCTCTTATGTCTGAGGGAAGCTCTCCCCTTCGACGTAGTAATCGTCACTTCGTCTCAGTTGACGGTTCTTCTCCGACCGACGAACATGCTATGGACAAGGCAATGCGACGTCAGGCTGCACGTAATTTGTACGCTTCTCCAGGTAACCTCTCCATGAAATCTTTTCTTTCCTTTTCAGATTCACGTATTTCTTCTAATTTAAAGAATGATGGATGCTCTATGGGAAAGAATGAAAATGAAATTAATCTACCGGTTGGGGTGCTTAAACATATGGAGATTGACCGTTTAAAGGTTTCTACGAAGTGTAATGCATCCATACCTAACACTGAAACTGAGGAGGATGATGAAGCGGATGCCAAATATGATGGTCCGCTTACATCCCACTTGGTTGGTGAGGTTACCGAGGTTGGATTGGATGACACGTGACCTGCTTCATGTTTTGTGACTTCACAGCATCCTCGTGAAAATCTAAATCACACTCATCTAAAAAGAAACAAAAACCGTCCAAGAAGGCGAAGAGTTCCACACAGATTCAAGTTTCCACATGAAAGGCATGTTTTGGAATAGCAGAGGTCTCTCAGACTTGGCTAAACATAAACACGTCGGTGATTGTGTACGTGAACATGGATTGGATTTTGTGGCAATTTCCGAGGCTGGTAAGTGTGACTTTCGCCCGCATGTCCTCGATCACCTATCAGGTGGTTTTGACTACGCATGGCATAGTCTACCAGCTCGTGGAAGGTGCGGAGGTATTCTTCTTGGGATTCTTACCACAGTCATGGACATGTTGGCCTTTTCGATTGGTGAATTTCATATAAAACTCCTAGGAAATAGGACAGACAATTTTACATGGACTCTCGTCGCTATCTATGGGGCGGCCCAAGATGAGCAAAAACCGGCTTTCCTTCGGGAGTTGGTAAACCTGGCTAAGGATAACCCGTACCCAGTGCTTATTGGAGGGGACTTCAATATCCTTAGGTACCAGGAAGAGAAAAATAATGACCGCTTTGACACTCACTGGCCTTTCCTACTCAACGCTGTGATAGACAATTTGGATCTTCGGGAGGCCAGTATGTCGGGGCGGCAGTTCACCTGGGCTAATAACCGATCTATGCCCACATACGAGAAGCTTGATAGGGTACTCATGGATACCGAATGGGAACTAAAATTTCCTCTGATAACTGTGCGAGCCCTAGAGCGTACCAAGGCATTATCAGATCATGCATCCATCATTCTGGATTCGAACTCTACAAACCCGGCTGCCAGACGTCCTTTCAAATTTGAATTGGGTTGGCTGCTCCGGGAAGGATTTGTAGACATAATCAAGAATTTTTGGGAGAGGCCGCTGTTGGTCGTACACCTATTCAGAGATGGAACTTTAAAATAAGGGCCATGAGGCAACACCTCACTGGATGGGCGAAACATACCAACGGGATATACAAAAAGGAAAAACAACGGCTCTGTACCATCATTAACGACCTCGACAAAATTGCTGAGACACGCACCTTATCTCAACAAGAGATTGAATTGAAAAATCAATCTAATGAGAAGGTTGCACGTCTTTTGCGAGAAGAGGAGATCAAATACTACCAAAGATCCAAAGCCGATTTCATTTTGATGGGTGATAGTAATACAAGATACTTCCAATTGGTCGCTAATGGGTTGCATAGGAAGAAATGTATTTACAGTCTCCAACAAAGGTCAGGAGGAGCTTAAAAAGCATATCACCAACTACTACAAATCTCTGTTCGGGGCGACAGTTGATGGGAACTTCACTCTTGACGAGTCCCGAACAAACGATATTCCATAAGTCACGGCAGAAGAAAATGATATCCTTACAACATCGTTCTCCGAAGAGGGGGTGAGAGCTGCGGTGTTTCAAATGGAACATAACAAAGCTCCAGGCCCAGACGGTTTCCCGGCAGAATTCTATCAGAATTTCTGGGATATCATCAGGTTTGACCTTTTGGAGTTGTTTAATTGTCTTCATGCCGACAAACTTGACCTATTCAGACTTAATTTTGGCGAGATTGTCTTGTTGCCCAAGATTAAGGAGGCCGAACGGATCCAACAGTTCAGATCCATATGCCTCCTTAATGTCAGCTTCAAAATTTTCACCAAAGTGGCTACGAATAGGTTAAACTCAGTAGCTGAGAATATTGTCCAGCCATCTCAAACGGCTTTCATGCAAGAAAGAAATATACTTGATGGCATAGTAATCCTACATGGGACCATCCATGAGATGCACCGGAAAAACATGAGTGGAGTCGTATTCAAAATCGACTTTGAAAAAGCCTATGACAAGGTCAAATGGCCTTTCCCCCAACAGTCCCTAAGGATGAAAGGTTTCTCCGATAAATGGCGTCAGTGGACCCATAATTTTGTAACTGGAGGTAGTGTGGCCATCAAAGTCAATGATGACGTAGGCCATTACTTTCAGAGAAAAAAGGACTACGACAGGGTGACTCCATGTCTCCAATGTTATTTAACATTGTTGTTGACATGTTGGCTATTTTGCTTGAGCGCGCCAAGCAGGATGGCCAGATTGCAGGAGTAGTGCCACACCTTGTGGATGGTGGCCTCTCTATTCTGCAATACACCGATGACACAATTCTCTTTATGGAACATGACCTAGATAAGGCTCGAAACCTAAAACTCTTGTTGTCAGCATTTAAGCAAATGTCGGGTCTTAAAATTAATTTCCATAAAAGTGAACTTTTTTGCTTTGGAGAAGCCGTTGAGGCGGCGGCCGATTATGCTGACCTGTTCGGTTGCACACATGGCCAAATCCCGATTAAATATCTGGGAATACCGATTCATTATCGGCGTCTCACCATTGCGGAGTGGAAGCATGTAGAGGAGCGGCTAGAGAAATGTTTGAGCAGTTGGAAAGGCAAATTACTCTCAGTTGGAGGACAGTTGGTTTTGATTAACTCTGTCCTCACAAATATGGTTCTTTATATGCTCTCTTTCTTCCAACTCCCAAAAGGGGTCCTGCAAAGACTGGACTATTTTAGATCCAGATTCTTTTGGCAAGGAGATGGTGAAAAGAAAAAATACAGGTTGGCCAAATGGAGTGTGGTTTATAGGTGAAAAGACCAAGGTGGCCTTGGAATTCATGACCTGGAAGTCAAGAATGAGGCCCTACTTAGTAAGTGGTTGTTTAAACTTCTTACTGAGGATGGTGTTTGGCAAACCATGCTGCGCAACAAGTATCTAGGTCAAAAGGCGGTGTCTCAGGCATATTGGAAACCTGGTGATTCACACTTTTGGGCTGGCCTAATGGCAGCAAAGAAACATCTCTTTCGCTTTGGGTCTTTCACGATAAAGGACGGGTCAAAGGTTCATTTTTGGGAAGACATCTGGCTAGGCAATGCCAGTCTCCGAGAACAATATCCAGCCTTGTACAACATCGCTCGCGATAAGAATAAAACTATTGCGCAGGTGCTTAGTTCATTCCCGCCCAATATTTCGTTTAGGCGGGATTTGATTGGCCCCCATCTTACGTCATGTCATAATCTTTTATCCCGTCTGGATTTGATCAATTTGACACAAGGTTGGGATGTGTTTCGCTGAAACCTTACTGCATCGGGGTCTTTCACAGTAGACTCTATGTACCGTGCGCTCACACATTCTGAGGTACCAGTGAGTAATAACAAGAAAATTTGGAAGTCAAAGATTCCACTAAAAGTTAAAATCTTCATGTGGTATCTTCGTAGGGGAGTTGTTCTAACCAAAGATAACCTCACACGGCGCAACTGGCTAGGGAGTAAGAAGTGTTGTTTTTGCACTCATGAAGAGAAAATCAAACACCTCTTTTTCCAATGCAAGTTTGCACGTTCTATATGGTCAGTCATCCAAATAGCGTCAAATTTGTATCCTCCCACAAGTGTCGCCAATATTTTTGGTCATTGGTTGGATGGTATTCCAAATAGGTTGAAAACGCCAATAAGGGTGGGAGCGTATGCCTTACTATGGTAGCTTTGGCTATGTAGAAACGATTTGGTTTTCAATGAAAAATGCTTCTCCTTTGCAGGTTATTTTCCGTTGTACGCACTAGCTTCATGCGTGGTCTACGCTACAACGAGTTGAGTACCAACAACTGTTCAAGGCGGTGTGTACGCGGTTGAAACAGGTGGCTACGGAGGTTTTTACCCAACATGGGTGGCAGCATAATCTCCGGATCGGTCCACCACCCCTTTCGACATAGGCATAGTGTCGGTCCATATGACTCTACTGTCGCCCATTTGTCATCTTTTTTCTTCTTTTTATCAGACTTTAGGTGATTGGCTGTGTGCATCTTAGTTATGCAGAGGCCGGGTGTTAGTCATAATGCTTTGTATCCTCTTGATGTTACTTTTTGAGATAATAAAAGCGCCTTTTATCAAAAAAAACTGTATGCTTTTGAAATCATTGGTTCATGACTCTGTTGTCCGTGTTTATTTCGTTGCTAATACTATATGGGTGAAGAGAGGAAAGCTGGATGGTCAGAGAGGTAGAGCAAAGCTAGCTATGTACATGCAACAACACGGGGCAACACGCATATGCTTTATAACTACGGATCATGATCATGTAGGTTATATGATTCCAGAAAGATACATCTTTCTTCTAGCATTAATCCCACGGTTCATTTTCTCTGTCTGATCAGAATTGAGGTGGGATGTTTCCTTCCACGTGTACCCATCAGCCAGTGGTTATACCATACGTTGTGAATAGGTACTCACACCTAACTAAACCGCCAAGAAGCCACACAATCTTTAGATAGAGTGGAGTCTGTGAAGGTGTGATTCAATGGTCACTACCATTCAACATCTAATATGCTTCATCGAGGACCAAGAGGGATGAGTGTGGACGAATAGTAAAATCTTCTATACATCTCATGGGTCCTTCCTTCATCTCTGTTAGACAATCCTAAATTACTTGTGCAATTGCATATACGTTCTGGTGGTAACAAATCGAGTTGTCTTCCATAGTTCTATTGTATCCATAGGCAGTGTCCAATGGTTTCAATTTCTTATCCAGGATCTTCTTGCAGAATGAAACTTCGAGTACTTGAAATTTTGGTGTATACCTCCCTGAACTGGTATTTTCACACAGGGAACTCTATGTTGCTCTTTCTAGAGCTACATCTAGAAGTAATAAATATTATCTCAGATAAGCAAAATGAAGTAATAATTATTGTTGCTATTTTGTTTGCATTTATTATTCACTCATATGCATGAATGCTCGCGAACAAAATTGAATATCCAGAGAAAGATATCGATATTTATTACAAAAAAGATGAACCGACATAGGTCAATTTGAGCACATACATAGAAAAATAAACCTTTTTTTCTGTTCCGTGCAAGGCACGAGCATCTTACTAGTTAGGAACTTTAGAGATGGACAAAGTAGAACTCAGGGCCTATAGTTGCAACTTATTAAAGCTATGTATCTGCAAGGCCACCCCTTCCTTGCTCATGATCTGCGGGAGGGACCCTAGTTTACCTAATTGGATTTCCAAGAAATTTCTAGATTTCAGACCATCCATCCATGGGCATACAATAATGTTCTGGCTAGGCGTTGCAAGCAGCCCGTACTTACCAAATATATTATGCATCTATCACATCGATAGCCGTCTGTGGCATGATTCTGTATTGAAACATGATTGATTAGAGTAATTGATCGTCAAAGCTTAAACAGCTAGCACATGAGGACAACATATGCTCAGGCCTTTGCACGACCAGATGAGTAGTCAAGTTCATACTACCTGCTTGTTGTACGTAGCTCTGGAATCTTCTCTCTCTTGGACGGGATTATAATTTCTACATGGCCCGAACTGTACGATACATTGAACTTTTCCGTTGGTCTTGCATCTGTTTGTTAGCGGGGGATGCATCCTCACCTTCAACCAATTCGCCAAGAAAGTCTAGCTGAGGGAGGTGTCTGGTTGGAACGACCTGAATTTTGGAAGTGAAACCTGTCCCTGGGGACACGACGAAGACAAACACATAGCCTAGTTTGCAGCATGCAGTTACCATGTGTTCAGCTTTGATGGCTTGACATTTTCGGCCTGGAGGCTGGAGCGGAGGGTGATTACTCATCTTTCCATCCACGAAGACCCCACGCAAGGGCCAAAGATCATCTCCAAGGTGTACAACTTCGAGAAGGGCGTCATCGACGGCGAGCGACAAGCTCGCGACCCACGGGAGCGCCTCACCCGCCCTATCGAGCACCACAGGTGTGACCGCGATGACGACCCTGGATGCGGCCGTGGCGACGGGGAGCGCCGCGGATGCGACAACTCGCGAAGCCGCGAGGGCTGGGGCGACCGCATCAGACATAGCCTCTCTCGCCAGCCATGGGATGCATCGCGCGACACCCGCCGCGATGAGGGGCGCGATGGCCGCCGCGATGGTGGAGGCCGTCGTCGCTCTGCCGAGCCAGCCGTCGATGCTCAGCCCTCCTTGGTGCTTCTGGGATCCGGCTCTGGCAGTGAAGACGCTGCCTGCGGCCTGGAGTTGCTCCCGGTGTAGGCCCCTCCTCTGCCTGCTCCTAGGCGTGGCCGCAGCCCGGCACGCCAGCTTTCGCCACGCTTGGCACGGCATCGTTCCCAGGAGGCCCGCACGCCGCCTGCCTCCCCTCCGCTGTCGTCAACGACAGTGCTACCACCACCACCTCGGTCCAAAAGAAGTGATGACCGCCCATCCCCGCTCTCGCAGGGGCGGCCAAGCCAAGTGCTGCTCCGCCTCTGTGCATCAGACTCTCTTCAGGCGCCGCTGCTCTCGCCCGCCAAGCCGCCTGGCTTCGAGGCCTCCCCGACGCCTCCACTTGTTTCCAACGGCCCTTTGCGGCGCACGCCCTCGCCGGTGCGGCTGCGAAGGAAGGCTGCGGCGGGTGGTGTCGTTGGCTTGCAGTGCCTAGCGCCCCTCTTTGAAGACCATCAGGAGGCTGTCCTCCCGACCCCTGCTCCAAGTCAAGGCGCCGACGGCTCGTCGGAAGACCATGGCTGGAATCAACATTGCCAAGACCGGCGGTGGGTTCTCCATCAGCAAGCCTACGTCTGGTGCTCGCCCCAAGTCAGCCCCGGCAGCCAGGGTTGCCGAGCTCCTCGTGTGCCGCAGCTTGGGCATTGTCAAAGATAGGGAAGACGTCACTGCCGTTGCGTTGGATGAGTTCGCGGACCGCTTCAAGGACCAGCTGTCGCCGGACGTGATCGTGGCCATGCGTGGGCTGTTCAAGCTTGATGACAGCAGCGCAGTGGATGTCGAGGAGGCCCTCAGAGCACATGGTGGGGGAGGTGCTCTTGACCTGGTGCAGAACGGCGTCGACACTGTGGCGCAGCTGGAGGCAAGCTGAGCTTTCGCTGCTTCTGCTCAAATTGGGTTCCCAATTTCCTATGTTAGCAAAGATCCATGTCCCTGTACGTGTTTGGTCCATGTGTAAGGGCACTAGCTGATCTGCAAGCATGCTAGTTGTAGTCGGCCTATGGCCATGTAATCTTTGGGTTGACTCCGTTAGTGTATTCGGAGGGCCATGCTCTGTTGTTATGCCTTGCATGGCATGTGGTTTGCATCCTGGTTGTATCAGTGATGCTCTGAACTTTGCTAGTTCTTCTACATCTGCGTCTATCAGATGGCCAAGCTCCAGGGTGTTTCCAGTTATATAATGCTAGAGCAACCGTTTAATTTTCTGAGCTGGAATATGAGGGGGCTGAACTGCCCAAATCGACGCTCCACTGTCAACGCCACGATCGCCTCTTCGTTTTGCCATGTTGTTTGCCTACAAGAAACCAAGCTCGACAACATCGATCAGTTCACGGCCGCCTTTTTAGGCGGGCAGAGATTGCGCAATTTCGCGCAAAGACCGGCAATTGGCACTAGGGAGGCATTTTGCTGCTCTGGGATGATTAATAACCCACAAGTATAGGGATCGCAACAGTTTTCGATAAGTAAAAGTGTCGAACCCAATGAGGAGCTAAAGGCAGAACAAATATTTCCTCAAGTTCTATCGACCACCGATACAACTCTATGCACGCTTGACGTTCGCTTTACCTAGAATAAGTATGAAACTAGAAGTACTTTGTAGGTGTTGTTGGATAGATTTGCAAGATAATAAAGAGTACGTAAATAAAAAGTAGGGGTTGTTTAGATAAACAAACAATAAATTAAATATAGCGAGTGTGGAAAAGTGGTGGTAGGAGTTGCGAAATTGCCCCTAAACAATTGACTACTTTACTAGACCGATAACAAGTATTATGTGGGAGAGGCCACTGCTAGCATGTCATCACTGACTTGGAATTCTATGCACTTATGATTGGAACTATTAGCAAGCATCCGCAACTACTAATGTTCATTAAGGTAAAACCCAACCATAGCATTAAGATATATTGGTCCCCCTTCAATCCCGTACGCATCAATTTCTATGCTAGGTTGAAGCTTCCGTCACTCTAGCCCTCCAATACATAGTCCTATCAACACACAACTAACCCTAGGGGGTGATCCACGCGCGCAATCATATGATGGGCACCAAAGGACAGCAACATAACCATAAGCAAATTAAATCAATTATAGCAATTCATCAACCACCGATAGGACAACGAAAATCTACTCAGACATTATAGGATGGCTACATATCATTGGATAATAATATGAAGCATAAAGCACCATGTTCAAGTAGAGGGTATAGCGGGTTGTGGGAGAGTGGACCGCTGTAGATAGAGGAAGGAAGGTGATGGAGATGTTGGTGAAGATGGCGGAGGTGTTGGTGTAGATCGCGGTGATGATGATGGCCCCCGGTGGCACTCCGGTGCCATCGGAAGCGAGGGAGAGAGAGCCCCCCTCCTTCTTCTTCTTCCTTGACCTTCTCCCTAGATGGGAGAAGGGTTTCCCCTCTGGTCCATGATCTCCATGGTGTGGGAGGGGCGAGAGCCCCTCCGAGATTGGATCTGTCTCTCTCTGTTTCTGCGTTCCCAAATTCTTCCCTTTCACCATTTCTTATATTCCTGGAGATCCATAACTCTGATTGGGCTGAAATTTTAACACGATCTCTATCCGGATATTAGCTTTCTTGCGGCGAAAGAAGGGCATCAACCGCCTTACGGGTGGCCCACGAGGGTCAGGGGCGCGCCCCCTGCCTCGTGGCCACCTCGGGCACCGTCTCGCATGGATTTTTCTTCCCAAAAATCATATGTATTCCAAAAAAAATCTCCATCAGTTTTTATCCCGTTTGGACTCTGTTTGATATGGATATTCTGCGAAACAAAAAACATGCAACAAACAGGAACTGGCACTGGGCACTGGATCAATATGTTAGTCCCAAAAAATACTATAAAAAGTTGCCAAAAGTATATGAAAGTTGTAGAATATTGGCATGGAACAATCAAAAATTATAGATACGACGGAGACGTATCAATGATCTTCTTGTTGACGTGTCTGACATATCCCTCAATACATATTGCCTTTCCGCCATGGTTAGTGTGCACGGGACCGATGTGGTCTTCAAAGTCACTTCCGTCTACGGTCCCACGGACAACTCCTGCAAAGACGCTTTCTTTGCCGAGCTTCTGAATCGGAAGCCACCGCCAGGGATGGCTTGGCTTGCTTCCGGAGATTTCAACCAAATTTTTCGGGCGAGAGACAAGAACAAGAGAAATGTTAATTGCAGCAGGATAAATCGCTTCAGGGCAGCGCTCCAGAGTTGTGAGCTCAAGGAAATCCACCTTCAAAACCGCAGATTCACATGGAGCAAAGAGTGGGTAAACCCAACCCTGAGCAAGTTGGACTCCTTCTTCTGCAATGCAGAATGGGATACTACCTTCAACTCCCATATCCTAAATGCACTCTCCTCCTCACTCTCCGACCACTGCCCGTTCTTGCTTGCCGATGATAAGGGACGGCGAAGGCCTCGGGTCTTCAAATTCAAAAACTTCTGGGTATCCATGCCCGGATTCATTGAGGTGATTCAAAGGGCGTGGAGTGAAAGAGTTGATCACACCGAGCCATACCAAATTCTCTACCACAAGCTCAAAAAGACGGCGCTTCGACTTTCCGAGTGGAGTAGGGGCCTCTTCTCAAAGGCAAAAATCCACCTCCAAGCCGCCCTTTTGGTGATTCTCCACCTTGATATTGCCCAAGAGGGTAGAATCCTGTCCGCCGACGAGCGTGAGCTACGGGCTAGGCTCAAGAGGCGAGTCATTGCCTTGTCCGTGCTTGAAAGATCTCGCAAGAAGCAATGCACCAGAATCGCCAACCTTAGGGAGGGGGATGCGAATACTAAATTCTTCCACCGCCGTGTTAATGCTAGAAGGCGTAAAAATCACATCCACAGAATCAAGAACCGGCATGGATGGGTCACCGAGCATGTGGCCAAGGAGAGTGAGGAGGAGAGTGAGAAAGTAATACATGATCATTTTTCCAACGTCATGAAGAGAGGCCCCATAAGCAGCAAGGATTTCAACTGGGATGAGCTAAATTTGGAACCCCTTGACCTCCATGGCCTTGACTCTGCTATGACCGAGGGTGAGGTCTTCGAAGCGATCAACGACATGCCAAGTGACAAGGCCCCGTGACCAAATGGGTTCACAGGCCTTTTTTTCAAGAGGTGTTGGAACATTGTCAAGGACGACCTCATGCGGGTCATCAACCATTTTTACTCCCTCCACACCTCAAACCTCTAGTGGCTCAATTCCGCCAACGTGGTGCTACTGCCTAAGAAAGAAGGGGCGGAGGGAATCCCCGACTATAGGCCCATTAGCCTCATCCACGCGATCGCAAAAATTATTGCGAAGGTGCTCTCCTTAAGGCTTGCCCCCCACATGACAAAGCTCGTTTCCAACGCCTAGAGCACCTTCATCAAAACAAGAAGCATCCGCGACAACTTCATGTATGTCCGTAATCTCGCTCGACGCCTACACAAGAGCAAGACCCTTCACTTCTCTTCAAGCTTGACATCCGCAAGGCTTTCGACACCGTGAAGTGGGAGTACTTGCTCAACCTTCACCAACGGCGAGGATTCCCAAGCAAATTTAGGGACTGGATTGCAGCCCTCCTTTGCTCCTCCTCCTCGAGGGTCATCCTCAATAGTATTGCCGGCGAGCCAATTAAACATGGACAGGGCCTTCGGCAAGGGGACCCCATATCCCCGCTGCTTGTCGTCATCGCCATTGATCCTCTCCAAAGTATTCTTGATGTGGCTACGAGAAAAGGGCTCCTCCATAAAATAGGGGGTAGGGAAGCCATGATGAGGACCTCCCTCTATGCGGACGATGCGACTGTCTTCTTGGCTCCGATCAAAAGGGACGTTGACAACCTTGCAGACATTTTGAGTGGCTTCGATGAGGTCACGGGGTTGTGCAGTAACTTCCACAAGAGCTCTTTTGTGCCCAGCGGCTGCAATCACCTCGATCTGGGCTGCCTGGCCCAGAGGTTACCGGCTGTTAGGACTTCCTTCCCTCTGCGCTACTTGGGGCTTCGTCTCTCAGTTTGGCAACTAAAGTTGGTGGATCTTCAGTTTCTAGTGAACAAGGCTGCAAGCTAACAACTTATGAGGACAAAAACATCACCACCATCGGAAGAACGACTCTTGTCAAGTCGGTGATCACCTCCCAAGTGGTCTACCCCGCCACACCGCTAGTTATTCCGCCAACCATCTTGCTCAAAGTCAATAAACTTCAGAGAGCTTTCCTTTGGTCCGGTTCGGACAAGACGATGGGAGCGAAATGCAAGGTGAACTGGGGATTGTTTGCCGGCCACTTCAATATGGGGGACTTGGGGTCCTTAACACCAACAAGTTTACACGTGTCCTCCGGTTGCGATGGCCATGGTATGAATGGAAGGAGCCCACCAAGATGTGGGTGGGGATGGGAAACCCATACGACGAGGAGGACCTAAATTTTTTCTATGCATCCACCACTATCACCATTGGCAACGGTGCGAAGACCCCCTTTTGGGACTCACCTTGGCTCCTTGGGCGCAAGCCAAAAGACATTGCCCCACTCATTCACGAAGCGTCAAAGAGAAAGAATTGGAAGGTGCGGGAGGCCCTCTCACACAATGCATGGATCCACAAGATCAAACCCCCCATCAACATCTCCGCGGAGCACATCACACAGTTCTTCACGTGTGTGTGTGTGTGTGTGTGTGTGTGTGTGTGTGTGTGTGTGTGTGTGTGTGTGTGTGTGTATTACGTTTGGAATTCAAATAGTTACATTCCTATTGATTCACTACGTAAAATTTGGCATAAGAAAATAAAAATATAGGTCATAAGACAAGAAGATTTGCAGTTTATATGTATTTTACACTATGTTTTTACGTTTGTAATTTTACATAACATAAAATATATTTTTTCGATGATTATATATTTTCTTACGGTCTTTTTTTACATCAGAAATAAGGCAGAACTTACGTAACGTAAAATTACGGTCCATTGATGGTAAAATAGAGGTCACCTGCCGAACTCGCTCATGCATTCATGAGAGCTCGGGAAGAAGGTCACCCGTAGAACCGGGCATTTCCTCTGCAGGACGACCTGTTAGCATACCTACAGACATTACTTTGTTAGTCGACTTCCTCGCCGAACTCTTTTTTTTTAAAGTTCGTTTAAGCACTTACTAAATATGCCGTGTCGAAGCCACTGATTCTCCTTAACAGGGTCCAACAGCTGGGCACAAACATCCTTCAGTTCAACGCCCAGCTTGGTGTTGGCATCTTGGAGATCGTTCTTCTCCCGCCTCACCTTTGTCAGCACACTCTCACCAGCCTTCAACTGGCGTAGGAGTTGTTGCTTTTCTGGATTCAATCTGGCGCCATTTGCAATTTCATTTGTCAGATTTGCACCCATGCCGCACTTCGCAAAATACTTATCTTTCGAAGCGTATATTACCAGAGGGGGTCTCCTTGGGATCCCCTGCCGCGGCTAGTGCGGCCTCAAGTTGGGCTTTGCACTCTTCCAGCTCCTGGGACAGTAGGGTATTCTTTTTTGTAAGAACCTGCATAACAAATGATCCTTAAATCAGTTATTCTAACTGTTTCAAGTCTCGGGGGCTATTGGTATATATATAATTACCAAAATTTTCTTACCCGTATGTCTTTTACATATTGCTCCGTGGCTCTGGCTAGACCATTTTGAGCAGCACGGAGGTATGCATCTCCCGAATTGAAGGCATCCAATGCCTCTTGGGAGAAACAAGCATCGCGAAGAACTGTCCGGCGACGCCTGTGGTTCATGGCACTCTCCACCTCGGAATTAGTGGCAGACAGCCTGTCCGCATCCTCTGTCGGAGGAGCGTCCGATGCGCGCCTTGTGTTCGCCTCCGCTTTCGGACCAGGCTTTGGAGCCTGGCTGGAGGAGGCGCGATTGGCAACCTCTCCGGATATAGTTCGGCGAGGTCTCTTCGTCCTGAAGAGAGCACGAGCGTTAATATGCCTTGAAGGAATAGCACCTGGGAATAAGATGGCGCGCTATACCTTTGCGCCGACGTCTCAGTCCGGACCGCACTTCTTTTCAGCCCGCGAGGCCCTGCCGCCCCTCGTTGGCTAGTCGCCGCAGGCTCGACCTCCCGTCTCAAGGACCTCCCCTGCAAAACACGGTTGTCACACGACAATCGAAAACACACGACGATAGATCCCTTTTCAAAGTGCTGGGACTTCGGTCTCAATTACCTGTGAGGCTGGGAGTAGCCCTGGGTAATCGGCAGTAATGGCCACCAATGCGTGGTCCTTGCTCAATTGATGAAACACCCCATCAATCAGCTCCACAGATAAGTTCGGATCCTCTTGAGAGGTCGGGTCGAGGGACCGTCCCAGATCCTCGGGTTGTGGAGGAGGGCTGTTTATTTCTTTAACAACCTGGCGCAGTTCCTACGTTGAAGTCGTTAGACTGAATATTTAACGATGGGAATATAAAACGGGTGGGCAAGTAAAAGTGTCCACTTGCCCAACTTGGGGGATTGTACATAGAAAATCCACCCTGTGGGTTGACGCGGAGAAATTCCTCCTCTTCTCCCTTGTACAAAGAGGACAAGGTCTTTATTAGAGCGGCAGCCGAATCCGGCCCCTTACGGCCGTGGCGGGTGGCGTCGTCCTCCCCATTGAAGTCCCACATGGGGTGGCCTCTATACTGAAGCGGCTGCACCCCTCGCATGATGTATGCGGCCATGACCCCGATCATGGTTAGTCCGGAATGAGCTAACAATCTTATCCGGCCCATCAGGTAAAGAACGTCCTTGTCGCTTTCCCTCTGAGGGCTCCGTGGACGCCAGCTTAGGCGCTTCTTTAGGGGAGCATTGTCGAACTTAGGTAGGCCGATCCGGACAGGATCCAGCAGCGGGACGTCCTCTTTATAAAACCATTCCGAAGGCCAGTCCTCGGACGCCTTCTTTGGGGTTCCGGATAGATATCCAGTCCTGGCGATGCGCCACACTTCGGCTCCGCCTACTTGATATATTGACCTCTTCTGAGAACGGGGCACAAGGCAGAACAACCTTTTCCACAGCGCGAAATGAGCCTCGCAGCCCAAAAACAGCTCGCAAAGGGCTACGAAGCCCGCGATATGCAATATGGAGGCAGGCGTGAGGTTGTGCAACTGGAGACCATAGAACTCCAGGAGCCCCCGGAGAAACGGATGAATTGGAAATCCGAGCCCTCTTATTAAGTAAGGGACAAGGCATACCCTCTCTCCTTTGGAGGGATTGGGGGCGCTCTCCGCTTGCTCTCCGCCATTATAGGTGGCAAGTCCGGCTCGAACCGGGACCATATAGGCCGGGGGGAGAAATCCCTTGGTCTGGAGCGTCACTAGCTCGCTGTGCGGGATGGAGCATTTCTCCCAATCTCCGGGCTGAGGGCTGGAAGGACGAGAGGAGGAGTTGCGGCCGCCGGCCATGATAGAATGGACCTTTGTCGGATACGCTCTGATGAATACTCGCGGAGGGGAGAAGGTGTGGTTTGGATCTAAATCCTCGTCCCCTTAAATAGGCGGCTCATTCACGCGGCTAGGGGTGTAAATGTAAAAACACCCTGACTTTTCGTATTCGTTTGACACGTGGAAGACGGCCATTATTGGGCGTAGAAGCCAAGGAGCGCTACATTTACAAGAAACCGGACATTATTCAACAGGTGCACGGAATTTGGAGGAGAACCCGCCTTGCAATGCCGAAGACAATCTGCGTGCCGGACTCGTCGTCATTGAAGTCTGGTTCAGGGGCTACTGAGGGAGTCCTGGATTAGGGGGTGTCCGGATAGCCGTACTATACCTTCGGTCGGACTCCTGGACTATGAAGATACAAGATTGAAGACTTCGTCCCGTGTCCGAAAGGGACTTTCCTTGGCGTGGAAGGCAAGCTTGGCGATACGGATATGTAGATCTCCTACCATTGTAACCGACTCCGTGTAACCCTAGCCCTCTCCGGTGTCTATATAAACCGGAGGGTTTTAGTCCGTAGGACGAACAACAATCATACCATAGGCTAGCTTCTAGGGTTTAGCCTCCTTGATCTCGTGGTAGATCTACTCTTGTACTACCCATATCATCAATATTAATCAAGCAGGACGTATGGTTTTACCTCCATCGAGAGGGCCCGAACCTGGGTAAAAACATCGTGCCCCTTGTCTCCTGTTACCATCCACCTAGACGCACAGTTCGGGACCCCCTACCCGAGATCCGCCGGTTTTGACACCGACAGAGGGTCTAGCGGACGGAGGTGCTGCCTGGTCCACTGTCTCGCGCCGTACGAAGACAAAGGAAGAGCTGGTGCAAGAGTTTTGGGAAGACGTCGGTTTTCCAACGCCGGCGTCATGCGCTTGGGAACGACCTGGATCTTCATCTCCGACGCCCATCTCCGGCCAGGTACGGTATAGTTCAATTTCGACTAATGGGTTGCCTTCTCAGTGCAGGACCCCGCCGGTGGGAGTAGACGTCTACAAGCTGCCGGCTGCCGCGCGCCACATCCACCGGGGTGTGCTAATTCGGCCGTGGAAAGGCCTCTTCCACGTCCGCGGCCGATGCAGCCCGTCGCCCTGGTGGCATTCATGCCGCCGGCGTCATCCGACGAGCCCGCGGCAGACAACCCTCAACGGTCGTTGCATGATGCACGTTCCGCGGCAATCTCGATATGCAGTGCGTTAGTTACGCCTAAGACTAGCCACAGTGGGAGTAACTTCAGCAGTAACATCGAGTCCAACTTAGCAAATTTGCTTATGTGGCAATGAGTTAATGAAGAGAGAGAGGTAGTTGTAGTAACTTAGCTAATTACTGTAACATCACATGTCCCAATGCAATATGAGTCTATAACCTAATAAATGAATCTTTGCATGTTACCACACTTAAATTACTACCCACTATGAAGATAGTAACATAGGCTACGGATATGTGTATGTTACTAGTGTATGTTACTATCCATTGTGGCTAGTCTAACTCCACGCTGCCAATCGAGACCGGGAGGATGGGTTCAAGCAATGGTGGGTCCTCTGCCAGCGCGGTGCAGATCTCAGGGTGGCCCCACCGCGTTGACTTTTCTCTTAGGGGAGGAGTCGTACATGCCTGGGCCATAATCCCTACGCCGCCGCTTAGGGTCTCATCAACATCTCCTTCGCCGCCGCCGCTTAGGGTCTCCTATGCCGCCGCCATTCGTGTAGGGGCCTCGGCTGACATGTCAGGGCGCCTACCTTCCTCGTCCAAAGGCGGACCGCCGGCAATGAAGGGAACCAGCCATCTTCAGCTGTTGTGTCACAGGACGGCCCTGCCGTACCATCCCAGTCCCGCTTCACCGGGTTTGGCCCCACGGCCGGGTCGCCAAGGACCGGCGCCTCGAATGCCCTAGCCGGACAGGCACCGCCGGCTGCCGCTCCTCTCCAACAACCGATGATTTTCGATGTTCCAACAGCAGCGGCTGCTCCTCCCACTTCTAGCTGTCCGAGCAACAAGAACAAGAAAAAGAAGCGGAAGGGTACCGGCCGGGTTCCTGCATCAACTGCCTCGGGACCGCCGCTCTGTTGGAAATATGCCATAGAGGCAATAATAAAAGGATTATTATTGTATTTCCTTGTTCATGATAATTGTCTTTTATTCATGCTATAATTGTGTTATCCGGAAATCGTAATACATGTGTGAATACATAGACACCAACATGTCCCTAGTAAGCCTCTAGTTGACTAGCTCGTTGATCAATAGATAGTTATGGTTTCCTGACTATGGATATTGGATGTCATTGATAACGAGATCACATCATTAGGAGAATGATGCGATGGACAAGACCCAATCCTAAACTTAGCACAAGATCGTATAGTTCATTTGCTAGAGTTTTTCCAATGTCAAGTATCTTTTCCTTAGACCATGAGATCGTGTAACTCCCGGATGCTGTAGGAGTGCTTTGGGTGTACCAAACGTCACAACATAACTGGGTGACTATAAAGGTATACTACGGGTATCTCCGAAAGTGTCTGTTGGGTTGACACGGATCAAGACTGGGATTTGTCACTTCGTATAACGGAGAGGTATCTCTGGGCCCACTCGGTAATGCATCATCATAATGAGCTCAAAGTGACCAAGTGTCTGGTCAAGGGATCATGCATTACGGTACGAGTAAAGTGACTTGCTGGTAACGAGATTGAACGAGGTATTGGGATACCGACGATCGAATCTCGGGCAAGTAACGTACCGATTGACAAAGGGAGTTGTATACGGGGTTGCTTGAATCCTTGACATCGTGGTTCATCCGATGAGATCATCGAGGAGCATGTGGGAGCCAACATGGGTATCCAGATCCCGCTATTGGTTATTGACTGGAGAGCCATCTCGGTCATGTCTACATGTCTCCCGAACCCGTAGGGTCTACACACTTAAGGTTCGGTGACGCTAGGGTTGTAGAGATATAATATGCAGTAACCCGAAAGTTGTTCGGAGTCCCGGATGAGATCCCGGACATCATGAGGAGTTTCGGAATGGTCCGGAGGTTAAGAATTATATATAGGAAGTGCAGTTTCGGCCATCGGGAGAGTTTCAGGGGTCACCGGTATTGTACCGGGACCACCGTAATGGGTCCCGGGGGTCCACCGGGTGGGGCCACCCATCCCGGAGGGCCCCATGGGCCAAAGTGGGGAGGGGAACCAGCCCATAGTGGGCTGGTGCGCCCCCCTTGGCCCACCCCATGCGCCTAGGGTTGGGAACCCTAGGGTGGGGGAGCGCCCCACCTGGCTTGGGGGGCACTCCACCCCTTGGCCGCCGCCCCCCTAGGAGATCCCATCTCCTAGGGCCGGCGCACCCCCTAGGGGGCCTATATAAAGGGGGGGGGAGGGGGCAGCCGCACCCTTGAGTCTTGGCGCCTCCCTCTCCCCTGCTACACCTCTCCCTCTCGTAGTAGAACGGCGAAGCCCTGCTGCGGTGACCCCTGCATCCACCACCACACCGTTGTGCTGCTGGATCTTCATCAACCTCTCCTCCCCCCCTTGCTGGATCAAGAAGGAGGAGACGTCACGCTGACCGTACGTGTGTTGAACACGGAGGTGCCGTCCGTTCGGCGCTAGGATCTCCGGTGATTTGGATCACGTCGATTACGACTTCCTCATCCCCGTTCTTTGAACACTTCCGCGCGTGATCTACAAAGGTATGTAGATGCAATCCGATCACTCGTTGCTAGATGAACTCATAGATGGATCTTGGTGAAACCGTAAGAAATTTTTTGTTTTCTGCAACATTCCCCAACACGCTCTTTGTTCCGGTTCCTCAGGCCACGCCTGCTGCTGCCGTGTTGCCTGGCCCCGTGTCGGCTGGGACTTCCACTGTTTCGCCTGCGGCACAGATTGGAGGGAAGAAGAATAGTCTTTGGTGCTACAAGTGCAGGACAGACGACCATCTTTCTAAGGATGGTAATGGGACTCACTTCTGCTACATTTGCAATAATTATAAGCATCCTCTTCATTGTTGCTCTGTGCTGAAGCAGTCGAGACCTATGGCAGCCTTTAGTGGTGTGGATCTAAACGAGGCCATGTTCGTGCATCTGCCGGACTCAGTTTTTAAGGAGCACCTTGCACCATCGTCCTCACCAATCAGTCTGGTTATGATATCGGGAGGCTCGGTGACGGGAGCTGTTGTGGAGGCTGAGATTGCTAAAATCGCCTCGGTACAAACTTCGTGGAAGTGAGAGGCCGTCCCTCATGGTGATGATGCCTTCTTGGTTGCCTTTCCGTCTATGGAGGTTTTGCGTCGAGTGTCTGCTTTTGAATTCAAAGTCAAGTCTCACAATGTAATGATTTCTATCAGTGAATGGAAATCAGAAAATGATGTCAAGCCTACGTATAATCCGTTGAAGCCAGTTTGGGGGTACATGTCACTGGAGTTCCACCACCACTTCGCCACTTTCTTGGTTTGTGGGCAGTGGGATCCGTCATCGGCGCAACACAGGATGTTGACTTGATTTGCTTGCGACGCCGTGGCATCGTGCGTATTCAAGTGGCTTTCCTAAATTTAAATATATTTAAGAAAGAGGATAATGCTGGGAGTGCCTCAGTGTCTGCTGGGGTGTACGTCAAATTAAATGGTTATGACTTCCGATTTGTTCTCGAGGAGGATGATTTCAACCCCGATGATGATTTTATCCCTCGAATTTGGGAACATCATGACGATGGCCCCGACCATGGGGCAAACTGGGATGATTATTTGCCTGATCGGGATGCGAATAAAAAGGCCAAAAATTCTGGAGTCTCTGGTGCAGCTTCGTCTGAATCTCAGTCTGATGGGACCGTTCCAATGAACACGGATGCTAGTTTTGTGGGTGAACAGAGAGTATGCTCGCACACACCCATGAGCACCATTGAAGAGTCATGCACAATTAGCACCCCATCCATTGATGTGATACATGCAGATAATTTGGAGGCAAGCGTTGGTGGCCATGGCAGTGCACACGCAGTTCTGGGGCACCCCAAGCGAGTTGCTGCCTTGTAGCCGGTTGAGGGGGAGTTTGGCCCACCAGCTGATGGCCTGGCGGAAGCCATCGGCTCAGGTGCATGCCCAGCTGCTGTGCACGGAGCAGCCGATGTGCACGGGGGTGCAGATCTCCGCCAGCGATTGGACGTGTCGGTTCAGCAGCCAGCTATTGCTGCAGTCAGCCCACCCACGCAGGTTCGGCAGCAGTCTCCGATGCTGTCTCACGGGGCTATTCTGATGGGGCCAAGTGTTGATCTCGCTGCACCGACTTCGTCTTAAATACCTACCATGTTGGCTGCTGCTTCATCATTGTCGACGGATCGCCTGATGACGCTGATGGCTCTTATGTCTGAGGGAAGCTCTCCCCTTCGACGTAGTAATCGTCACTTCGTCTCAGTTGACGGTTCTTCTCCGACCGACGAACATGCTATGGACAAGGCAATGCGACGTCAGGCTGCACGTAATTTGTACGCTTCTCCAGGTAACCTCTCCATGAAATCTTTTCTTTCCTTTTCAGATTCACGTATTTCTTCTAATTTAAAGAATGATGGATGCTCTATGGGAAAGAATGAAAATGAAATTAATCTACCGGTTGGGGTGCTTAAACATATGGAGATTGACCGTTTAAAGGTTTCTCCGAAGTGTAATGCATCCATACCTAACACTGAAACTGAGGAGGATGATGAAGCGGATGCCAAATATGATGGTCCGCTTACATCCCACTTGGTTGGTGAGGTTACCGAGGTTGGATTGGATGACGCGTGACCTGCTTCATGTTTTGTGACTTCACAGCATCCTCGTGAAAATCTAAATCACACTCATCTAAAAAGAAACAAAAACCGTCCAAGAAGGCGAAGAGTTCCACACAGATTCAAGTTTCCACATGAAAGGCATGTTTTGGAATAGCAGAGGTCTCTCAGACTTGGCTAAACATAAACACGTCGGTGATTGTGTACGTGAACATGGATTGGATTTTGTGGCAATTTCCGAGGCTGGTAAGTGTGACTTTCGCCCGCATGTCCTCGATCACCTATCAGGTGGTTTTGACTACGCATGGCATAGTCTACCAGCTCGTGGAAGGTGCAGAGGTATTCTTCTTGGGATTCTTACCACAGTCATGGACATGTTGGCCTTTTCGATTAGTGAATTTCATATAAAACTCCTAGGAAATAAGACAGACAATTTTACATGGACTCTCGTCGCTATCTATGGGGCGGCCCAAGATGAGCAAAAACCGGCTTTCCTTCGGGAGTTGGTAAACCTGGCTAAGGATAACCCGTACCCAATGCTTATTGGCGGGGACTTCAATATCCTTAGGTACCAGGAAGAGAAAAATAATGACCGCTTTGACACTCACTGGCCTTTCCTATTCAACGCTGTGATAGACAATTTGGATCTTCGGGAGGCCAGTATGTCGGGGCGGCAGTTCACCTGGGCTAATAACCGATCTATGCCCACATACGAGAAGCTTGATAGGGTACTCATGGATACCGAATGGGAACTAAAATTTCCTCTGATAACTGTGCGAGCCCTAGAGCGTACCAAGGCATTATCAGATCATGCATCCATCATTCTGGATTCGAACTCTACAAACCCGGCTGCCAGACGTCCTTTCAAATTTGAATTGGGTTGGCTGCTCCGGGAAGGATTTGTAGACATAATCAAGAATTTTTGGGAGAGGCCCGCTGTTGGTCGTACACCTATTCAGAGATGGAACTTTAAAATAAGGGCCATGAGGCAACACCTCACTGGATGGGCGAAACATACCAACGGGATATACAAAAAGGAAAAACAACGGCTCTGTACCATCATTAACGACCTCGACAAAATTGCTGAGACATGCACCTTATCTCAACAAGAGATTGAATTGAAAAATCAATCTAATGAGAAGGTTGCACGTCTTTTGCGAGAAGAGGAGATCAAATACTACCAAAGATCCAAAGCCGATTTCATTTTGATGGGTGATAGTAATACAAGATACTTCCAATTGGTCGCTAATGGGTTGCATAGGAAGATATGTATTTACAGTCTCCAACAAAGGTCAGGAGGAGCTTAAAAAGCATATCACCAACTACTACAAATCTCTGTTCGGGGCGACAGTTGATGGGAACTTCACTCTTGACGAGTCCCGAACAAACGATATTCCATAAGTCACGGCAGAAGAAAATGATATCCTTACAGCATCGTTCTCCGAAGAGGGGGTGAGAGCTGCGGTGTTTCAAATGGAACATAACAAAGCTCCAGGCCCAGATGGTTTCCCGGCAGAATTCTATCAGAATTTCTGGGATATCATAAGGTTTGACCTTTTGGAGTTGTTTAATTGTCTTCATGCCGACAAACTTGACCTATTCAGACTTAATTTTGGCGAGATTGTCTTGTTGCCCAAGATTAAGGAGGCCGAACGGATCCAACAGTTCAGATCCATATGCCTCCTTAATGTCAGCTTCAAAATTTTCACCAAAGTGGCTACGAATAGGTTAAACTCAGTAGCTGAGAATATTGTCCAGCCATCTCAAACGGCTTTCATGCAAGAAAGAAATATACTTGATGGCATAGTAATCCTACATGGGACCATCCATGAGATGCACCGGAAAAACATGAGTGGAGTCGTATTCAAAATGGACTTTGAAAAAGCCTATGAAAAGGTCAAATGGCCTTTCCTCCAACAGTCCCTAAGGATGAAAGGTTTCTCCGATAAATGGCGTCAGTGGACCCATAATTTTGTAACTGGAGGTAGTGTGGCCATCAAAGTCAATGATGACGTAGGCCATTACTTTCAGAGAAAAAAGGACTACGACAGGGTGACTCCATGTCTCCAATGTTATTTAACATTGTTGCTGACATGTTGGCTATTTTGCTTGAGCGCGCCAAGCAGGATGGCCAGATTGCAGGAGTAGTGCCACACCTTGTGGATGGTGGCCTCTCTATTCTGCAATACACCGATGACACAATTCTCTTTATGGAACATGACCTAGATAAGGCTCGAAACCTAAAACTCTTGTTGCTAGCATTTAAGCAAATGTCGGGTCTTAAAATTAATTTCCATAAAAGTGAACTTTTTTGCTTTGGAGAAGCCGTTGAGGCGGCGGCCGATTATGCTGACCTGTTCGGTTGCACACATGGCCAATTCCCGATTAAATATCTGGGAATACCGATTCATTATCGGCGTCTCACCATTGCGGAGTGGAAGCATGTAGAGGAGCGGCTAGAGAAACGTTTGAGCAGTTGGAAAGGCAAATTACTCTCAGTTGGAGGACAGTTGGTTTTGATTAACTCTGTCCTCACAAATATGGTTCTTTATATGCTCTCTTTCTTCCAACTCCCAAAAGGGGTCCTGCAAAGACTGGACTATTTTAGATCCAGATTCTTTTGGCAAGGAGATGGTGAAAAGAAAAAATACAGGTTGGCCAAATGGAGTGTGGTTTATAGGTGAAAAGACCAAGGTGGCCTTGGAATTCATGACCTGGAAGTCAAGAATGAGGCCCTACTTAGTAAGTGGTTGTTTAAACTTCTTACTGAGGATGGTGTTTGGCAAACCATGCTGCGCAACAAGTATCTAGGTCAAAAGGCGGTGTCTCAGGCATATTGGAAACCTGGTGATTCACACTTTTGGGCTGGCCTAATGGCAGCAAAGAAACATCTCTTTCGCTTTGGGTCTTTCACGATAAAGGACGGGTCAAAGGTTCATTTTTGGGAAGACATCTGGCTAGGCAATGCCAGTCTCCGAGAACAATATCCAGCCTTGTACAACATCGCTCGCGATAAGAATAAAACTATTGCGCAGGTGCTTAGTTCATTCCCGCCCAATATTTCGTTTAGGCGGGATTTGATTGGCCCCCATCTTACGTCATGTCATAATCTTTTATCCCGTCTGGATTTGATCAATTTGACACAAGGTTGGGATGTGTTTCGCTGAAACCTTACTGCATCGGGGTCTTTCACAGTAGACTCTATGTACCGTGCGCTCACACATTCTGAGGTACCAGTGAGTAATAACAAGAAAATTTGGAAGTCAAAGATTCCACTAAAAGTTAAAATCTTCATGTGGTATCTTCGTAGGGGAGTTGTTCTAACCAAAGATAACCTCACACGGCGCAACTGGCTAGGGAGTAAGAAGTGTTGTTTTTGCACTCATGAAGAGAAAATCAAACACCTCTTTTTTCCAATGCAAGTTTGCACGTTCTATATGGTCAGTCATCCAAATAGCGTCAAATTTGTATCCTCCCACAAGTGTCGCCAATATTTTTGGTCATTGGTTGGATGGTATTCCAAATAGGTTGAAAACGCCAATAAGGGTGGGAGCGTATGCCTTACTATGGTAGCTTTGGCTATGTAGAAACGATTTGGTTTTCAATGAAAAATGCTTCTCCTTTGCAGGTTATTTTCCGTTGTACGCACTCGCTTCATGCGTGGTCTACGCTACAACGAGTTGAGTACCAACAACTGTTCAAGGCGGTGTGTACGCGGTTGAAACAGGTGGCTACGGAGGTTTTTACCCAACATGGGTGGCAGCATAATCTCCGGATCGGTCCACCACCCCTTTCGACATAGGCATAGTGTCGGTCCATATGACTCTACTGTCGCCCATTTGTCATCTTTTTTCTTCTTTTTATCAGACTTTAGGTGATTGGTTGTGTGCATCTTAGTTATGCAGAGGCCGGGTGTTAGTCATAATGCTTTGTATCCTCTTGATGTTACTTTTTGAGATAATAAAAGCGCCTTTTATCAAAAAAAACTGTATGCTTTTGAAATCATTGGTTCATGACTCTGTTGTCCGTGTTTATTTCGTTGCTAATACTATATGGGTGAAGAGAGGAAAGCTGGATGGTCAGAGAGGTAGAGCAAAGCTAGCTATGTACATGCAACAACACGGGGCAACACGCATATGCTTTATAACTACGGATCATGATCATGTAGGTTATATGATTCCAGAAGGATACATCTTTCTTCTAGCATTAATCCCACGGTTCATTTTCTCTGTCTGATCAGAATTGAGGTGGGATGTTTCCTTCCACGTGTACCCATCAGCCAGTGGTTATACCATACGTTGTGAATAGGTACTCACACCTAACTAAACCGCCAAGAAGCCACACAATCTTTAGATAGAGTGGAGTCTGTGAAGGTGTGATTCAATGGTCACTACCATTCAACATCTAATATGCTTCATCGAGGACCAAGAGGGATAAGTGTGGACGAATAGTAAAATCTTCTATACATCTTATGGGTCCTTCCTTCATCTCTGTTAGACAATCCTAAATTACTTGTGCAATTGCATATACGTTCTGGTGGTAACAAATCGAGTTGTCTTCCATAGTTCTATTGTATCCATAGGCAGTGTCCAATGGTTTCAATTTCTTATCCAGGATCTTCTTGCAGAATGAAACTTCGAGTACTTGAAATTTTGGTGTATACCTCCCTGAACTGGTATTTTCACACAGGGAACTCTATGTTGCTCTTTCTAGAGCTACATCTAGAAGTAATAAATATTATCTCAGATAAGCAAAATGAAGTAATAATTATTGTTGCTATTTTGTTTGCATTTACTATTCACTCATATGCATGAATGCTCGCGAACAAAATTGAATATCCAGAGAAAGATATCGATATTTATTACAAAAAAGATGAACCGACATAGGTCAATTTGAACACATACATAGAAAAATAAACCTTTTTTTCTGTTCCGTGCAAGGCACGAGCATCTTACTAGTTAGGAACTTTAGAGATGGACAAAGTAGAACTCAGGGCCTATAGTTGCAACTTATTAAAGCTATGTATCTGCAAGGCCACCCCTTCCTTGCTCATGATCTGCGGGAGGGACCCTAGTTTACCTAATTGGATTTCCAAGAAATTTCTAGATTTCAGACCATCCATCCATGGGCATACAATAATGTTCTGGCTAGGCGTTGCAAGCAGCCCGTACTTACCAAATATATTATGCATCTATCACATCGATAGCCGTCTGTGGCATGATTCTGTATTGAAACATGATTGATTAGAGTAATTGATCGTCAAAGCTTAAACAGCTAGCACATGAGGACAACATATGCTCAGGCCTTTGCACGACCAGATGAGTAGTCAAGTTCATACTACCTGCTTGTTGTACGTAGCTCTGGAATCTTCTCTCTCTTGGACGGGATTATAATTTCTACATGGCCCGAACTGTACGATACATTGAACTTTTCCGTTGGTCTTGCATCTGTTTGTTAGCGGGGGATGCATCCTCACCTTCAACCAATTCGCCAAGAAAGTCTAGCTGAGGGAGGTGTCTGGTTGGAACGACCTGAATTTTGGAAGTGAAACCTGTCCCTGGGGACACGACGAAGACAAACACATAGCCTAGTTTGCAGCATGCAGTTACCATGTGTTCAGCTTTGATGGCTTGACATTTTCGGCCTGGAGGCTGGAGCGGAGGGTGATTACTCATCTTTCCATCCACGAAGACCCCACGCAAGGGCCAAAGATCATCTCCAAGGTGTACAACTTCGAGAAGGGCGTCATCGACGGCGAGCGACAAGCTCGCGACCCACGGGAGCGCCTCACCCGCCCTATCGAGCACCACAGGTGTGACCGCGATGACGACCCTGGATGCGGCCGTGGCGACGGGGAGCGCCGCGGATGCGACAACTCGCGAAGCCGCGAGGGCTGGGGCGACCGCATCAGACATAGCCTCTCTCGCCAGCCATGGGATGCATCGCGCGACACCCGCCGCGATGAGGGGCGCGATGGCCGCCGCGATGGTGGAGGCCGTCGTCGCTCTGCCGAGCCAGCCGTCGATGCTCAGCCCTCCTTGGTGCTTCTGGGATCCGGCTCTGGCAGTGAAGACGCTGCCCGCGGCCTGGAGTTGCTCCCGGTGTAGGCCCCTCCTCTGCCTGCTCCTAGGCGTGGCCGCAGCCCGGCACGCCAGCTTTCGCCACGCTTGGCGCGGCATCGTTCCCAGGAGGCCCGCACGCCGCCTGCCTCCCCTCCGCTGTCGTCAACGACAGTGCTACCACCACCACCTCGGTCCAAAAGAAGTGATGACCGCCCATCCCCGCTCTCGCAGGGGCGGCCAAGCCAAGTGCTGCTCCGCCTCTGTGCATCAGACTCTCTTCAGGCGCCGCTGCTCTCGCCCGCCAAGCCGCCTGGCTTCGAGGCCTCCCCGACGCCTCCACTTGTTTCCAACGGCCCTTTGCGGCGCACGCCCTCGCCGGTGCGGCTGCGAAGGAAGGCTGCGGCGGGTGGTGTCGTTGGCTTGCAGTGCCTAGCGCCCCTCTTTGAAGACCATCAGGAGGCTGTCCTCCCGACCCCTGCTCCAAGTCAAGGCGCCGACGGCTCGTCGGAAGACCATGGCTGGAATCAACATAGCCAAGACTGGCGGTGGGTTCTCCATCAGCAAGCCTACGTCTGGTGCTCGCCCCAAGTCAGCCCCGGCAGCCAGGGTTGCCGAGCTCCTCGTGTGCCGCAGCTTGGGCATTGTCAAAGATAGGGAAGACGTCACTGCCGTTGCGTTGGATGAGTTCGGGACCGCTTCAAGGACCAGCTGTCGCCGGACGTGATCGTGGCCATGCGTGGGCTGTTCAAGCTTGATGACAGCAGCGCAATGGATGTCGAGGAGGCCCTCATAGCTCATGGTGGGGGAGGTGCTCTTGACCTGGTGCAGAACGGCGCCGACACTGTGGCGCAGCTGGAGGCAAGCTGAGCTTTCGCTGCTTCTGCTCAAATTGGGTTCCCAATTTCCTATGTTAGCAAAGATCCATGTCCCTGTACGTGTTTGGTCCATGTGTAAGGGCACTAGCTGATCTGCAAGCATGCTAGTTGTAGTCGGCCTATGGCCATGTAATCTTTGGGTTGACTCCGTTAGTGTATTCGGAGGGCCAGGCTCTGTTGTTATGCCTTACATGGCATGTGGTTTGCATCCTGGTTGTATCAGTGATGCTCTGAACTTTGCTAGTTCTTCTACATCTGCGTCTATCAGATGGCCAAGCTCCAGGGTGTTTCCAGTTATATAATGCTAGAGCAACCGTTTAATTTTCTGAGCTGGAATATGAGGGGGCTGAACTGCCCAAATCGACGCTCCACTGTCAACGCCACGATCGCCTCTTCGTTTTGCCATGTTGTTTGCCTACAAGAAACCAAGCTCGACAACATCGATCAGTTCACGGCCGCCTTTTTAGGCGGGCAGAGATTGCGCAATTTCGCGCAAAGACCGGCAATTGGCACTAGGGAGGCATTTTGCTGCTCTGGGATGATTAATAACCCACAAGTATAGGGATCGCAACAGTTTTCGATAAGTAAAAGTGTCGAACCCAATGAGGAGCTAAAGGCAGAACAAATATTCCCTCAAGTTCTATCGACCACCGATACAACTCTATGCACGCTTGACGTTCGCTTTACCTAGAATAAGTATGAAACTAGAAGTACTTTGTAGGTGTTGTTGGATAGATTTGCAAGATAATAAAGAGTACGTAAATAAAAAGTAGGGGTTGTTTAGATAAAGAAACAATAAATTAAATATAGCGAGTGTGGAAAAGTGATGGTAGGAGTTGCGAAATTGCCCCTAAACAATTGACTACTTTACTAGACCGATAACAAGTATTATGTGGGAGAGGCCACTGCTAGCATGTCATCACTGACTTGGAATTCTATGCACTTATGATTGGAACTATTAGCAAGCATCCGCAACTACTAATGTTCATTAAGGTAAAACCCAACCATAGCATTAAGATATATTGGTCCCCCTTCAATCCCATACGCATCAATTTCTATGCTAGGTTGAAGCTTCTGTCACTCTAGCCCTCCAATACATAGTCCTATCAACATACAACTAACCCTAGGGGGTGATCCACGCGCGCAATCATATGATGGGCACCAAAGGACAGCAACATAACCATAAGCAAATTAAATCAATTATAGCAATTCATCAACCACCGATAGGACAACGAAAATCTACTTAGACATTATAGGATGGCTACATATCATTGGATAATAATATGAAGCATAAAACACCATGTTCAAGTAGAGGGTATAGCGGGTTGTGGGAGAGTGGACCGCTGTAGATAGAGGAAGGAAGGTGATGGAGATGTTGGTGAAGATGACGGAGGTGTTGGTGTAGATCGCGGTGATGATGATGGCCCCCGGTGGCACTCCGGTGCCATCGGAAGCGAGGGAGAGAGAGCCCCCCTCCTTCTTCTTCTTCCTTGACCTTCTCCCTAGATGGGAGAAGGGTTTCCCCTCTGGTCCATGATCTCCATGGTGTGGGAGGGGCGAGAGCCCCTCCGAGATTGGATCTGTCTCTCTCTGTTTCTGCATTCCCAAATTCTTCCCTTTCACCATTTCTTATATTCCTGGAGATCCATAACTCTGATTGGGCTGAAATTTTAACACGATCTCTATCCGGATATTAGCTTTCTTGCGGCGAAAGAAGGGCATCAACCGCCTTACGGGTGGCCCACGAGGGTCAGGGGCGCGCCCCCTGCCTCGTGGCCACCTCGGGCACCGTCTCGCATGGATTTTTCTTCCCAAAAATCATATGTATTCCAAAAAAATCTCCATCAGTTTTTATCCCGTTTGGACTCTGTTTGATATGGATATTCTGCGAAACAAAAAACATGCAACAAACAGGAACTGGCACTGGGCACTGGATCAATATGTTAGTCCCAAAAAATACTATAAAAAGTTGCCAAAATTATATGAAAGTTGTAGAATATTGGCATGGAACAATCAAAAATTATAGATACGACGGAGACGTATCAATGATCTTCTTGTTGACGTTTCTGACATATCCCTCAATACATATTGCCTTTCCGCCATGGTTAGTGTGCACGGGACCGATGTGGTCTTCAAAGTCACTTCCGTCTACGGTCCCACGGACAACTCCTGCAAAGACGCTTTCTTTGCCGAGCTTCTGAATCGGAAGCCACCGCCAGGGATGGCTTGGCTTGCTTCCGGAGATTTCAACCAAATTTTTCGGGCGAGAGACAAGAACAAGAGAAATGTTAATTGCAGCAGGATAAATCGCTTCAGGGCAGCGCTCCAGAGTTGTGAGCTCAAGGAAATCCACCTTCAAAACCGCAGATTCACATGGAGCAAAGAGAGGGTAAACCCAACCCTGAGCAAGTTGGACTCCTTCTTCTGCAATGCAGAATGGGATACTACCTTCAACTCCCATATCCTAAATGCACTCTCCTCCTCACTCTCCGACCACTGCCCGTTCTTGCTTGCCGATGATAAGGGACGGCGAAGGCTTCGGGTCTTCAAATTCAAAAACTTCTGGGTATCCATGCCCGGATTCATTGAGGTGATTCAAAGGGCGTGGAGTGAAAGAGTTGATCACACCGAGCCATACCAAATTCTCTACCACAAGCTCAAAAAGACGGCGCTTCGACTTTCCGAGTGGAGTAGGGGCCTCTTCTCAAAGGCAAAAATCCACCTCCAAGCCGCCCTTTTGGTGATTCTCCACCTTGATATTGCCCAAGAGGGTAGAATCCTGTCCGCCGACGAGCGTGAGCTACGGGCTAGGCTCAAGAGGCGAGTCATTGCCTTGTCCGTGCTTGAAAGATCTCGCAAGAAGCAATGCACCAGAATCGCCAACCTTAGGGAGGGGGATGCGAATACTAAATTCTTCCACCGCCGTGTTAATGCTAGAAGGCGTAAAAATCACATCCACAGAATCAAGAACCAGCATGGATGGGTCACCGAGCATGTGGCCAAGGAGAAAGTAATCCATGATCATTTTTCCAACATCATGAAGAGAGGCCCCATAAGCAGCAAGGATTTCAACTGGGATGAGCTAAATTTGGAACCCCTTGACCTCCATGGCCTTGACTCTGCTATGACCGAGGGTGAGGTCTTCGAAGCGATCAACGACATGCCAAGTGACAAGGCCCCGTGACCAAATGGGTTCACGGGCCTTTTTTTCAAGAGGTGTTGGAACATTGTCAAGGACGACCTCATGCGGGTCATCAACCATTTTTACTCCCTCCACACCTCAAACCTCTAGTGGCTCAATTCCGCCAACGTGGTGCTACTGCCTAAGAAAGAAGGGGCGGAGGGAATCCCCGACTATAGGCCCATTAGCCTCATCCACGCGATCGCAAAAATTATTGCGAAGGTGCTCTCCTTAAGGCTTGCCCCCCACATGACAAAGCTCGTTTCCAACGCCTAGAGCACCTTCATCAAAACAAGAAGCATCCGCGACAACTTCATGTATGTCCGTAATCTCGCTCGACGCCTACACAAGAGCAAGACCCTTCACTTCTCTTCAAGCTTGACATCCGCAAGGCTTTCGACACCGTGAAGTGGGAGTACTTGCTCAACCTTCTCCAACGGCGAGGATTCCCAAGCAAATTTAGGGACTGGATTGCAGCCCTCCTTTGCTCCTCCTCCTCGAGGGTCATCCTCAATAGTATTGCCGGCGAGCCAATTAAACATGGACAGGGCCTTCGGCAAGGGGACCCCATATCCCCGCTGCTTTTCGTCATCGCCATTGATCCTCTCCAAAGTATTCTTGATGTGGCTACGAGAAAAGGGCTCCTCCATAAAATAGGGGGTAGGGAAGCCATGATGAGGACCTCCCTCTATGTGGACGATGCGACTGTCTTCTTGGCTCCAATCAAAAGGGACGTTGACAACCTTGCAGACATTTTGAGCGGCTTCGATGAGGTCACGGGGTTGTGCAGTAACTTCCACAAGAGCTCTTTTGTGCCCATCCGCTGCAATCACCTCGATCTGGGCGGCCTGGCCCAGAGGTTACCGGCTGTTAGGACTTCCTTCCCTCTGCGCTACTTGGGGCTTCGTCTCTCAGTTTGGCAACTAAAGTTGGTGGATCTTCAGTTTCTAGTGAACAAGGCTGCAAGCTAACAACTTATGAGGACAAAAACATCACCACCATCGGAAGAACGACTCTTGTCAAGTCGGTGATCACCTCCCAAGTGGTCTACCCCGCCACACCGCTAGTTATTCCGCCAACCATCTTGCTCAAAGTCAATAAACTTCAGAGAGCTTTCCTTTGGTCCGGTTCGGACAAGACGATGGGAGCGAAATGCAAGGTGAACTGGGGATTGTTTGCCGGCCACTTCAATATGGGGGACTTGGGGTCCTTAACACCAACAAGTTTACACGTGCCCTCCAGTTGCGATGGCCATGGTATGAATGGAAGGAGCCCACCAAGATGTGGGTGGGGATGGGAAACCCATACGACGAGGAGGACCTAAATTTTTTCTATGCATCCACCACTATCACCATTGGCAACGGTGCGAAGACCCCCTTTTGGGACTCACCTTGGCTCCTTGGGCGCAAGCCAAAAGACATTGCCCCGCTCATTCACGAAGCGTCAAAGAGAAAGAATTGGAAGGTGCGGGAGGCCCTCTCACACAATGCATGGATCCACAAGATCAAACCCCCCATCAACATCTCCGCGGAGCACATCACACAGTTCTTCACGTGTGTGTGTGTGTGTGTGTGTGTGTGTGTGTGTGTGTGTGTGTGTGTGTGTGTGTGTATTACGTTTGGAATTCAAATAGTTACATTCCTATTGATTCACTACGTAAAATTTGGCATAAGAAAATAAAAATATAGGTCATAAGACAAGAAGATTTGCAGTTTATATGTATTTTACACTATGTTTTTACGTTTGTAATTTTACATAACATAAAATATATTTTTTCGATGATTATATATTTTCTTACGGTCTTTTTTTACGTCCGAAATAAGGCAAAACTTACGAAACGTAAAATTACGGTCCATTGATGGTAAAATAGAGGGGGGGTGAAGAATAACTATTCCTCACACCCAGGATGACGAATAATTATGGTCCATATATATACCGCGGAGATCAGTTAACACAACATCTCAACCACCATGTAACTCGACCCTGCCTTCCTTCCACCTAACGTGAATGTGAACCAAATGATATAACATATTTCTAGACCAAAAAGACAATGGTAATTTAAAAGAAAGAATAACCATCCTCTGTCAGTGCGGCGTAAATAATTCAATTCAAGGGATTGCACACAAAAGAACCTTAATCCATATGCTTCCATGCACCAGACTTGCATTGTGGATGTTCTACTCTCTCTCTCTCTCTCTCTCTCTCTCTCTCTCATGCATTCGACATCATACTTAATTTAAATGAAAATATTTCATGGTTTCACTTCTTAATAAAGAGAAAAAGAGAACAGTCCAATTAAGTACCTGATGACCAACAATCACATTGTTTCAGTAATTAATGTTCATTTCTTTACTCCTCAGCTGATGCTCATTTTGGTGCCTAGTCACTTATCTACCATTTTATTTTATGTATTGTCCCTAAGGACTTTTGTACATTGCTAGTAGAGCTAATTTTCTACGTAGCATAAGTTGGTTAGAGAAATATTTCCATCAGCTATAATAGTTTTTATGATTTCAATCATGTTTCTATCTATTGCATTAGACTAACATCGATGTATGTGTTGAGAACTAACATACTTAAATGAAGCATAACATATAGTTGTATGTTTATAGTTTAACTAATAATTATCATGTGCATTAGATTAAGAGTCATATTTTTGAAAGTGCAGCGATGATCATTGTCAACTATGATTTTTTGTGAGATAAGTTACTAATTATGGTCTGTTTACGTACAAATATGAAAGATCTAACTTGATATATTTATAAATCTCTACTTAGATACCGGGAATTTGATTTGTTTATGTCTACAGTTGGTAGATCTAACAGATGCAGTTACTATAGTTTTTGTTACCTAGATCTAATAGACGTGATATATTTTGGTACGTTTGTGAAGATCCAACGATTGTGATATATTTTGGTACAATTGTGAAGACAAAAAATATGTGATCTGTTTTTATACAATTATGATGAAAGGAGATGGCATTTGTGTACAATTATGTAGGTCTAACGACAACAACATGTTGTCATGCTATCAAGGATACTTGGGCGGCAGCACCGCAGCAATGCCATGCTCGGCATTTGAAACCAAAGCACCAGTTGTTAATTTCTGAGTTGCATCATAACCTTGAGAACCACATGAAATATCGTCGCAGTTGCCACCTAAGAAAAGCTATAAACTGAATATAGATGCTGCTTATTTTTTTATTTTATTTTTTGAGATCTGAAGTAGGGTCATCTACTCAGATAGGGGAGTACACTCGGAGATCATCAAGGGTTGAAGACTACTCGATACGTTTGCTATAAGCGACTGTTCTCCTGAGCTTCTTGTAAGTGCAGCAAGGCCATGAGCTAAAGCATTGCATCCATGCCTCACATACTGAACTTTGCATGCCGCAAAGCTGGCTATGGCCTGTTTGATGTCCATGATCAGACCATAGTGAGGGGAGCGTGTCCGGGTTGGTGCATTCAGTTCGTTGACAATGACTTGGTTATCCAACTCCAGCACAATCTGACCATTAGTATGTGCCACCATTGCCTTCAGTCCCGCGCGAGCAGCGCGGGCTTCAGCCTCTTCAGCACTCTGACAGCGCGGCAAGTTCATGCAGATAGATAGGAGAACAAGTCCTTGGTGATCTCTGCCGACTATTCCGGCAGCACTTTCTCCGGTCTCGGCGAGGAAGGCCGCGTCCGTATTGATTTTTGTCATACCCAAATCCGGCGGCGACCATTTGTCCACGGCCATAGCCACAAGCCGCTCTCCATAGCTCTCATCTGTCAGTGTCTCCCTCTTGCTAGATCCCTCACCAGGATCAGCTGCAGCTCTCAGTTCCTCTTCATATTTTAGCAGAAACTGCTTCGAACTCACAATTGATTCTCTACCGCAATTACGTATGCAGTCTTCTCTTAAGTACCAGCTTATCCATAGCAGCAACAAAATTTTTGTCCGGTCTTCATCATTGACTGTGTCTAGCAGAGTTTGCAGCCAATTCTCTCCGGTATACCTGAACTTGTTTTCAGTGGGCAAGCTCCACACTTCTCTCATGGCTGACCTGAGAGCTCTGCTCTTTGTGCACATGATTAATGCATGGTGCTCAGTCTCAGTTCCATTCCCACATATACTACAGGTGTTGTCAAGTTCGAGCGTTCTCTTCCACTTATTTTCCTTTGTGGCTAACGTATTTGTCGCCACTCTCCAACTGAAAATTCGCACTTTACCAGGCACTTTTGATTTCCAAATGAGGTCCCAAATACTTCTGTCATTTGGTTCACCGGATGAGCTCGACGGGTTCTGTGCCATTTGGGGGAGGTCTGCAGCTGCTAACTTGTGCACACTCCTTACCGAGAAGATGCCGCTCTTCTCATAGTGCCATGCAATTTGGTCATCCACATCCGACGAGGGGATATTCAGCTTGCAGATTTCATCAGCATCAAATGGGAAGAAAAGTTGTCTAATTAGGGTCACATTCCACTCTTTGCGGTCCGGAAGCATGAGTTGGTTTACCCAACGGATCCTCGAACTACGGATAAATGAGGTGGTTTTCAAGCCTTCTCGTCTTGGGATCCATGGATCTCTTTGTAGCTGAATGTTTCTCCCATTGCCAATCCTTCATATGATACCCTTTTTCAGAAGTTCAAGTCCGAACTCAATAGCCCTCCAAACAGGAGATGCATCGGAGGCAAACACCGTATCTCGGAGGTTACGGTTGGGGTAGTATTTGGATTTTAGTACCCTCGCACACAGGCTATCCGGGTTTTGAAGTAGTCTCCATCTCTATTTGGCTAGGAGTGCTTGGTTGAATAGGTGCATATCTCTGAAACCAATGCCTCCTGTCCTCTTCGGTTTTGTCATCCGCTCCCATGACATCCAATGCACCTTCCGGTGCCCATCCTCATCTCCCCACCAGAAATCTCGTATCATACGTTCATACTTCTCGCAGAAACCTTTGGAGAGCATAAAGACACTCATGACGAAGGTGTGGAGGGCCTGCACAACTGATTTAACATGGACCTCCTTAGCTGCATAGGACATGAACTTTTTTGACCAGTCGCTACATCTTTTCCGGAATCTGTCCATGATTGGACGGAATTGGTCATCTTTCATTATACCCTCCGGGGTCGGCAAACCAAGATACTTGCTTTCAAAAGTATCCGATGTCACCCCAAGAATGTCCTTAATTTCCTCCCTAATTGTCGAAGGGCATACTTCGCTAAAGAGGATGGAGCATTTGTTGGCACTGAGAAGCTGTCCCGTGCATTTCTGGAATTTTGCCAGGACACTCTTTATGGTCTCTGCTTGTCTTGGGTCATCTCTGAAGAAGATCAAGCTGTCATCTGCAAATAGAAGATTAGAAATACCCAGACAGTTTCTCGCGATTTTGATGGGGGACAGTGTGTTCTCTGTCGTTTCCTTCTTCAATAGGTGCACAAGCCCGTCAGCGACAAATAGAAAGAAATAGGGGCTAAGGGGGTCGCCTTGTCTCAATCCCCGGAATGGGGAGAAAGCCTCCAGTAACTCACCATTACATTTTACCGAGTATCTCACCGAACTGACACAGTGCATCACCCACCCAACCCATTTGTTGCAAAAACCAAACTTCCTCAACACCCCTTTTAGGTATCCCCAATCCACTCTGTTATAGGCTTTGGCAAGATCCAACTTATACGCACAGTAGTTATCTCTTGGGTTTTTGCAGTGTTGGATCTTGTGGAAACACTCGAAAGCAATGATGGCATTATCCGTTATCATCCTGCCTGGGATGAAAGCACTTTGGGTCTCTGAGATGATTTCGTCGAGCATGGGTCTCAGTCTATTCACAAGGCACTTTGAGACCACTTTGTATATCACATTGCATAGCTGATTGGTCTGTAGTCCTTGAGGGATTGCGGATCATTACCTTTAGGTATTAGGACTATCATCGTGTGATTTATCCCCTCCGGAAGCACTCCCTTATCCAAGAACTCACGTACTCCTCTCAGCACATCCTCCTTTAGCACCTCCCAGTTCTGCTGGAAAAAAATGGCCCGGAAGTCCGTCGGGACCCGGAGCTTTGAGGGGGCCGATCTGAAATAATGCGTCACCAATTTCCGTGCTTGTGAAGGGTTTTGTTAGCTGATCATTCATGTTACTGTCAACACGCTCTGAAATTAGGTCCAGGATATCGGTTGGGTCAACCTCCTTCTCTGCCTCATACAATTTCTTGTAGAAGGCTGAAGTCATTTCCTGTACTTTCTTATTATCCTCAACCCAAGCGCCACTATTATCTTTCAACTTGAGGATCGCATTTTTCTTTTTCCTCCAAGTAGCCCTCTGTTGGAACCACTTGGTGTTCTTGTCCCCTTCTCTAATATAGGTGGCTCTCGACCTTTATCTCCACATTAGCTCCTCTCTCAAGAGTAATTCATCTAGCTCGGCTGACAATTTAATTTCCTCACTTCTTACATGATCCGTAGGTGGTAAGTTCCATAACCTGCTCAGCTTTCTTCGGATCTCTACTATTTTCTTGACAACTGACCCAAAATCCCTCTCGGCCCAGCCTTTTAGTGCCCCTTGCAGGTGCAGAATTTTCTCACGAACCTCTTGAAGGTTTTCTGCTGGTCCATTCTGCTTCCAAGCGTTCACAATAGTATTCTCCAAAGTGTCCACTCTTTCCCACATCTGCTCGTACCTGAAAATGCTCGTATTCCTTTTATCCACCGTCCTCCACTCCTTTCTGCTACCCACTCGGAGATAGATGGGGAGGTGATCTGATCTTGAAGAGCATATGTGCTCAACCGAGGCATTCCTGAAGTGGTCCGACCACTCTGGAGATGCCACAAATCTGTCCAGACGGGTACGGACATTACTCTTCCCTTCCTATTTGTTGTTGTAAGTCCATGAAGGTCCTCTAAAACCAAGATCAAAAAGGTTGCAGTCCGAAAGAGCTTTGCGGAAATTATCCATGTTGCTCTCGGATCTTTTTGAAGCAGAAAAGTGCTCTTCTTGCCTCATAGTCTCATTAAAGTCCCCACCATCAGCCATGGGAGGTTGCTAGTATCTTTGATTCTTCTTAACAAGGTCCACATGTGATGGCGTTCGTGCGCTTTTGGTTCTCCATAGACAAACGTGCCCCTCCATTGGAAGCCATTCGGATTTAATCGGACCAACACATCAATATACCTCGCCCCTGCGGCAATCTTCTTTATTTCAACACTCTCATCATAAAATAGGGCAATGCCGGCACCTTTTCCCAGGCCGGGTTGGACTGGACCAGTCCATTGAAATGATCATGGAAAATCTGTGGCCCGGGCAAACTAGTTACTTGGACATTATCTAGACACAACGATGACAAAGGCTGTTGATCTCCAGAAAGGATTGGGATTGGTGGAAACTATTGGTTGCTCACCTATAATTGGTGTGGAGTCCATACATGTCATTTCATATTGACTGCTTTAGAGAACCCACCTGATTGAAGATGTATCATTTCAAAACTTTCAATGGGAAGCTAACAAGGTGGCACATAATCTAGCCAGCCACACGTTTGATGCAAACTTTACTTTGATTGGGATTGCAATCCTCATAGATTTGTTTGTTCAGATATTATAAATGATGTTACTATTATCAAGTTGAAATAAAATGAGCCAGTAGGCTTTGCCTAAAAAACAAGAACAACATGTTTATCTGATCTTTTCTTGGCGAGAATTTCTAACACAACTCTCTATTTTCTTTGTATTGTTATTTTATTTAATTATGATAGATTTGCCACATATAGATTCTAAATACATTGTTTGCATGAATCACCCATCAATAAAAATCTTGAATAATTTAGAATGGCCATTATCGTACGTACGCATGTAAGTACATGTAAACCTCACATCCATGGATCTCAAATATGCAAAGTTTGATTATAAATCACTTTCTTTTTCTACCCAAAGAACCAGACATTTGAGCCATTTGAAACGTTGAAGTTCAAATAGTCTTGTAGGTTAAAATGTCTTATCAGATTGGGGGATTCAATAAGATTTGTTGAGACCTCTACTTTCCCTATCTATATGTTTTGTTAATAATTAATTTACTCCAAATTATGAACAATCCATTCGAGGACAAGTTCCTCTATTGATGGCGGTGTGCAAAGCCAAGTTGATGAGTTGGTGGTTGAAGCATCAACACGCAAGAAGAAGCCCACCTAATCGCCACACACATAATATCACAACTGGTTGGTAGGGAATACGAGTGGAAGAAAATATCTCACATTTATTGGTACCAAACTGAACACCGTAACCCCATAAATCATGTGGGTAGATCATTTTCGAGACATATGCTCTTTATTTTAGGCCTAGAATATATGATACGATATGATATGATATGATATGATATGGATTTTTCGAGCATGATCCATATTTATAAAGCATGTGTATGAGGCCTTCTATTCTTGTATGTACATAGTTAGTCTTGGTCTCTATCAGTTGCGCCAACCATCTTTGCTATCTTCTCCCAAATCCTACCAGCACCCCAATAAACACAGATAGAGTCATGAACTATAATTCAAGAGAGATACTAATGTGGAAACATGGTTAATTAGGTGGAGTTGGATCCATGCATGGAAATGGGAGGAGTCTGGAAATGTATCCCTTGCCAAAGATTATGTGAACGCTGCACTTGTTACTACAGTACTCTAAGTAATAGAGGAAGACACATCCGAGTCATATCTCTAGTGAGGTGCCTCCGGGATGTTCATGGGCAAACATATCTCACATGTTGGTGAGGTCTTTAGTGATGATATCACTGGGCACTTCACGTTCGCAAAGGTTTCCTTCATTGTGCTTGATGAACGGGCTGCAGAAAATGCATGAGCTTCAATTGTTCAATCACTGTAAGTTGGTTAACTAAAAGTCAACCTCTCTTGGTCCTGCATACGTTGCAAGTATGATTAATGTGGGATTAATTAACGACATGCTTGGCATATATTACATTTTATGGTGTGCATTTAGTCAAATTTGTCTTTGAGATGGCTTTCTTTTCTACATTACAGCGATGCACTGGGCGAGTATTGTAAGTTTTATCACCAGTCTATGTCCAAGCATTTGGTCAAAAGCATCCATGATTAATGATGACCATCAACAAAGATGAGGTCACATTACATAAGTTAATATTATCCTCTTGTTTTAGCCAAGATCGGTGACGGTGTCCTGGACTAGGGGGTACTCACCACGTCGTCTCCCGATCTGTTAGATTGGGCCGAGGACCCCCATGGCCATATACTCATGGGCCAGTTCGGACAACTGCCGCATACATGGAAGATTCCACAAGACTTGGTGATCAAGACAAGGACTCCTCCCCACCGGCGTATTCGGCTAGGACTCTTGTTATCCTAGGCCTCTGGTGCATTATATAAACCGAGGCCAGGCTAGTCGATAGATATATATACAAACAATCATACCATAGGCTAGCTTCTAGGGTTTAGCCTCTCCGATCTCGTGGTATATCTACTCTTGTACTACCCATATCATCAATATTAATCAAGCAGGACGTAAGGTTTTACCTCCATCAAGAGGGCCCGAACCTGGGTAAAACATCGTGTCCCTTGTCACCTGTTACCATCCGCCTAGACGCACAGTTCGGGATCCCCTACCCGTAATCCGCCGGTTTTGACACCGACATTGGTGCTTTCATTGAGAGTTCCATTGTGTGACCGGCAAAAGGATCGATGGCTCGTCTGCAGGTCAACTGCGATGCCGGTATCTTCGTCGCCGGCTCGACTGGTCACCTTGGCTCGACCGAGGACCATGGTCCATCTCCGATCGTCATGTTCGGACGAGGGACTTCATCAAAATCAACTCCGATCTCTTTCAAGATCATGGAGGAATCATCCATGGACCTCGGGGGCTCAACGTCGACATTGCCCTCGGGCGACCGTGCTGTTTTTCCGAACAGCAAACTTTTATCCGCTGCCACCACCTCTCAGAGCATCGCTTTGACGATCCCTTTGGTGGAATTGTGCGGAATTGAGTCTACAACAACCCTGGAAAATTTCGTCGAGTTCCAATGGAGGAATCTCCGACAATCTACGATATACAGGAGCCGTGTCAAATCTGGACGGGAATCTGGACGAGTTTAGGGCGTGGTCTCCAGAGCCCATCTCGGAGGTCCTTTGGAAGATCCAACCGTTCATCTACTGCGGAACTCCCATATCTACCACCCCTCCAAATTTCATCTCAATCCAATGGTTCAAACTCTGGGAAACTTCCGATGAGTGGACCAATTTTCGGATCTGTTTTCTGCGTGAATACAGATCCGACCCGAATTCATGTTTCTTTATGAACGTGATATTGGACAACCTTTTTTAAGGAATTTTCTTCTATGGTATTGTGCGTTGTTTTTAAACACGTACCCATAAAATTTTAAGCCTCCTTCGAGGTAATCTTCACCATCACACTGGTGTCAGACCAGTCCGGCGGTATTGCTCCACGGCTGCCGACCTGTGCTAGACACGTCGCCGCTTTATTGAGCCGAGCTCAATTCCTTCGATCATCATCTCGGCAAGCCGAACAAGAGTTCGATATTGCAAAGGATAAATCATCACCAACATCGTCGCCGCACGAATTACACGGAGCGGGAACACAGGCATCGCCGCATGGTCACTTTATCAAACCGGCATTGTCCGCGTCACAAGTTACGACCTGCATCGGCATGACCGCACTGTTGCTTCTTCAAGCCGATGTTCATCACGCCGAACTGCTTCAACACCTCGGCTGACACGGCAGTTGCAACGTCTCCTTACAGACCTACTCCGACTCCTCGGCTAGACCATCTCTTCATCAACTTACTTCGGAGACTTCGGCGTCACCAGCCGACCAGCTTCATCGCATTAGCTGGACCACGAGCTTTTCCTCGGCGAGCCAACCTTTGCTAGCATCGCCAGGCCATCGCTTTATCACCCATCAGGCAATGGCTGTGCGAATCGATTCCCGATTTTGGGAGTCGCTTTTCTTCGGATTGCTACAACAAATAAACCAGGTGCTATTAATCCTAGTATTTTTTCCTTGTTTGGGTTTATTTTTCCCAATGAATTATTACCTTAGTTTGTCCATCATCTGTACACAAGTCTATCAAATGATGACCGCATTAACAACGGTCGCATGGTGGTTCGGTCAGTTTCCGTACATAGTCCGGCGAACACCGCATCTGGAACTCGGACCGACCTGTGAATTCAGGCTTTGTCACGCCTTTACCGCATCATGCCGACGCCCTGCATCGACATTGACTTCGGCGCCAGGCCATATTTCTTTTATTACTCACTTTGCATAAATTATTTATTATGCAACGATTTTTTAATTATTATTATTACTATTATCTCCGGTTTGCACTATTTTTTGTGCACAGGAAAATGATCCGGGGACTTCGGCATCACTCTGCCGTTCTGCATTGATCGTGCTATGTCACCACTTCGGCGTGTCGAGCTCTCCGCTCCGCCACCTCAGGACCGGCTTGGGGGATGGAACCTTATCCCGCATCAAGCTCGAACCGCGTCATCAATGTCGAACACATTAACCAGCTAAGTCGCTTTCATGCTCAAAGTTTTAATTTTTAACTTGTGTTCAGTTCAACCAAGCATTATACTTTTTTGGAAAAAAGTTGCTCGTAAAAAATTTCCTTGTCCAAACTTTGTTTGTGACACGCATATTCAAATACCCCATTTATTTGGGGGCTTCTTTTATGAAGCTTTTCCTCTTGCATATGATTATACTTGTATGGCTTCGTTCCTTGTTCGTGTATTACGCCACAATATGCACCTTATTGACTTAAGCGATTTGGAAGCTGGGTTGCCTGGCTCCTGTGCTTACCCCTACGTTCCCGATTGTTCGGCTAGGGAGTAAAGGGAGAACCTCTGTGATTGTCATGACCGGGTCCTCCGAGCTCAGACCTCAGACTGGGTGAAGCCGAAAGCTAGCGCTCTTATTGTTTTCAATCATGGTCGGCACACAACGGAACTCATGAGTACAAAAAATCTATTGCACAAGTCTCATAGTAAAAATGAGCACCGAAGAAAGGTATCGGTGGGGGTACTATTTTCTTCAAAGATGCTTCTTACACTTCGTCTGTAATATAGCATAAGTTCCCTGAGCGCGCTTTGTCTGTTACAGCCTTATGGCCCAGTTGCCTGGTTATCAGAAACACTGTCGATATTCTTGACAGGTGGAGTACATAACACTTTTCGGTCCTTGACCGAAGAGGGAGAAGCCGACGGTCGGTTAAGACGCGTTTAAAGTTCGGTCGAACAAAGATATGATATTAGTACTTCGGTCCATACAATCATTATACATAAAATTCTTTTACCCAAGTCACTTGGGGCTCTTAAATTTATATGAGCCGTTTTATAATAAGTGTTCTTCTTCTTAGTCGTTGCAAAGTTTTTATTACTATTATTATTTATCACTCGTTTTTTCGACACGAGTGTGTGGTCACTAGCCGGGGAGCCTAATTTCTCTCTCAAAGCCGCTAGAGTTTAGTTTGCTAAACTGGCCTAATGAGAAGTACTCTGCCTTCGGGATAGGAGGTTGAAGCCGTAGGCTGACCCACTCGAAGTCTTGAGATAGGATGTGTCATGTTAAAGCACGACAGAAGCACTTTTTTTTTCTAAAGTCCAATTTCCGGATTGGCACCGAACACTTGATCTTGTTCGGACGTCACATTTTCACTGACATTTTTTGGTTTTCCAAGCTTATGGCACTTTTAAACTATTTATGTGTTTCCAGCACAAGTCTCACAGTGCAATGCCGGGCACCTTTATAGATTCGGCAAAAATATTCTCGGATCTCACTATATATGCATTGGTTTCGAATTGTGTCTTCGGTCAATAGTTGGGTTGCCCGGCTCCTGCGCTTGCCTCCTACGTCGCGCTTTGTTCGGCTAGGTGTGCAAAGGGAGAACCACTGCGATGTGCTTCCAGCTCACATGGTTAAGCACCTCATTGGAGAAAGCCGAAAACTGACTATCACAATAAGCGTAAACTGGTCAGCAATCCGATGACGGTGTTAAATGACGGGCCATTCATAACAATGGCCGAAGTGTTTACGGCTTGACCTTGACTGCCGCCAAACACTACCGGGGGCTATTAACTGGCCTCCCAAACTAAAATCCTCGATATTTTACTCTTACATTAGAGCTGAGGTTTCATGATCATGCTTAGCATGACAACCCAAAGAAAGGAACCGCTAGCGGGACTATTTTCTTTGGAAGACATTTCTTATGTTAAAGAGTAATATAACATATCTCTCTGCGTACCTTTGTTTATAAAACCGTATGGCCAGATTGCCTTGTTTGTCGTAAATCTTTGCCCGCATAAAGACTTTGTAAAGTAGGACAAACACTCCGCGACTTCTGGCCGAGGAGGTTGAAGCCGATGGTCGGTTAACAAAGTTTTGTACAATGCGGATCCGAGCATTAATGACGTAAAGTACTTGGATACATAGAGTCATTACACATAATTTGTCATTTTACTATGGATATCGATCCTTAATTCGCCCACCCGTGCCCGCATTAAGGCTCGGGGGCTACTGGGCTTCGGGCTTATTATTTACAAATATTAAAGGGGCACATCGATCCCCTGATCTGGTGTTGCCACCCGACCAGTGTCTCGGGGGCTACTGCATTACCTGTTCAATGCAGAAAATTTAAGTGCAATACAGTTGCCGAGGAGATTTTGATCCTCAGGTTGGTCGGCCGCACCCAACCTGAGTCTCGAGGACTAAGCACACCGCTTTTTGTGTCCCGAAGTATTCTGCCGAGCTAGGACTTGATCCTCAGGCCGATTTTGCAAATCAACCTGAGTCTCAGCGGCTACTGGGATCAGCGGTCTTACGTCATCCTTCAGGTGCATCTCGGGTTTTAGACTGATACACACCTTGAGGGCTACTGGCTATATATCTCGGTAGAGAATAAATTGCAATAATAAAAAATATTGACAAAAAATCGGCCCACAGTCGGGGTGGTGCACCACCTCGGAAGCAGTCCGGCATAAAGCACAGGCGCTAGTGGCTGGCTCCATAGAGGGCATTTCCGGCATTAAGCTCGGCTAAACTCCTTCAACTTTTTTGAACCAAGGTGATATGACACCTCGGATATAGTCCCGCGTTGGAGCTGGGACACTGTCCGGTGTTGGATCTCGGATATAGTCCGGCGTTGGAGCTCGGATACAGTCCGGAGTTGGAGCTTGGACATAGTCCGGCATTGGAGCTCGGATACATTCCGGCGTTGGAGCTCGGAAGCGGTCCGACATTGGTGCTCGGCCGCAAAAGATACCTCGAATGCAGTCCGGCATTAGAACTCGGACGCAAGAGGACACTGCCTCCCGGGAACAACTTCAAATCCGAGGTGTGGCATAAAAATAACAAGGCATTGATAAAGGCCGGAAACTTAAAGGGGCTCCTCGGATACCCGACGTGTAAACTCGCTGAATGCATTTCGGCAATCCTCAAGATCGAAGATGAGAAGATTTGTTGAACCAATTTTCAAGACCGTCAACCGAAGATGAAGAACAGTTCGGAAGAATCGAGGAGCGTCCCTAACTTGAAGAGCGGTTCAGGGGGCTACTGACGGTGTCCTGGACTAGGGGGTACTCACCACGTCGTCTCCCGATCTGTTAGATTGGGCCGAGGACCCCCATGACTGTATACTCATGGGCCAGTTCGGACAACTGCCGCATACATGGAAGATTCCACAAGACTTGGTGATCAAGACAAGGACTCCTCCTCACCGGCGTATTCGGCTAGGACTCTTGTTATCCTAGGCCTCTGGTGCATTATATAAACCGAGGCCAGGCTAGTCAATAGATATATACAAACAATCATACCATAGGCTAGCTTCTAGGGTTTAGCCTCTCCGATCTCGTGGTAGATCTACTCTTGTACTACCCATATCATCAATATTAATCAAGTAGGACGTAGGGTTTTACCTCCATCAAGAGGGCCCGAACCTGGGTAAAACATCGTGTCCCTTGTCTCCTGTTACCATCCGCCTAGACGCACAGTTCAGGACCCCCTACCCGAGATCCGCCGGTTTTGACACCGACAATCGGATTTTCCAACTCACCTTAGTGGCCCTCCATCATTTTTAGCGAAGCGACAAGCATACAATGATGCAGGCGCATCAGAAGACAAGTGAGCTATATCATTGCGTCGGTAGAGATACATGTTTGGTATCAAAATTTTACATGGTTGTGAGATTTCATAAATAAGAGTTGTCGCACCCCTAGCTCGATGTGCTCAAATCCCATGCACGCGAAATAGTGCTCACGGCGATGAGTTGACTCTGGGAGCTCCTGCATCTATATGAGTTGGAAACTTGAGCAACCTATTAACACATATTATTTATTTTTCTAAAATAAATATTATGTTTTTACTTATGACAACTTATTTATGAAAATTCATTTCAAGAAATATTTAAAAATCTCTTTTATAGATAAAGAAAATACTCGTATGATTGATGATTTCACTTTTATAAGGTCAACACTTTCCCAAGTGGTGCCATTAAAGGAAGAAGCACCGATAGCCGCAACGAACCCAGCGTGGGGGAGACAGCCCCGACAACTGCACCACTGCATTCTCCTTGTGAATCAACTAAGCCAGTGCTCGCGGTGCAGTGCACCAACATTGTTAGGCGACGGGAGTAGAGGAGGCAGTGGTGGATCGGAATTGGGAGGCGGCAGTTGATCTAGGGTTCGAGAGGGTGTTTGGGTGTGCACTCGTTACCGTCGGCCTTTTATAACTGGGGACAATGGGTGGTGCGGTGGGAATATTAGGGGCGTGATGGGAATTGGTGGCGTGCGACAGGGGCATGCACTAAATACCATTAATGGGTTGGTTTCCATCACATCTCCTGTCATTTTCTATGCATGTGAGAATGGTACGGGAAACAACGCCATTAAACAGAGGGGAAAGAGAGGATGACTGGAGGAAAAGTTGAAACTTCAGTGGCACACCAGTGGTTTTGGTTTGGAGTGCATTCCAAAATACCCCGCTATAGCTTCCAAATATGGAGGTTAAATCACTCTTTTTGGACCATCCTCCAAAAATAATGGAGTGCGCAGGAGGCTAAATCCTAATGCTAGAGTGCATTTTTCCCCTTCCATCCTTCATATTGACAATTATTATGAAAGAAGTGAGAATAGGTCGACTCAGCTATACACTACTAGGGAAAACTTTATACACAGCATCTTAGCAGTAGTGCTAGACAAAACGGGCACCACTGCTACTTAGTAGCAGTGTTTTTAAATAGACCGCACTACTGCTACTACTTTAGCAGAAGTGCGTTCCGCGAAACCCCGTTGCTGCTATATTTGTACTGGGTGCAGATGGCTAGCCCCACTTAGCAGTAGCGCGTAACACTGACCAGCGCTACTACTACGGCCCGTAGCAGTAGCGCGTTTCTCTAAAATGCGCTACTACTTACTTACCTTATCCTAGAGTGGTTCACCCTCTCACACTCACTCCCTCTCACTCGCTCTCGCCCGCGCCGAACCCGTACGTCGTCCGCCGCCACCGCGCTGCACCTCGCTGAGGTACTCCCTCCTCCCCCTCCTCCTCCCACCGCCCTCTCCCTCCTCCTCCTCCGACCACCCCTCCCCCTCCACCCCCGCCCCTCCCTCCT